>NC_053447.1:7918687-8254278 GCF_007990345.1 Gossypium hirsutum | reverse complement strand
AAATAATTTGTGACTGACTCCCCTGAATTCATTCGTAGCGTTTCAAATTCTGTACGAAGAGCTTGTAGCTGCTGCCTCCTTGCTCTTGTAGACCCTTGATACTTCCTCTCCATAGAATCCCAAATTTGTTGGAAGTGTCTTTGCAAAGGATTGTCTCCATGATGGACCTGTCTATTGCTTGAAACAGGTAGTTCTTTACTTTAAGATCCTTCAGCTTTGCCGCTTCATGAGCTGATCGTTGCGCTAGTGTCAGAGTTGCTCCTTCCGGTTCAACAATGCCGGAAGAAACAACATCCCAATATTCTTTCGACCTTAGGAAGTTCTCCATCAACATGCTCCAATGATCGTAATGACCATCAAAGCGTGGGATTGCTGGTTGAACAAAATTATCCGTGGCCATTGCTCCTGCTGCAAACTTTGCTGTTTTAGACTCTCAACTTTTTACTTTCACTCACACTCACAGTTTTGCTAACCTGGCTCTGATACCAATGTTAAGAAATAAAAAACAGAAAACTCATATTTATTCAACAATTAACCAAGCCTTTATATAGGCTGAAGTACAACTAAAAATAACAAAAAATAGCAACTAAGTTGATACTAAATTCCTAGAAAATAGGAACTAATCAAATACTCCTAAACAACATTTGACTAAACTTAATTTATTCAAAATAACATCTAACAGAAATGTCAACAAATAATTTAAAATATATAAAAAAATTTAAAAATTAAAAGAATTAAAATTCAATATATATATAAGTTCATAAAATTAAAAAATAAAAAGTACATGTGAATTGTAATGTAAATTGTCATGTTTAAAAACTTAATGCTTTACCCGTATTTGTTTAAAAAAAAAAACAATTCTAAACTCTTTTTAGATGAGTGATCATCAACCCGATCCAAATAATATGACATTTTTTTGCACTGTTCGTTGGGACACACTTGTAGCCGTCAAAACATGGCTTCATTCTTAAAAAGAAAGCAAGTCCATTCGGAGGCCCTTTTTCTTGGGTCTAAAGTCTAAACAAAGTGGGGGACTTTGAAACAACCAAATTTATGAGCACCCTTTATCCAGGAAAAGTTCTATGTGGCTGTGATGTGAAGGTATATGTCAATCTCCATAACCCATCCATTATCTTGGATGTTCTTCAAGTTCCTCACCGTTGTATGGTTTATTGATACTACCATACGACACATTTCCTTAACAACGAAGAATTTAAATTAGTTTTTGGCGATTTAGATCGACTACAATGATGGATTGGTTTACTGATATTAGTCATTGATGATTCATACAGAAACTTTGGATCTGGTTTTTAGAAGATTATGTGAAGGTCAAAAGGGGTTTAAAGTGATATTAAGACACAACTGATAACATCCTTAAAAAGTTATATTCAGACGATATCATGTCTTCGTACTAACAGCGTTGTTTCCTGGAGAAGTTTGTAATTTATGATTGGGTCCAATGTCTTTAGTTTGCTTATGGCTTTGTTTAAAAGATTCTACTTCAATGCAAATTCCAATTACTACTGATTTCATTTCAGACAGAGTTAAACATTGAAACTAAAACAAATGGGTTCACAGCGGATTCATAATAACAATGGATGCCAATGTTTCGGTGGAAACATTTGGTATTAACAGATAGGGCTTTGTTGTCCCGGGGAAGCTTCCTAACATGTCCCCTGAAAAGGCATTTAATCGACTGCAACTGGCTGCATGTTTTCAGCTTCATTCCTTAGTTCTTGGAACAGGACCGATGACAAGTAACGCTCTCCAAAACTTGGATGAACAGTCTGATTTTTTTTTTAAGAACCAAAAAAAAAAAAACAGAAAACTAGGTCAGAACTTGTATCAAAATTTCATCATATACTCTCAAAGCTAAAGCCTTTGATTATCGACTTAGAATTGCCTAGACAATAGAATAATTGCTATTAGTAAAGATCACAAGAATATTGTACAAAGAACAATACTATATAACACAAAATTTTGGTAATTAAGTATTCTCTTCATATCAGATTGTAAGAAAGTGCTTACCACAATTAATTTGCCTTTGTTCTCAGGCATTCTTGCAAGTCTGAGTGCTGCAACAGTGTTGGCCCCCGATGATATTCCAACCTGCATTCCACAAAATTCAATATTAGTTTGAAAGCAATAATTCCGGTTTATCACTCGTTAAGATCGATTTACAGTGCTTCTAAGAAAATACTTTCCTTTTCCTTTAAGCTAACAAACAGTACTAAATGGAAAAAAGAAAAGTTATGGTGAATCATGTAGTAGATTACTGATACTGACAGTAGTAAAGACAAACCAACCCTGTTTATCTCAAGTGAAATCATGAACAAGATTGTGATATCATGATGTATAAACAGAATCCTCAACAAAAGCGAATCAAGACATGATTTTAGGTTATTACCATAAGCCCCTCTTTCAATGCCAATTCCCTTGCCATGTTTACTGCATCTTCACTGCTAACCTGTCATAAAATATATCCCAACATAAGCGTCGAAGAACTAGATATTCAACAAAAGATGCTAGATCCTTATTCTGCCACCCCTCCCTCCCCATTTCCTAATATGTATTCCTCCTAGCAAAAGAACACATGGGTTTTTGTTTACCTCGAGAACTTTCTCCATTACATCCATGTCCAATATGTCTGGCTTGAACCCAACTCCGTTACCAGTAATATGATGAGGACCTGTTGTGATTAATAATATAAGAAAAGAATGCAACTTCTATGACAAAGACTTATGTTAAATGAAGTCATTATCTTTACTATATCCCATTTCAGGGGTAATTGTTTACTTCATCAGTTTACAGAGTTGATCAAAGATAAAAGAATTAGAAATTTCATGAATAGTAGAAATAATATTAAGAGCAAGTTTACCTGGTTTGCCACCATTTAATACATTACTTTCAGCAGGCTCCACTCCGTATATCTAACATTAAAAAAAAATCATCAGCAATGAAATGAAACACAATAAACAAAGGTTATGGCTATTACCTGAACATTAGGATTTTGGGATTTGAGGTACTGTCCAACACCAGAAACAGTACCACCACTCCCTATTCCCATTACGAAGATGTCAACTTTACCAAGAGTATCCTCCCATATCTCAGGGCCTGTTGTTTCAAAGTGCACCTATTTTTCCAGTTCGAAACAACTCGATTAAGTAATTTATCTATATTTAGAATGCAAGAGTTAAAATGACAGAGTTGACAATTGTTGCAGTGTTGGTCGAAAGAACCAGACAAACTTATATGTAATATAGTAATAAATTATCAGCAAAATTCATTGTTCAAACCATCAAGGTTTAGAAAAGCTAACCCAAGCATAATTCTTAAAATTGTAATAAAGCAGAAGAGAAAGATGATATAAGAGTGTACCTGAGTGTTGGCAGGATTTGAAAATTGTTGCAACATGAAAGCATTCGGTGTGGACTCCAAAAGGTCATAAGCCTTTTTCACTGTTCCACCCATCCCTTTCGTGGGATCTGTGAGAATTAAATCAGCTCCAAATGCTCTCATGGTGACTCTTCTCTCTAAGCTTGTGTAAGAAGGCATAGTTAGAACCATTTTATAACCTTTCATGGCTGCCATGAATGCCATACTTATCCCCATGTTACCGGATGTCGGCTCTATCAGAGTTGTCTGACATAAAGTCAAAAAATGTGTTAGGGGGTAGAAATTAAAGCCACTCAACTCCAAAGTTCGAATCATATAGAATTTCAAAGTTTGCATCAACAAGTCAACGAACCTTTCCAGGAGAGATTAAGTTTTTCTTTTCTGCATCGTTGATCATGGCAAATGCTGGTCTGTTGACATAGAAGTTTTGAATTAGTTTCGATTAGGCCTTAAATCACATGTCCTACATCTCTAAAACTTCAAACTAGTACTAAACCACAATAATTACGAATGCCACGAATGAAGGGCTTGGAAGAAACTAATACCTGTCTTTAATACTAGAAGTGGGTTGCATCATCTCCTGTTTCACAGCGATATACGCGCCGCAGCCTTCGGTTACTTTATTAAGAAAGACAAGGGGTGTTCTTCCAATTAGCTGAAACATGAAGAACCAATTCTTAGATAAAAAGACAAGAAATTCAAAATTTTAAAAGATTAAATGGGAGACGACATTGTAAAATTACTCTATCAATTGAGCATGCTCTGGTCATGACCCTCCACATACTGCTTAGAGAGTATATTTTTTTGCAGAATCTTAAGATAATCGTCACTGAACATCTTATCATTTTCTTTTAGTTTTATCTTCTTCTTTGCAAAGCCTAATTACCTAGCAGATTATGCAGAGTTTTGATTGTTAAATGTTTTTTTTAACCAAAGTTTACTCCATGTTCATTTTACTGTACATAAAAATTAATTACTTTTGACAGTTAAATGACAATCATAGCTTACCAATCCTTAAACTTCCATCACCCCCCCAAGATAATCCTCTTACCTTTTACATTATTTTTGGTGTTGAAATGAAAAAAAATGATGATAATACTTTGCTTCTTTATTTTTTATTTTAAATGTTTAATGGCAATAAGACAGAATTTTATAGCAGAGCAACTAATTTTACAACTTCAACTAGAGTTTACAACCCAGTAAATATATATTTAGAAATGTAAAGCAAATGCAGCAGATACAAGGCTAAAAGGCAATTCAGTGAAGAAAACCATGTTGTACACGTGAAACTTGCTAAACGATCTGTTTAAACTTTAAAAGGAAAAAGAAATTCGTCAAGAACAGAACAAAAGGGAATACCCAAAAGAGAAGAAGATTTAATAAAAAGAAATTAAAAAATAATTAGGCATCTAACAACCTACTCAGATTATGGGATGCTGGGATAATACTAATCTTTTAACGATAAAACAACCTTGGAAAGGCAAAAAGTGAACAGAAAATTAAATAACCAATTAATTAATTGCAAACAAAAGTTAATGAGAGGTAGAGAGACTACCTGCGAAACCTCCCTCTTAATTTTAGTACCAGGGAGATCCTTGGGAAGATCTCTGAGTCTTTGTGCAAAAGAAGGGGAATCAATGATGGGTTCGGTGGAGATCAGCCTCCTTGTCATCATCAGCTCGTCGCATGTTAAACATCTTTTCCTAAGGAAGCTCCTTAGTGCAGCCATTAATGGAGGTTTTTTTTAAAATCCTGGCTACACTAAACACAGAAGTGAACTGTGAGACGCAGAGGGGGTGGGTAGCAAAATTGCAATATCTTTATTAAATTGTGAATGGTCTAAAGCAAAGACAGGGACCCGTTCTTATAGAGGCTTTCAAACAGTGTACAATGAGTGAACCCCATGAATTTTTATTGATCTGAATTATGAAATTTTATGCATTGGTGGATATACAATTACCTATTCGTTAATTTTAAATTATCCTAATTCGCTCGTCGTAGATTCAAAAATCAAAAAGATAGAGATGCCGGCTGACTATTATTAAGCTGATGCCTAATTATGTGCAATTTTTTTAATAAAATAATTAACTAATTCTGAAGGGCACTGCCAATTTCCAAATTATTACAGGACTGCATATAATTTTATCAACTGAAAAAAATAAAATATTTTAGCAGACCTATGTCTAGATGCATTGATTTTCTTTTTTCTTTTTTTTTATGGAAAAGGAGATGCATCGATTTCAGTACCAAACACATGAAAGAAAATTTTCTTCTTAACTAAAAATCACATGGGCTTTTTAGCTTAGACAAGCAAACTTGAATTGCCTAAATGAAATCAACTTCCAATAATCCTATTTCTTTCAACAATTTTCAGTACATACTCTATAAGTAATAGCTCCAAACTAAGTTTACCTGTTCCTTCGAATTTTTGTTTTTAAACATTAATGTTCCACATATATAAATATAAATGTATGGTATCTGATACTATTTCTGGAATTTAAAAATTTTCCTCGCAGTCTACTAAATATTTTTTAATTTTATTATATTAAAAAGCAAAAAAATAAATATAATTTTTTTAGTATAATCACAGATGTCATTATCAGTTTTACCAATTTAAATCCATTATATTCGGACTAAGGATAATATTCATATAAAATACTCTCAATAATGATGACACAAGGACTCGAACTTGTTTTACCGATCTTTAATAAATTTAAACCTAGAATTTAATATCAACTTTAACCTTAACTTAAACCCAAGTCATTTGACACTTAATATATAAACTAGATTATATTAAAAAAATCATAGAACAAATTTATTTAAAATTAAGACAACAATATCCTTTCAAAATATTGTATGTTTTAGTAAATTATTTTGATGATTTTATATAAATTATTAAAAAATATATTGTAAACAAATGATATTTTAATTTTTTTTTAATTGAGTTGGTGTGCAGTTTTATATATAATATAGATTATGGGACTTGATCCGAAAAAAGAAATGATTTCTTTAAATCAAAAACGGGGATTGGTGAGAGTATATAAGAAACCAATGGGCTGGGAGTAGCACAAAAGGAAAGTGAGGCTGAAATTATGCATGCACTTTGGAAATGAAGGGATATATGAGTTTGCATGATTCAATATGATGCCGAAAGGGACAGAAAAGCAATCAGAAATTGTGGATTCTGGTAAATGGATGTATGATGTATGGATCATGTGCTTGGTCAAATATGGACGTCAACGAGTGGGTGGCTATTGGTATTTAGGCCTTCAGCTGATGAGGTTGCGACTCTTCGATCTAGCAGCAGCCGGCAGACAATATTCAAAGTTCTTTACATACCGCATATTCAAAGCTTTGATTTTGTTGTGTTGGAAGGCTGATGAAATTATGGATGGAGCTGCGAATACCAATCGTGAAATTCCATTAGACTTATTTGTAGGTTGGGTTATCCATCCAGGTTCGAAGACCCGTTCGAAATTTGAGAGAGTTTGGTCAAAAATATTATGTCCGAAAAATAAGTTTGGACAAAAAAATTATGCCAATTTAAAATATGGTATGGACTCAATCTTGAACATTCAAGGGTCGAGCTCAGCCCGGCCAATTTTAAAATTATAATACTTTATATTATTTTATTTTTATATATTAGGCATTTTAGAATACATTAAAAAAATAAACCTATACTAAATATATAATACAACTCTAATGTAAACATTAAAATATTGTTAAGATGAGTATATAAAGAAATTTAATAAATAAAATATGTATAAAATTATTAAATATTAAAATAATATAATATAAATATTTTTAAAATAAAAAATAATATGAGCGGGCTTAAAATGGGCTTAGGTTAATCTTTTGCAAATATGAATAGATTTGGATAAAATTTTAGGCCCAAATTTCGAACCAAGGTTAACAATAATAAAATATGTTAATATCATACTTAGTCTCGACCCCAACCCAGCCCATGAGCACCTCTACATTGGACTAACAAGCAACCCACAAAGACATTTACCAAATTTAGAAATTCTGTCGGTTAGCCCATAAGAGGCAGATCTAGTGCAAGCTGATTTTTCTTATAACTCATGTACTATTGATAAAAGTAAGACTTTTTTTTTATCTAAATAATACAAAAAATAAAAATTAATAACTGAAATGGCATGCCCATGAGATTATTTACCAAAATGATATGTTTGCTACAGTGTTTTGCTGTTGTTGCCTGACATATTAGCAACATCGAACTAAAATGTGATGACCTAAAATATTAAGGGACTTAATATGCAAATTTTCTATTTTTAGTGGCGGTTGAAAAAAAGTTAAATGGTGCCCCTTAAATATGGCTAATTTCCTTGTAAACCCTCATTGTTTATTATTTTCTTATTATGCCCCTTCAACTCACTGCATTGTGTTAGACTACTCATCATATAATACAATGCTAGATTGTATATTGTCGAACTTGGCACCTGCATTGCAGGAAATAATTTGATTATTTTCAATGCTTAAGAATCGATGAAAACATAGATGGAAGGCTAATATTATATGATGAATAGTCTAGCACAATATAGTGAGTTGAAGGGGAATAAAAAATAAAATAATAAACAATGATAGTTTACAAGGCAATTAACCCTATTTAAGGTTTGGTACCGCCACATTGTCAGGTAGAGGTGTTCATGGGCCGGACTAAGCCCAACCAAAATATTTTATGTCATCGCATTTCAGTCCGGTGTCGCCTATATGTCAAGTGGCACCGGCAAAACACTATAACAAAAATACCATTTTAGTAAACAATCTCATGAGCAAGTCATTTCAGATATTACTTTTATTTTTTATATTATTTAAATAAAAAACCCAGAGGTAAGTTATTCGCACACACCATAATCCATAAGCATATAACTTCTCTATTCAAATTTGTGAATTGTAAGATAAACATCTTTAATTAATGGGTGAATAGTGAGAAATTGAGAGATTCTCTTTTTATTTGATTATAATTACATCCATTGAGGTTTATAATTTTATATTTGCTAATATTGTTAATTATAATAATAAAATTTTCTTTTATCCCAAAACTGTATATAATGCTAAAGATATAAATTATATTTTAATTTTGAGTCTCCTAATATAACTCTTACCTTGTTTCTGTAATGTGTATATATTAATTTTTGTTGCCATGATTATATGCATCGATAAAACATGTAAATCTCAATCCTTCTGATTTAATATATTTTTATTAAAATATCATTAAAAACTTTTATTTAACAACTAAAAGTAAATGTAGGATAACAAAATTAACGATTAATAACATTATAAAAAACCGGAATATAATATATTTAAACTTTAAACTTTTGGTCCTAACATTACAGATTCATAGATTGAGCAACAAATTTTCTTTCCTCCATTTTGACATAAGCTAGTGGAATTTTCTTTTTCTTTTTTTAAATTGTACAATATGAGCATTTCATTACTCGCGAACTCAAAATTTTTTTTAAGATTTTAAAATTAAGTTATATATTTTAACAATAGTAAAAATATAATTTAATAATTTTAATAACCTATATTTTTATAAATTTTAAAGTATTAAATCAATTTTTTTATTATTTTGAGAAGTTAAAAGTATAAATTTACCGTCACTAATTTAAAATTTTATATATTATAACAGTGTTAAAAGAGAAATTTTCCATAGTCAGTCCCCTTTCTCCTCCTGCATCCCATCCATATCAAATCTTTAATTTTTTTATTATTAAGAGTAATAATGTGTTTGATGATGTTATTATTGTTTGGATTCAACACGAGCGAAGGGAGAGAGGGACAGGCAAGGGCCTAAAACAAAAAACCGTGCTTTTAGTTTTTGAATATTTAAAAAATTTTAAATAAATAAATGATAAAATTATAGTTTTATCCTTAAAAAATGAGAAAGTTTTAATTTAGTATTTTTAAAAATTATAAAGATATATATTAATATAATAATAAAATATATTTTAACTCTCATAAAAATATATAATTCAATTTCAGTCCCTGAAAAAATACTTGACTTCGCCCCAGATCCATCTGATAATTTAATATTTTTTTGTAATAAAGAATTAGCTTGATGTATCTGATCTAAATTTCTAATTGGTAAGAGTTCTACACATTGTAGTCATTCCAGACTTTGTGGTGCAGTCGCTTAGTCCTCCAAAAATGGTAAAACTACCTTTTAAATTCTTTAAAATTTATGAAATTATAAGTTTATATAATGATATAATTGCACTTTGCCTCCAAAATTCATGGTTGATCTATATCCCCTCAAAGGTAATTTTCTAGCTTCACCCTTGATTTTCATATTAGATTAATATTATTATCCATGTATGTAATAAATCAACGTAAAATGATGCTAATTTAAGGATGTTGTTGATGATTTGCGAAAATGAGATCAAATGAAGATTTCATATATAAAATTGCACAAAATCAATTTAAATTAAAATTCATATATAATTTTGATATTTATTTTTATTTATGTACTATGTGTATAATATAACCCTATATTTTCATGATAAAACCCATAACATCATTAGTTTCATCCATCACGAAAATTCCATTCATATTTATCGAGTATTAAAGGCTCAGTTAGTCATATATCTGTAATCGAATAAGGTTAGAATTATCTTTAATTTTGAAAATTAAATTTCAATATTAGCAATGGTTCACATAATTTCATTTCAAATTATTGGGATGAAAATTCCTTTGCCAAGTAAGAGACGTATAATCAATTAGTTTTCACATCCATTCGGCTTCGACGGAAGGGTGAGGATGAAAAAGACCGGGCCAGCTTGTTTAGTCGCTTTACGAAGAAGACCAGGCCAACCATTAACCCAAGATGTAATTTTTCCTTTTGGAGGCTCCTTACTACACCCAAGAAAGAAAACGATTGCTGTACTTTTATATATGAAGGCCCCTCTTTATAACAAAATAGATAATTTATGGAGTTCAAGCAAGGTTTGGATAGAACAAGGTTGTAGTCTTCTAAGTTACGGTTGATGCTATATTTCCCCAAACCCTCTGGGTCCCTTGAAAAGAAGCTTAACGTTGACGTTAATACATATATGACATAAGAAGAAGAATTATAGAAATAGATGTTCTGACAGATTATTTAGTAAAATATATTAATTTCAAGGTAAATTTAATTGATTTTACAGCATCTCTAGATGCTAAGAACGTACATACATTTAAAATAAAATCTATAGTAATTAAGGCCTAATTTAAGAATGTTTATCAAAAATAATATTTTTGTTGGGAAGAAGCTAAAATTTTTAACTTCTAGAAAAAGTATTTTTGAGTTAATATTTGACTTGAGAAAAATATTTTTTTCTCTCAAAAAATAGTTTGTTTAAAAATATTTTTGTTCCAAACATACCTAAACCACCCCATGGTTCACCGACAACTAACAAATACACATTTTTGTTGAAATAATTTGATATCCTATCTATTTCCATAAAATTTATTCTCTTTTATATATTTAGAGGAAAAAAATACTGCTAGAATACTCAAAAAGAAAAAAGAATACTTTGGACTTAAGACGACTTTTGTTATTCAAAACTTCAAAACAAGATGATTTGTGTGTTATTCATTGTTATATATTTATATGAATTTTAATTTGTTAGTTTATATTATATCAATTTTTATCTATTCTCGTACGTTTTAGTTGTTAATACTTAAAACAAGAAGGAATCTAGTGTGAAGCGCGTCCTTTCTTTTTGATGTTTTAGATTTGGTTCTAACTCTAAGCTGATTTATATGGCAATTAGTAGTTAGATTTTTCCACTTTGGCGTCTTGTAATTTGGGGGGACCACCATTGTGGACCATGAACAATAGTGGAGTGAAGTTAAAGTAAAACAAACAAAACCCACCCTTCAACAAAAGTCTGTGCAAATGGTTGATTTTAAAATATGTAATAAGTTGTGTAATTTTTAAAATTTTAAAATTTATATTTTATTTTTTTGTTAAATTTTTTGTTCTGATATTTTTTTAAATTAAAAAAATACTCACCCAGTGGCCATGCAATTAATAATAATAATTTTGTAATTAACTTGAATTTAATAAAAGAAAATTAACAGTGTTAATAGTTGAACTTGAATTGTGAAATCTGAAAAAAAAAAACTAAATTCCATGAAATAAAAGTATAAAGACTAAATTCTTTGAAATTAAATCAGTTATTTTGATTAACATTAAATCGATTCGGTTAGTTTAAGTAAGATTTATATCAATCGATTAAATTTAGAAGTGATGGATTAAACTACAAAAACAAACCGTATCAATCCACAAAAGGAGATTGCTCTCCTCACTCTACCAACAATCTCATTGATTCGAAGGGCCCTTTTGGATAGGTGGTGCGTTTACTTGCAATTAGTGTAAAAACAACAGTGACAGTGAAAATTAGATACTATAACAATATTGTAACGTGAAAAAAAAATACTAAACACATCACACTGAAAATAAACATTCAAATGAAGCTAGAGCAAGCGAGTGCTTTTTATGTCGCTTCAGTTGAATTTGCCCATTATGTAGACCTCTTGGACAGATTATTGGGCCTATCCCCATCCCTACGAGCCCATAAAAGATTACAAGTTAACAAAAATAACCTTGCAATTGTTTATGGAGGAGAGACATTAAAAAATTCCAACCTTGTGTAAGTAAAACCCTGGGTAGGGTTCCTCTTCCTATAAGCAAATAAATAAAATTTGATTAATTTAAATAACCTACTTTGATATCATGAATAGAGAGGGATAAGAGAATTTCAGAACGTACCCACATAGACATTAATTTGAAAATTGCCATGGAAACTCTCCTCTTAGACTAGCTTACTTTACATTTAAAAAAAAAAACCTAAATTACTGAAATAATTTTATAAATATCTTATTTTTATTTTTTTATAAAAGAAGAGAACCTAGTACGGACTAGTCAATTGATCTATAAAACTGAAAATTTAGTTCAGCAACATGAAGAATAGCCGATTGAATCATGTCTGTGGACTCCTCAAGAAATTGCAGGCCTACAAAGCATCTTTTAGAGACTTCACCATAATATCAGCCGCCATATTTGCTGTGCGAGGAATATGCTGGAGTCTGACAGTCCATCGTCTAGCTAGCAGTTGTCGCTGTTAGGCTTTTGAATCATATTAACAGTTTCCAAGCTATCACTTTTCACTATCAATTGGGTAAATCCTTGCTGCCATGCGATGTCTAAGCCATCCATTACCACTCATAGTTCCGAGTGCAGCACCGAACAAATGCCAATGTTCTACAAAGCAAGTCACCCATTAATAGAGACGATCAATGATCAATATATGAAGTCTGCAAAAATTATACAAGTTTTCACTCTCTTAACAATAGCAGCAAAAGGAAGATTCACATTAATAGAGACGATCTGATATGAAATAAAGGCTACTTAATTTGGGACTGGAATTTACATATATACAGGATTCCGTATAACGACAATGGGACACATTATGATGGAAATAAACCTTCCATAAAATTCCAAGCCAATTGAATGAGCTGATAAGACGGTGACTAGCACCTTCTAGTCCAAAAACCAATAAGCAACAACCAACAATCAACCATGCCATGATAGCAACTATTGAAATGAGATGAAGCATTAAGAATGGCTAAAAGAGTAGGTACAGCAGTAAGACTTGCAAACTGTTCTACCATAGAGTTATTAGATAAAAGAAAGGCAGTACTGCATCTGATCTCAACAATAGAATCTTCCACCATTGAATCCTCACCCTCGACCATCTCACCTCAGCCAGGTAATTTTTTTTGAAAACCCTAATCTATTAAATCTATATCTATCTATCTATATGTATGTAAACTGAAAACGGCTCGAATGAGTTGATGTTTTAATGCGTTTTGCAGAGTTGGGCACTGTGCAGGAAACAACGTAATTGGGTTGAATCCTGCAATGAAAAGGTGAGTTTTTGAGACATCAGAAATTTTGGATTCTTGAATGCTCGCTGCTTTTTCGTCAATGAGAAACATTGAGTAATAATAGAAACTGTAAGGAAATTTAGCAAAAATAGCGATAAGAGAAGGAGATGATGCATAGCTCTTATACTTGGGAGTTGTCATTTGGTTTGTAAGTGGGAGAGAATTGGTTGATACTTCCTGTCTTTGCCGAGCAAGTTAGACATGTTCGTGTAAGGGCTAATTCGTTAGCCTTGCAATATTTGCACGTTGGAGGTTGAAAAAGAAGCAAAAACAGATTCAACAAAGATGGAAAAGGAAAACTAGACGACTGAGGGTATTCGGAAAGTAATGGGGAGAAGGAAAATGAGGAAAATATATTGATTTCCTGTCATTTAATTTATTTTCGTTTTCATTTTTTTTCATGAAAAACAAGATTTATAATTAAATATAAAAATTTTAATTAAGTTATATTTTGATATAAAAAATAATTTATATTAATAAATAATCCAAATTGTTTATAGTCGAATTATAATGAATCATTGTTGGTTCGATTATAAATTGCAATATTTAATACGCCATTAAAAATTTTAGCACTCAAGTTAATTGAGGATTTTTCACTCGGTAATCCTCAAGAGTCGTGAATATTGATCATTTTTTCTCATTTGTCCAATTTACCGTCGACTTTCTCAGATCCTTGCATTCTTGGCATCATGTTTTTTTGTCAGTATTCATCTAATCTTCAAAGTCCTCTTCATTCACTGGTTGGATATTTTTCGCTACTAGCTAGCAATTGTTTTATCATCGTCGACGCATCAATTCACCACCCCCATCTTTAAGTATGTCACGGCATATTTCTTTGATGTGATGATAACACCTACAATTAAAATACATGTTAGGTAGAGTTTTGTTGCAAAAGTAAACAAATTTATTATGACATCAACTCCATAAAAAAGGTTTTTTATTACATATTTGTTGTTAAAAATAATTTTAATTATAAGCCAAAATCACATTTAAAAGAGAAGAGATACATAAGCGGATGGCAGTGGGTAGAATATTTTTAGTTTTTTAAAATTTGATATTTTTTTATGGAAACATACTAAAATTTATATAATACGAAAATAAACCACGGTTTAAAACTCATAACAAATAAAAACTAAACAGAGCGACCCTTAAAAACAGACTAAACTTGTTGTCTAAAACAAATACCTACCATTATCCCAGGCATAGTATCTTGATCCCTCGATATTTCAAAGACCTACATTGAAAGCACCAGAGCCACTTTTCCCAAAGTCCTCTTCTTTGCTAAGAACTAAAACTTTCCTTTGGGACATGAACCGATCCCCAACGAGAAAACCGAATACCAAGCCTCAGATCCACCTCACCAAAGCTCTCCGATTTCTTTGCGACCCCCCATCAACTCCTCAGCGATTGTCTATAGCAGCCTGCCATTCCACCGTCGCTTAGGGTTTCTCAACTGCGTTCACCCCTGACGGTCATTTTCAACCGCTTATGCTACAAAATTTGGCACTCTTCCTAATAGATAAGTAATCATCTCCCTTCTTAAACCTTCTATAGTCAAACAATGCGTCAGTTTGTTGCCCATTCATGATATGTGCTTAAATTCACATTTTTTAAAGCTTAAGCTTAAAATTTATTTTGAAAATTGAATATATGTATTAAATACTAGAATTATTATATGAATTTTAATTAATCAAATTAATCGTTTGATATGCATTCACTAATATCAACAATTAGTAAGTACATTATTTTTAAAATAAAATTTTAAAAAGTAAAGTAAATAAGATAGCCTGATTTCTAAATGTAAATTCATTATTTGTAAAAATAAAATAGATTAGAATATTTATTATTTGAATCAAAATAATTCATCGATAAAACTAAAATAAATTGTGATAATAAATATTCAGAAATCAATATCCACATTAATTTATAACTTATATACAAATAATAATAATTAAAATATCGAATTCATAAAAAAGTAAATATAAGTAAATAGTTTTTTAGAAGGCATAATAATTTATATGGTCTTCTAATTTTATAAAAAAAACTATTTTAGTTCTCCAATTAATTTTGTCTTTTTAGTTTTTTAACTTGTAATTTTTGTTAAATTACTTCGAAATGAATGAAAAAATTAACGTTTTTTAACTTTACTGACGTTGTATACATGTGGATTGCCACGTGGATGACACGTCAATGTTTAATTAATTTTTAATTTTAAAAAATTTAAGAAAATATATATACAAAATATTTTTAAAAATTAAAAATTATTAAAATTATTTATAAATTTGATAACAATTATTTTTAAAAAATATTTTTAAAATTTTAAAAAATTAATTAAATGTTAATGTGTCATTTATATAGCAATTCATATGTATATCATATTAGTAAAATTAACAAATTTAATTTTTCTATTTATTTTAAAGTGATTTGATAAAAATATAAATTCATTTAATAAAAAATAAAAAATTAAATGGAAGATTAAAATATTTTTTTTGGTAAAATTAGAGATAAATTTTTATGAAAAAGTTATGTAGATGCCATTTTCTATCTAGGGACTGGGGGCTGTGGCTTTGTATCGTGAATGCGACTATGCGCACGCAATGGACGAAGTTCAACTCTGCACGCAAACTACATCACTTCTTCCTACCATTTCCCTTCTGTACGGATAACGAGAAGATTTATCTTAGGCGACGTTATTTTACCTACTACTGCCGGTAACCCTATCCTTTCCACTTTATAGCAGTGACCTTTTCCTCCGGTCTCATAATCCTTTTGATTTCCCTTTACGAAGACTCTCGAGATCTATAAAAGTTCACCCAGATTCCCATATTCACTTCTCGAAACAGTTAATTCATCGTTTCTGTCTCCGATTGATCTGGTGCTCCTACCTTTTAGATCTCTCCCTGTAAGTTTTGCTCTCAAGTCTTTTAAGTTTTCGTCTTCCTTCTTCTTTTTTTCTCTTTTATCCTTTTAAAATTGACAAAATCAGAATTATCAATTATTGATCTGATCATCTTTCTATTATCTGTTGACGGTGATTAGTCTTCTCTTGTTGTTGTTTTTTATATTAATTTTTTTATACTTTTGATGTTTAATCATTTCTTGTAATCATCGCATGGCTATGCTACGGTTGATACGGTTTTCTGATCTCTTTTTCCTTTGATTAATTTCTCATGTATAGTTGGATATCTACATGATTCATTAAGTAAGTCGATTTTGTTAGATTGATTTGAATTGTTGGTTGGGACTTGATATGGATTTGGTGGAACTTATTCAATGGTTTTCTTTTAACAGGCAGATGGAAAAAAAATCCTGGAACTGTTAAGGTTTATTTAATAAGTATATATAACATGGTATTGATGTTTCCCTGAATCTATTGACCTGCTTGTTGGAAAATTTCACGGATGCGATTATTATTAATAATTTATTAAAAAAATTGGCCTGTCATGGTGGTTTCAGTAAATTTTCTTGTGTGAGGGAAAGATAAATTTGGCAAGTACTTTGTATTCTCTTTGATTGAGGAAAATAGATCACTTAAAATGTTATTTTCATATTATTTCTCTGTCAAACTTGGTATGTTCATGTTGATAAACATGAAATTGCTTTGAGTTCTTTTAATTTTGTTAATTTGTGGTTTTATAGTTTTATTCGGTTGCTATTTCATGGTTGACTGCTTTTACTATTATCTTCCTCTAAGCTCCCGCTCTCTTTCTCAATAAGGAAAACAAGTTTATGGAATCCTTTATTTTTGTTTTCATTGTTTGTTAAAGTAATTAATATGATGCCTATGAACTCTAGGAAGCATTAAATCTTGAGAATGGATGATAATGGTGAAAAAGAGGAAAATATCCCACGTGGGATTGAATGGGAAGTTGTGTCCTTAACTGCATCTGCATATGCTGCCGCTCCTGGTCCAAAAGAAGTTGAAACAAAGGATGATAACAAGGGTGATCCATATGAAGTAGGGGAAGCAGAAACTTCTCATGCTTTATTCATGTCTGGTCACTTTGTCTTCCCCCCTAGCGAGCATGAGAATTTGCCATTGGAACCCGAGAATAGTAGTGAACGTGTAGGCAAGGACGTGGTCCATGAATTAGGTGTTGTAGAAGAAGGTGGTAGATCTAGGACAAAGGAAGAAGAAGAAGATTGGTCTTTGAGAGGGTTGAATGTGCATGAAGAATTTTCAGGTATGCAATTTTTTGATAAAAAACATGGTACAGAGTTTGATGAAGGAACAACACTGCAAGGACTGGATTTGATTGACAAGGGCCAGAGTTTGTATAGTGCTGCGACATTTGGTTCTTTCCATGGTGAGGAAGCACTTGGTGGAACAACCACCTTTGGTGAGGATGCCACTGTTTCTGAACTTATTGAAGCTTCTGAGCAAGGCTTAGGTTTTCCTTCAGATATCCCTCAGTCCCCAAAGCCTCAAGATGATAAATGTGATGCCTCTGATCTCCCATGCGAAGCTTGGTGGAAGAGAAGAGCAGTTTCATTGTATGTTCATGCAAAAGAGACAAATGCATTTTGGTCCGTTTTCATTGCTGCAGCTGTGATGGGCCTTGTGATTCTTGGGCAGCGTTGGCAACAAGAGAGGTGGCAGGCATTGCAACTTAAGTGGCAGCTCAGCATCAACAACGAGGTATATTTATTGATTGCTAATTGATGTATATTTTTACTTTCCTTTGTATTTGTGTCAAATAAATACCCGAACATGCGTACGAGGATATGACCTTCTAAAGACCCATGAAATACATGGACAAACTTAGAAAATATTAAATATACCTGTTTCGGGTAAGTACCTGCATCCAACACTCACACTTGAGCCTGAATAACATAGCTGTCAAGTATTTACTTTCGTGAAGAGCCTCCAAATAGATGGTTGTGTACAGAGGCAAAGCTAAGGGGGCTGGCATGGGTCTTGGCTCCCCCTAAAAATGAAAAATTTTATTTTAGTCCCTCTAAAAATAATAAAATTGCAAATTAGTTTGTGGTAAAATTGCACTTTGGCCCCCCTTAAATTTGAAAAAAAATTCTATTTAGTCCCATCAAAATTAATGAAATTATAGATTAATACATGTAAAATTACATTTGAATCTTAAAAATTTTATAATTCAGTTCTGACCCTCCTAAAAAAATTTCTAGCAAAACCCTTGGTTGTGTAACCTTTTGTAGAAGGAAAGGCTATTGCTTGGGTAGACGAGATAGTGAGAAACAAAAGAAAAGTTAAGAAAGAAAATAAGATCCTACTATTTTTTCTGTTCTTTGCTGTATGTTAATATTAATTGGTTTAGAAAAGATATGCTTGCCAACTGTTTATTCTACAATATCGAAGTTTATGAGGCTTGTTAACTGTTTATTCTAAAATTGAATTCTTGGAAGTTGGAATAGCTGTTTGTTGTAGGCGGCTGTCTTAGAGCTAAACTGTTATAGTATTGTGCATATTGAGTGTGCTTCTTAATTTTCTTTCCCTTTGCTTCGTCCCTCTTCTCTTTCTCTCATCTGTGATTGACTTGACTGTGCCTTTGGGATATTTTTGACCTTGCTTTTTCATCTTTTGGGTTTTTGACAGAAGACTGGTAGGGTGCTCGATTCCATATATCGTCTTAAAGAAGTCATCGTTGGTGGCCACTGTCGAGGTTCTTTTGTGAGGGGCACCTTCCCTGGTGACAGCTAAAAGTTGTGATGATGATGATGAAAAAGCGTAGTAAGAGAGAAATGAGATGGAGATTGATTTGGGTGTTAATGTGTTGGTTTGCTGTTTGATTAACTTATTTGTCTTAATCTCTCATGATAAGCTACATAGCTGCTGCATGTTGAAAAAGTATGCAATTTATGTTTATATTGTTACCATTGTCTGCGATTAAAAAAGCTATGTTAGGTCTTGCTTCTCACGTTTAGTTACCACTGGAATTATTATCTGCTAATCTCATATTGGGAAGTTGGCAATACGCCCCCACTTGAGGACTCCCCTTTGGTCATTTCCTCTATGATTTGATGTATCATTTTACCTGCCATGAAAGCTAGAAAATATTAGACAAAAAAAAAAAAGCTAGTAAAAAAGCTACACTTTTATAGATTTTCATATTCTTGATGTGTTTCTAATAAATAAGCAAAAGAAGATAATATTCAGTTTTTCAGCCATGATTAGTATTTTGGTACTATTTATAGTGCCAATAATTTCATACCTTCATTAATAATGTTGTTCAGTTGTATTTCCCATTTAATTATATTGTCAGATTCAAAACCTGAATTCTTTTCTCTTAAATCAAGGTATGCTTCAATTCAGACACTAATTTCTTTTAAGATTACTCTTCCTAATAATAATGTTTTTAATGATTGAACGTTTACTATTGCACTCAATACATGTCCTGTACAAAGAGAAGTTTCCTGTACTTGGGTGTTTGTTGGCAGAAAGACGGGGAGGATGGAAAAGAGGAAGTTTGATTTTGGTCGAATTAGGTTAGGTCCGCTCAATGCACGCCCCATAATAAATTAACTAGGTTTAATCGGTGTAATAACTTAATTTAGGTAAAAAAATATTTCTTAAAATTTTATATAAATATTAAATGAAATTTTAGTTGAAATAATAAATTTTTTAAAATTCATGATGTAAATATCATTATGCAATTTTTTTTATTAATTTTATATAAAAATGTGAAAAAAGGTACACTTATAATAATATAATTTGACTTATAAAAAGCATGATTTTATTAATCATTTCACAATTAAGTTGGTACGTGGTTGACTTGTAACGCCAATTTAATAAAAGATTTTAAAAATAGTATATGAAAGTATAGATATGGATTCTAGTTTGTATTGTTCGGATTTGAATAAAAAATTCTAATTTGGATTTCTCTAAACTGTAGGATGATATTGGTTCGGTTTGGTCAAGTTTTTTTTATAATTTTTGAACCATTCATCGTAATTCGATTTAGGTCGGTTCGGTTTTTAGTTTTTCTATATTAAATTCTTATTTTGATTTTTAAGACTTATTTTGATAAAATGAGTTGTGTTTTATGGTTTTTTTAATATTATTTAATAAAAATTAAGATTTTTCATAAATATTTATAAAAAATATAAAATTTCAAGAACTTTTAAATTATGGTATCTATTTTAAATATAAAATAGTTATTTTTATAGCATAAAAAATAAATTGCTTATATATTAAATAAAAAACAGAATCCAATTGTATCGGGGGTAACTGTGTTTTTTGAACTTACATTTCATAAATCATCCAAATACCGCCGATTTTTTTGCTTAGCCATGACTAAACTAGTACAAGATATTATTTATTAATGAAATATGACATTATCTAAAATTGTTAGATTATATGATAAATCTATGTTATTATTTAAGTGTCTTATTAAGTTGATGTCATCCTCAACCAGATCACCAACTCAATTAGGAAATTAAGAAAATGTCCTTCTGTAATTAAAATAAGGAATATTGTTTGAGGGTATTTTAGTCTTTTCACTTAAAAACAATAAAAATATGCATATGGTAGGATTTGAACCCATGCTAATTGCATTAATAAAACATTTAATTCATAATTTAACTAAAGCTTTTCATTGATATTTTTATTACATTTTAATTTTGTTATGCACACTTCATTACTTTCATCGGTTGTATATATTACATTAATAATATGTTTGATTGAGTTGATGCCATAAGTTAACTCGGTACTGACTCAAGATTGACGACAATACCATAATAAAAAAATTAATCTAATTTTTTCATTTTAATAACGTACATATTTAATATGTTATTATTAATTAGTTTCAAACTATACGTTTTATTATTTATTTATGTGATTTTTAAACAAATATTTATATTCTAAATTTATGGTTTTCACAAACATACGCGTTGTGATAGTATTTCTAGTATTAATTAATTTATTAACTTTTAAGAAATAATATGAATATTTAAATTGGGTTTGGGGTAAAATTTCAAAATACTTGTAGCAAGATGCCAAGATCCAGTTCTGTCTGTTGGGCAGGTGTAATTTGAGCCATTACATCACTAGCTGGGCCTGACATGGGCTGGCCTGCCTGCACTTGTCCTCACCAAATTTAAGCAACTTCTCTTTAACCCTCAGTGGCAGTTGTGGCGGGAAAAGTTATTTTTCACAATTTATTTTATTCTTCCTAACACCAAAATCCCAAACCCACTCATTTTAGGGTTCTAAATTCCCCACGGATTATTGAGTTTGGTCGCTTATCTTCCATTTGGCAAATTTGATTCTCTTAATCAGGTATTTCTCTTTTTCTATTTTTTTCCATTTCTTTTTTCTGCTTCTGTATCTCTCATTTGTTTGGTTGTCGACAAAAAGTAGAATTAAAAAAACAAAAAGGAATGCATTGATGACTGATTAGAGAAAAAACTAAGTAGTACTTTCTTTTGCTTGGCTGGAAATTTGTTTTCTCTATCTTCTTAAAATTGTCCGGATTTCCACTTCTTTATCGGTACAGAATGAAGCGTTTATTTGATTTCCCTTTAGTGTTGAACTGCTATTTCTCTGCTGCTGCTTTTTATTTATTTATCATTCTTATGTAGCAAGTACTGTTTTCAGTCTGATTTCTTAAAATGGTTTTTTCTTTTAATGTTATCAGTGAATTGTTTCTTTAAATGCAAATTAATGGCTACGGAGGAAAGCCCACAAGTTACACGAAGAGCAACTAGATCTTACTCTGCTTCCAACACTGCCATTGAATCAACAAACCCCCCTGAATCCTACAAACCGACAATCAATGACCTTGGATTCAGACAGCAACCCCTTAGGTTGGAGGATCTCTTTTCTTCTTTCCCCGGTCGACGTTCTCAAATTCTAGAGCTTTTACGCCTTTTGGGTCCCTTGAATTCCCCCATGTTTCCTATTTTGGTCTATGGTGGCCCTTCTACTGGGAAAACCAGTGTTACTCTCCAGGTTTTCAGGCATCTAAATCGCCCTTTCATCTATTCCAGTTGCATTACATGTTACAGTCCAAGGATCTTGTTTGAGTCCATCTTGAACCAGTTGTTTCATAGGAAGGACTCAGGTCATAGTTATTCTAGCTTAAAACGTTGTGAGAGGCCATCTGATTTTGTTAATTATCTTCGTGAAGCATTGGAGAATGTGATTACTAATCTCAAGGGGAATTCAGGGAAAGTGAGTTCTAAGATGAGTGGACGGCCTGATGGAACAATGGTTTACTTGGTTTTTGATAATTTGGAGTGCGTTCGAGATTGGGATAAAAGTTCTACCATATTACCCTTTTTATTCAACCTTAATGATATTTTAAAGATGCCCGAGGTCGGTTTGATCTTTATTAGCAATACCTCACCCGATACATATTACTTAAATATTGGTTATGCGGAGCCAATCCCTCTTTATTTTCCGGACTACACAGAAGATGATCTTCGTCATATTTTTATGGCAAATCAAACCAACAGCAGATTGTATGCCTCCTTTCTTGAGTAAGTACTAAGTACCAAGACCAGAAGCCAACGAACGCTTCTTTTGTGTGTGTCAACTAATGAATCTCTTTCTTCTTTTATGTCACCCAGTGTCGTGCTAAGGCCTTTCTGTAGAGTTACCAGACAAGTAGACGAATTGGCTGCAGCATTTTCTTCATTATTTAAAAAGTATTCTGAACCCTTAAGTGACAAGGAAGTTGCACCCAATGAAGAAATGAAGAGAAGGTTGTTTAGTCATATTCGGCCACACATTGCTTCTGCTTTGAATGAAACTTTCCAGGTTCGATCTCAGCCACTCCTCAAAGCTGAAACCAACCAGGAGACAAAGAAAACTAATAGTTCAAGGATGCCGGGAGTTCGAGAAGACTTTGATAAGATAGATTTTCACATGTCTACTTCTGCAAAGTATCTTCTTATTTCAGCGTTCCTTGCTTCAAGAAACCCTGCTACTCTTGATGCATCATTATTTGATTCAACTGGGGTTTCTGATAGTCACAAACGAAAGAGGAAGTAAGCACAACAATAACTTTTGTTTTACGAATATACTTCTAGGCCATGGAGCTACAATTGACTATATTGGAAACAACTAGTATGGTAATGGGCTAATGGCATATAGCTGTTAATTAGAGCTCCCTTATTATTCTGGAATGAGTTTCTTCAACTCTTCTATTGGACATGCTTTTTTGTTTTATATGCCTGTTATGTGGAAACTGCAGTTGTGCTTACTGGAAAAACTTCAAGTACAGTCCAAGAGCCTGCCATAATCTTACTCTTGAATATATGGTATAGTATTAACTGATTTAGTCATGTTTGCACAGCTAATTGAATGAAATGGCATTGTGTTATATGAGCTGCTTCTAATTTTGTATAGAAATTTCCTTTTATTGGTGCTGGTCCGGCTCTTAATTGTTAGTACATATAAGTGATCTTTTATAACCTGATGATTCAAAATTGCTTTGATTTCTAAATATCTTTCTTAGATGCTCCATGTTGTCTAAGAACTAATAATCTCATTAAACTTTTTGTATGCATCTTTTTTTACTTATAAATATAAACTAAATCTTGACCGAATGCTTTTTGTATAGGGCATCTGAAAAATCAATGGATCAAAAGGAAATGGCAGAGCAAGAATTGCTTATGAAAGGGCCTGGAACATTTCCATTGGAGAGGTTATTAGCCATATTTCAGTGTATAACATCTTTAGCAGAAGATTCCCTTGATGAAGAAGAAAGTCATGAGCTAACAGTTGAGGGAGGTAGTAGAGGACTCATGTCTGATGTACTATTGCAACTGTCCAGTCTATGCAATGCTAATTTTATTATTAAAGGAGGAAGCTGCCCATTGGAGGGGTCAACTCGATATCGCACTGCAGTAAGTGAAGATTTAGCTTTGAAGGTAATGTCTTCAACATCTATCTTGTAATTTTCGTGAATTTTCTTTATCTAACATTGTTTGGTTGTTTAGTCCCTTTACGTATGTGATTATACTGTCTGTGTATATATAAACCATATTGTATTCCCAACTGTATACAGGTCGCAAGGAGCCTTAAGTTCCCTTTATCAAAATACTTATACAGAAGATGATTGATGCTTCATCATCAAATTTTTCCTTGTCAACTGGTTACAGAGGATCATCAGGAAATTGGAAGATGATAATTCTTGTTTACTGTGGCGTTGGGATCTGTTGTATGTTAATCATAAGTTTGTTAACCTAACGTAATGGACACAGAATATATGAAAGAACCGACAATCATAGTCCATTATCCATGGTAGTCCGAACTTGTAAAGGCACTTGCAGGGGAATACTGTTTAGCGTCTTAGTCGATAACTGTATCTTGTTGTTAGGTTTCTACAAATATCTTAATGAACATTCATTTAGAAATTTAAGATGCAGATTCTTGTCTTTAACATTGCTTGACTTGTGGTTATGGTTGTCGTAAGGTTCTTAAGCCCCCAAGCATATATGAAAACCTCTGATTTTGGATTTCCAATCTGGTTGTGAATAATCAATGAATCTCACATGGAAATGAACTGCCGACACCCATTTTTGCCATCTATCGGTTAGGCATCTATGGGTTCCATCTGGACGCATTCATAATTTACTTTTCGTGCATGTGCTGATGTCTTTTAGGGGAGTTAACTTACTCAAAACAAAGAAAGCATTCAAAGAACTAAAGTAAATGACTCTAGGCAAGAACTAAACCCAATCACAAATAAAATAAAATGGAAATAACATATCAACTCTAGTAATTATTATATTACAATTAATCAATTAAAGTAGGAGTGAACTTTGATAAAGATCTGAGGTGGCAGAATTTAGAAAGAGAAATTTGACCAATATTTGCCTAGTAACTAACCCCAACTATATATGGATTGGGCCATCCACCTAAATGTATAAAATTTAGCATGCATTGTTCTTAAATATTCATGGTGAGGTGCTAGCAAGCAACCTCCTCCTCCTCTTCTTTTTAATCGTTTATCTTAACAGCTCAAAATGGTCTAACCAAAAATAACAATAAAAAGTAAATTCCAACCAGTTCTGAATTTCTGACATTTGTTAGAATACTTGTGGGATGATGACCTAAAATCTTTTATGTAGATATATATTCAATATTCAAATAAATGATGAAACCATTTTTTTTCCTGATCTACTCACCATTTCTTTAAATATATGCCCACAGAAAAGTGAATGAATCACATGCATGGTATTCCATATTTACTTCACGGTTGACCCCATCCTCTTCATCAATGGATCAACTTGCCGAATAGGTGAAAATAAGAGAAAAAAAGACACTTACTCACACATATATATGTGGGTTTATTAAATTGGTAAGTGGTTGAAAATGAAAGTTAAAGTTGAGAGTATGATCTAATGTATGCACCACCTAGATTAGACCTACATTCGACCGGTTCCGTTCTTACACGTTATGTTATTTGTTTTGTTTTATATCAGTGTTGCAACATGAGCCAACTGCGATGGACCAGCTGAGGACTTTCTACACAAAATACACCTACTCTCCCTCTCCCTCTCCCTTCTTTATTTATTTACCTTTCTTTTCTTCTCTGAATTTTACATTTCTTATTGGTTGACTTCCACAAGAAAAGAAACAAGTTTCTAATTTCTTCCTTCCCAAGCTATTTACACCCACATCCCTATATGAATCAATATCTTTTGATAAAAAAATATATTCTAGTGTTCTTTTTTAAATTTGAAATGGTTGTTGTAACTTGTAAATATCAAATTTTGCATAAACTATTTTTTCCCATTTTGTTTCTTTTATTTTTCGAGTATGTATTTGAAATTTATGTTGAATATATATTTATATATGAATCAATATGAAGCATGATCTTAAAAAGTCAATTATATTATGAAATACATATTTAAATTTGAAATTCACCTAAAATATTGATAACATAATTTTTAATTTTCCTAAGTAAATCGAAATATTTAAAGAGTTACAACTTCTATCAATAACTCCAATCAAAATAATTAATTAATTAATTAAACTTTAAAAATGTAATTATAATAAGAACAACCTACATATTTAAATAGAGTGGAAGTCCACCTCAATTTTGGCATTGATTATTGTCCACGACCTACCTATTTCAACTACGTAATTTAGTATAAGTACAGCAAATACTTAGTGCAAAATTAAACCTCCTACTAGCTAGTTTATGTGAAAGATCCTTCTGTCATAATTTTTAAATAAAAAAAAAATCAAACATAACAATTAGAAATCAAAGTTATTATATATATAATGGTGCTGCTGAACCACCTGTGCTCTCTGAGTCTCAGCATTGCGTTCCCATTTATGCATTTGACTTTTTTTTCTTTTTTGTTTCTCATTTTAGCAGGATATATTGTGCCGTGAGATGAGAGAGGCAAATGGGTTGGGCACACCTTTTTTTAACATAGAAAAAGCATTTAAAGAAAGCAAAGGTCAAAGTTTTTATGATCCATGGAATCGAATTTCAAGAATTTTATTTTGCAGGATCATATACATGTATATATAGCAGGAAAAAAAAAAGGAGAGGGTGGGGTGGGGGAGGGGGCATATAGTAAAAGTATACAGATACAGGTGCAGCAGCAGCAGCAGTCAAGGAGCTATGAATTGTAGGTGGTGGTCGCTGGTGGGTTGCTCATCCAACACTAACCAAAGATCACATGACTAAACCCCATTTTCATAATTTACATCTCCCATTCCATCCTTTTCTATTAAACCCTAAAAGGGACCAAGAAACCAAGAAATTACACACTGTTTATCTTTGCGTCACTTGTTTCATCTTTTTATTGCTTCATTGACATTGTAGTCTTCTTCTTTTTTACTTTCTCAACTAAACTCATTTAATTCTCTTCATTCAATGCTTGAATTAAAGACCCTCTTTCTTACCCTGCAAAAATTAGGTGAAAATTCGTAGAGGAAAGAGAAATAGGAAAAACAAAGAATAAGATGAGAGTTAATTTTGGGCTTTACTACACCGAGTAATGGTTAGGACTCTTCTTTTTTTTAACAAAAAAAAGGCTTTAAGAGGTTTCAACGACCTCTCAGCGCATTTATGTGTGGTGCATCTGATAGATGACACTAAAGAGAAAGAAATTAAAAAGAAAGGGAAAACAAGAGATTTGATGGTGCAATTCAAAGGAACAGTCTGTCCTTAATAATTGCCTTTCTTTATAATTTCACCTATAAATCCTCTTTCTATACTCCATTTTTGCACAATCACCTTCTTCTTCTTCTTCTTCTTCTTCTTCATTTTTTTCTCTGTTTTTCAGATCTTTAATCCTCCTTTTTTTTTTTAATTTCTTGATGACGCAGCTTTCATGTACGTAAAAACTAAAAAAAACAAAGCAGAACCCTCATTTCTTTTACGTAAAAATATCTCTTTCAGTGCTTCGTGTTTCCACATTTCTTTTTGAAAAAAAAACCCCATATTTTAGGTAAGTTATTGTTTTCAACTTTTCTTAGAACCATTTTTTTTCTAGAGAAAATTTGAGTTAGGAGCGAGTTGTTTTGTTGTAGTTAAGAGGTATATGGATATATCGACTGCATTGCTCCTTTTGGCGGCTATCACAGCTTACCTGCTGTGGTTCACGTTCATCTCACGGTCGTTACGAGGTCCACGTGTCTGGCCTCTATTGGGCAGCCTTCCGGGCTTAATCGAGAACTGTGACCGCATGCATGACTGGATCTCCGACAACCTCCGCGCTTGCGGCGGTACGTACCAGACCTGCATTTGTGCCATCCCCTTCTTGGCTCGAAAACAAGGTCTCGTGACGGTCACGTGCGATCCCAGGAATTTGGAGCACATCCTCAAGTCTCGTTTCGATAATTATCCCAAAGGTCCCACGTGGCAAGCCGTGTTCCATGATCTTCTCGGTCAAGGCATCTTCAACTCCGACGGTGACACGTGGCTCTTCCAAAGGAGGACCGCCGCGCTGGAATTCACCACCAGGACTCTCCGCCAAGCCATGGCTCGTTGGGTTAGTCGAGCCATCAAGCTACGCTTCTGCCCCATTCTAGAGAAAGCTCAAAGCCAAGGTCAGCCGGTTGATCTACAAGACGTATTGCTTAGGCTCACCTTTGATAACATTTGCGGCTTAGCTTTTGGTAAAGATCCACAAACATGCGCCCAAGGTTTACCCAAAAACGGCTTCGCTTCAGCTTTCGACCGAGCCACCGAGGCCTCTCTTCAAAGGTTTATTTTGCCAGAGGTTTTGTGGAAGCTAAAGAGATGGCTCCGGCTTGGCTTAGAAGTGAGTCTGAGCCGAAGCTTAGGCCACATGGATGAATATCTATCCAACGTCATCAATACACGTAAGCAAGAATTGCTGAGTCAGCAAAAAGATGGGAACCCACACGACGATTTGCTGTCGAGATTTATGAAGAAAAAGGAATCCTACTCAGACGAGTTTCTCCAACACGTGGCACTCAATTTCATCCTAGCTGGACGTGACACATCAGCCGTTGCTCTAAGCTGGTTCTTTTGGCTCATCTCTCAACACCCAACAGTTGAAGACAACATCTTAAGGGAAATCTGCAACGTCTTAATCGAGACACGTGGCATTGACACGTCAACGTGGCTTGACGAGCCCTTAGGGTTCGAAGAACTTGACCGACTGATATATTTGAAGGCAGCATTATCAGAAACCCTAAGGCTATACCCTTCGGTGCCGGAGGATTCAAAGCACGTGGTGGCCGATGACGTGCTGCCGGATGGGACTTTTGTTCCGGCGGGGTCGTCGGTGACGTATTCAATATATTCAGTAGGGAGAATGAGGTCAACATGGGGTGACGATTGCCTCGAGTTTCGTCCTCAAAGGTGGTTGTCAGCGGACGGGGAGGAATTTATAAAGCACGACTCTTATAAATTCGTGGCGTTCAATGCAGGGCCAAGAATATGTTTAGGGAAAGGATTGGCTTATCTACAAATGAAGTCGGTGGCGGCTGCGGCACTGCTGAGACATAAGCTGACGTTGGTGCCTGGCCATAAGGTGGAGCAGAAAATGTCACTGACGTTGTTTATGAAATATGGGCTTAAAGTTAACGTGCATGGAAGAGATTTGGGGGCAATTGTTGAAAAGATTACGAGTGAAGAGAAAATGCAGGGTAAATTGTGAATTTTAGTGCAAATATATAAGGCATGGTGATGAGACTGATGATCAGATGGAGCGGGGGCCACTCAGAGTTGCATTCTTCACGGATATTGAGCAAGCAAGGAAGTTGGGTACATAAATCATGAAAGATCCTTTTATAAGATAGAAAGGAAGGAGAGGTATTTTTAATCTACAATTTAATATATATACTTCTTTGCTTTTCTTGTAGGGAATCTTTTGAATTTATTTTATAAAATTGTTTCATAAATCTTCTTGTTTGTTTGTAATGGAATTGGGCGTGACATGAATTCAATCATTCAATGAATTAATTAAGTTAATTTACTTTGAATACATATTGGGATCTGATTATTTTATTCTTTCTGTTGTCTCAAGTTAGGATAATATGAACATCTCCATTCGCTCAATTTGTCTTCCTTCCAAAAGGGTTTTTAAATGATAAGCTTACTTTCAATATTAAATAAAATAACAAAAATATCCCTTTCAATTTTATCACTTTTATTTTGATTTTTAAGTCTTTACACTTTCGGACGGAAGTATTAGCTGTTTGTAGGCCAGAATAGAGCCACATTTCCCCTTGAAATCTGGCCCAAAAAGTCCCGTTCGAATAGTTCCCGTTCTAAATGAAGGCATACAACTATAAATGTATGCACCCAACTTCAAATTACAGCATTAAGGACCCCTTATCTCTCCTACAATTAGACATGTAATGTATGGCCCACCATGTTAGGGAGGTATGCAGCACAGGGTGAAATATTTAGTTTAACTCGGGCATGCGAATTGTACACATTATTTGTGTCTCAACATTTTATGGGCAAAGATATTGTTTCATGGGTCGGAACAAAATATTAGCAATAAAGTCAATACACTCGAAACAAAAATGAACTAAGAAAAAAAACAAAGGAATTTAGCCTTTAAATAAAACATTTCTCCGGCCAACCAAGTGTTTTTTTGAACTGCACAAGAGGCTTATAAGATGGTATAAAAGGCTGTTTGATCATGGATTTTTCACTCACCTTCGCTCCTTTTTCTATCGCTTCCGAAAGTTGTCTTGCTTGGTTATGTAGGATGCAGTTGTTCCGGGTATAGTATTTTACTAGTCGAGTATCTTCTCTCCGGTTGAAAATAAGTTCCAGACTAATGTGCCTATGATGTACAATGCAACCGACACCTTAAACACATCATCCCATGAGCCTGCGGAGGATATGTTTGTAGATGTGAATAAAATAAACTTGATGTGGCATATAGGAGAATCAAATCAACATGAGGCCAATTCAAACCTCGTTGGAGTATGTAGCCAGTAGCAGCTGTACCAAAAACACCAGCCAGCACTCCAGCAGTGTTAGACAGTCCTAATAGAACTCCCTGTGATCGACCTAAACAAGTTACTTCCAAAAAAGGAAAAGAAAATTGCCATTCTTGAACACTGATGATTAAGGGAATTGTTTAAATAAAAACCACATAGAGAATTACTCTTCCAAAATAGAAAAAAGCCTTACTAGTTATGTTTATTTGAGGATTATCATATCGATATGCTATTATTGGTTCTAGCACTTGCAGACATGTCAAACTGATTTTACCATGTATCGCCCTAAGTGTTTGGGAAGATTGCTTCCATCTTTCACATTTTTACAAAAGTACAGTATGAGCAGAAAAGTACTGGGATATCATTATAATAAATGACATCTCCTTTTAGTTATAAATTATATTCTAGTATAAGAAACTCACAGCATAGCGTGGGCCAATGTCTTGGTGATTGGAATAAAGACCAGACTGAGAAAATGCATCTGATCCCTGTCGAGAAAATAAAATTATGGATCACTATCTCTGCCAGATGTGACAAATTAAGAACCTCAATAGAAACCAAACACCTAAGCCGGTTTGTATGGCCAGTCTAATACAGGAGTTTCCTGCACACACTGTTTTTTATATAAAAAGAAAGGAAGTTTATCTGGATAAGAATCTCATAGCTGTGGAGGAATAAAAATGAAGATGGCAATGCCCAAATTCAAAGATGAGGTTAAACTGAAAAACAAAAAATGATACCTGACTACATGCCATGCACAGCACTGCCATAGCAGGAGTTCTGACATAGCTTAGCTGTGTAAGGAAGAAGGCTGGCCCCAGAAAGCCTATCGATTGCATGATCTGCAAAATTAACTAGTTATGACATGATTACATTAAGAGGCATGTATCAAGTAGTCTTACAATCACTTCATCAACTTTCTGACTGAACTACTAAATTTCTTTTCTATCTTATCTCAGGTCGGGTCTAAATGCCATGTGAGACTTCTACTGTATAACCGCTGACTTCTAGGTGTGATTTTGTTCCCTCAATAAATCAAGTTAACCTTTGAAATTTATAAGAATTTCTAAGATGGTACGAGTTTTTTGTGATACCATGCAACCATGATGCGTACAGAAAAGACGAGGAGATTGAATTTAACTAAGACGCAGAAGGGTTATAACCAGAGTTATCAATCAAATACTACAAATTGGTACATTCAAGCATTTAATAATCCTTTGAAATAGTCAAACTTCAAGAATCAACGAAGAACTAATCCTTGCCTTCCTCACTGCTGTTATGGAAAGACCTCTGCTAACGAGTGTGTCTGCAATCCACCCTCCTATATTTGCAAAGGCGGCCATAGTCAACCAAGGCAAAACACAGAGGAGTCCAGATTCAGTGAGATTGAACTTTAAAACCTATAAGAACAACCACAAAGTTAGCTATCATTTTCTGGCTGCTAGATTAGATTTGTAAAAGGCTAAAGGTAAGATAGCTAGGAAACAGTAGCGAGAAATTAGAAATTAATGATCAGCAAATCTAATTCACAGCACACCAAACATGAATTTTGGCAGGTAAGGATGTATTCATGGAAAGGCATGGGCTGGAACAGCAATACAGCCTGCACCTGAGCTGTGAGCCATACACACTTCATGCCTCATACCCAGCAAGGCAATAAGTGCTGATGAGAGATGCCAAGTCTCTTCAGAAACATATGCCAAAGCTAATATCTGATATTCAGATAAAAGATTGCAAATGCAAGTGAAAATTTAAGCAAATGAAAAGCATGTCTTGTAGACTTTACTCGAAGCCAATTGTAAGGTTGACATTGTTCATTGAACATGTTTCAAATACCTGATTGTAGTAAGTAGGCATCCATGTCAAGAGAATAAAAGTTCCCCAATTATGGCAGAAGTGAGAGATTATAAGAGCCCAAACAGGAGCTTTTGATAAGATTAACCGCCATGGAATGACCTTAACAGGTTCCTTTGATATGCTGCCTCCCATGATTAGTTTCTTTTCTTCTTTACTAAGTTCTGGGTCTTCCTCTGGGGAGCTATACGCCTGAGAACCAACACCCACAAGTGGTACAAAGAAGTTCAAACTGAGTATTAAGGAGTGACATCCAAATGAACGTACATTAATTCAATCACTTCCCCTTTTTATGCATAGAATATCCCAAACTAGTTGTTTAGAGTGTCTGATTTATAGTAAAAAAGTAAGCTTGGCAGTCAAAAACTTTTAGTTATAATGGGAGCAGAAATGGCTGGATTTCTAACATGTCTCATAGGATATGAACAGGTACGGTTTGTTTTAAGCTCATTTCAAGCATCATGCAGCCTAATCACTTACAAATGATTAGTTCCAGAGGAGAGATTTTTATGTCGATTCTTTTAATATATTTTGAATAAGGCTAAAGGAATTAGGGCCTTACTTTTCTGAGCCATAAAGCAAACCAGATGCTTCCAAGGGAGCCAAATGAGTAGAAAACAGATGGCCACCCGAATTTGTGGATTAAGATGGGGGAGAAAGCCAGCCCAGTAACAGAACCAAGATACATGCCACTGTATACAAGTGCAAGTGATCTACTTCTCTCTGACACTGGAATCCACTTAGAAAGTAGGTTGTTCATTGCTGGCATAGCCACACCCTGCAAACAGATGAGAATTCTTGCGTGTTCGTTCTGGGAAGTTAGGAACTATTGGCCAAGTGAATAATGTTACGGAGTTATAAGAGTAAAAGTCTCTAATCCATTAAACCTGACGAATTATTTTTCTTTTCCTATCATTCTTTCGCCTACTTCAAACTTACAAGTTGATTAACATTAATAAAAATTTTCTAACTTCTTAGCCAATTAGAACAGAAACAAAAAGGCTGCTTCACTCAGCAGGTGAATTTTGGAGGTAATTGGTGATCAACCACAAGTCAGCACAGGATAAATATTAGAAACCAACAAGCAAAGCAGGGCCAACCTCGCCAATTCCCATAAAAGCACGCATAATAAGTAAAAATGGAAGTCCAATTTTCGCAGTGATTGGCGTCAAAATTGTAGCTACTGACCACCAGACAACACCAAAACCCAGGACTAGCTTTCCACCTATTTTGTCTGCCCATATGCCTCCAAGAATCTATGTGTCAAAAGAAAAGACCATATTAAAAAGATTAGAAGAATATCTGGCATCAACAAACACTGAATGAAAACCACATAGAGGTTAAAGCGTGCCAATGTAATGAACTTCCTAAATAGAAACTAAATAATTCTGCATATTTTAAAGTAGTTGAACCACACCTGAGTGAGCAGATAGCCCCAGAAAAAAGAGGACTGAATCAAACCAACTGTTGCACTATTCCAGTTAAACTCTTTTGACATAGGGAGTATAGCAATGCTCATGTTGACCTGCAAAACGAATATATAACACACAGCTGAGTCAGCAAGCATATAGAGATGTATAGTGGTCCTATAGTTTATAAGAGAGTTACTAACACGGTCCATGTTGCATAACAGAAATGCTGCAAAACACAGGAGTACAATAACCCAGCGCTTTGGAAAACTCTGCCACCAAGGGATATCTCGTTCAACTAGAATAGCTTCATTGTTTTCATCAGGAGACGGCAAAGAGTCCAACTTCGCTTCTGTTATGTCATACTCCTCAGATTTATAGAAAGCAGAACTCCTGTTTTCTACTATTTTGTCCTTGTCACCTGCCTCAAGCCAACCTCCAGGCGAGGAACTTGAGAAAGAACAGCATGCAAAACTTCCTTTACTTCTTTGTTGAGGATAATCTCTGTGAGACTTATCACTATGGTGCAGTGACAACAAAATAAGTTGCCTTCCATTCGGAGAAACTGATATAGGTTTCACAATGTTCCCATGCACAACAGCTACAGATAATCTTTCTCCCCTGTGAAGCAAGATGGCTTGCTCCCCTCGACATAGTATACCTGCCATTGTCATAGTTTACAACACTCAGCCAGAGCTACCAAATTACAGAGATATTCCAGATGTAAAAGACACTTGATTTGTGTGCCAATTCAGTATAGTAATTGACATTAAATGGAGAATGAAGCTAATAAGGAATATCCATTAAATACAGTATTTAAAATTCAAAGTAGAACCATTGCATTTAATACACGTTTAATATAGATAAAGGGGAATCATGGGACTACGCAGACAAGGCGGATTTCCCAAAGTTTATGACCAGTCAATAATTTTTACTTACAGTCCACAGCAACCTCATATCCATCGAAACCGTAAAACAATTGAAACCCCCATTTTATGTATTATCCAGTTTGGCAAAACAATCTTCTAATTATTTGCAGAAAAAGAATGGAAATCGAAAAGATGAGAAGACTGAAACTGTAGTTTCATCATCAATTAATCAAAATTCAAACTGTTTACCAAGCAAACCACTAAATTCAGCAGGAAAAAGAAATCAAAGCAACATCATTTATCAATTATCGACTTCACATTTGAACTTCGGAATAGAAAAATCAAGATATATACTTCATGCAATCAAATTTAATCAGATTCCACGGTAGCTAAGGCTCCAAGCTACTGTTATCCACCTCAAAATGAAATTCAAATCCAAAGACGTATCAATGCAAAATTGATAACTTCTAAGAAAAAAAATAAACCAGGAGGCGAGAAACCAGGGGAAAAGAACATGCAAGTATTCAATCCTCGAGAAAAAAAATGCAGATGAACATTAAGCTCAAACAACAATTGGAATCATCTCCAATTAAGATAGTAAAACAATACCTGAACCGATAAAATGACCGAAATTCCGGTTGGAAACCAAACCGCTCATAGCCATTGCAGAAACACAAGTTTTAGAGCGAAAGAGTGTGAGGCTTAAAAGCTAATTATACCATTCAGCTGTAAACGAATGCTCAAAAAATCTATAACCGATACAATGTTTTTAGCTCTCTGTCCAAACGTCCTTCGACGCTTGAACGGATAAACAAAAGATTCTTTTTTTTTCTTTGATAGAAATTTTGTTGCGGATGCTTTATTTTTATTTATTATTATTAATTTTCTTTCAAAGCGGGAAAAATCTCAGTGGTTTAATATAAGGAAGCAAAGGAGGGTTGAAAGTGTGACACGTGAGATATTAATCCACTGAAAGATGAAGAAGCAACAGGATCCTGAAAATACCCCTCCATGCACTTCGATATTACGGTGAGATTTGTGTAGCATAGACGGTAAATAAGTTGTTTTAAAATGAGTGTTTTTGGAAATGAGATGGGGGAAATCTCAACCGCGGTTAACGAGAAGCGCCGCCACCCTCCTTGTCGCTAAAAAGTTATAAGTTGGGACAAAGGCACGCCGGAAAATGACCTGAACTAATATTGAAGTGCTAGCAAATTTTAATTAACTACCTTTTTATTTTAGAAAATCCATTTGTGGAATTTTATCATCGTGACAATTGGAAGTGGAAAATATGGTGCAATGAATTTTTCTTTTCTTTTTCTGCATCATATCATATTTAACAAAATTTCCATTTTTCATTAAACCGATTGACTGACCTTATTATAATTTTTATTTACTAGATGATACATATATAGAGGTATTCTCAGACGTTGAACCAAGTAGTTACCTAAATTTGTTCGGAAAAAAAATTATTTTGATTAATATTTTAATTACGAAGAAAAATATAATGCAAAAGTATAAACATAGATGCATTCGTCAAGTCCAAAAAATAGCTGACTTACATGCAAAAGGGCCACATGGCCTAGTGATACGAGCTCGTTCCGGATGATGTGACGAGTCGTATTATGTTCCCGATCGAATTTAGGTAGTGTCGATTTAGTTCAAATTCAATAAGATGAGTTATAATGGTTTTAAATGACTTAGGAAGCAAAATGGGGATAAATGGTTTCCAATGAAACAAGAACGAACCCTTATTAGCAAATAAGAACCCGAGCTTAAAGGTTTCAAAGAAAAAGAAAAGGATGGTAGATAAAATCGAGACCCTCTATTTAGCAAAATAGGAACCTTCGGTATATTTGTGAACGCCACACCAAGGGTGATAAGTTCGAAACAAAGTCAGATTGACACCACTCGTAAAGATAAGTCAATTGAGCTTTGAAGAATAAAGAGAGTGAATTGCCTCACTAAAATGATATTTCATTCAGAAATTCGTCCAAAAGTCCTTTTACAAGAAATTCAACAACTATTTATAGCATTTCTACTAGTAACCGAATGGACAAATTCAAGACTTAGTTTCTAAGTAAACAATGAACTAAAATTCAGCATGAATGCAAAATTATTAGCCCATGTAGATTCGGCTGAATGAGAGCTCCAATGGTCATCTTCTAGATGGGCAAATGCACCTTGAACATCTTGAATGTGCATGAATAGGCTAGGTTCGGTCAATGAGCATAAATAGACTCATTTAAGTTGTATCTTTTGGCTGAAAAATGACCAGCAATTAATAGGAACATGAACAACCATTTGGAGTGTGAAAGCAAAGCTTTGAAGAGTCTAGGAGTGTGAACACCATGAACCGAATAGCCAAAAGACTTTCAGCAATGTGAAAGAAATAAATAGCAACTTTGAAGAATGAAAAATCATCTCTTTTGCCGAATGGTCACCTAAGGAACTCCAAAAATCAGCACACCATTTTTAATGTAGTTCATGCATGAATTGCTAGGTGCATTGAATCAATCATGCATGCATCTTGTTTAATGCACATTCGGCCAACCTTCCCCATGCATCCTCACATTTGGCTGAACCTAAACAAAACAAATAAACTTCATTAATTTGCCCCAATTCAGCTGAATATAATATGAATATAATAATTAATCATTAGAACAAATTAAATTAGAACTAAACAAGACATATTAATTTGGTTAGGCATAATTAAAACATGTCTTATGTTCAGACCAATTTAAAGACATCTAGACAAATTCAATGCAGCTAAAAATGACATATTAAACACTTGTAATAATTGAGACATATTTAAAAGCTGTAGTAAAACATAGTTAAGTGCTTATTTAAATGGTCCAAAAATTCCAGCAACAATTAATTAGCTGGAACGAAATTCAACTTCAAAGAAATTGAAACTGTTCAGCTCGTCTCTAAACTCTTTGCTATCTTTTTCCTCAATTCGATCCACTAGTGCTGAAATAGCATCTTTGAATCGTTTAGCTCTAGCTCGCGTTATCGGACCAATGGGCAGCTTGATGGCTTCTTGTTCGTTCTCCACTTGGTTCGCAGGCAAGCTCACATCATTCCCCTCCTCTTCAGAACGATTTGTCCTCAAATCGAAATCTGCTTCAAATGGAGACAAATCAGAAACGTTAAAAGTCGCGCTAACATTATATTCACCAGGCAAGTCCAATTTATAGGAGTTATCGTTAATCCGCTCAAGGACTTGAAACGGTCCATCCCCTCTCGGAAGAAGTTTGGATCGCCTTTGCATAGGAATCTCTCCTTGCGCATATGCAACCAAACCCAATCTCCCGGTTCGAACACAACTCGCTTACGACCTTTGTTAGCATGTTGCTCATAGTTCTTGGTCTCGGCCTCAATATTGTCTCGAACTCGTTGGTGCAATTGCTTGACGAAATCAGCTTTGCGCTTCCCATCTACATGAACAAGTTGATTAGAAGGCAATGACAATAAATCAAGTGGAGTTAATGGATTGAAACCATAGAAAATTTCAAAAGGAGAAAAATTGGTGGCTGAATAAATAGCTCTATTATACGCAAACTCCACATGTGGTAAGCATTCTTCCCAAGCCTTCAAATTCTTCCGAATAATAGCTCGAAGCAATGTAGACAGAATCCGGTTGACCACTTCGGTTTGGCCATCCGTTTGCGGATGGTAAGTGGTTGAAAACAGTAGCTTCGTTCCAAGACGCCCCCATAGTGTCCTCCAAAAATGGCTAAGAAACTTCGCGTCTCGGTCGGACACAATCGTCCTAAGCATGCCATGCAACCTGACCACTTCTTTGAAAAATAAGTTAGCAATATTCACGGCATCATCAATTTTATGACATGCTATAAAATGAGTCATTTTTTAGAACCTATCTACAACCACAAATATTGAATCTCGGCCATTTTTACTCCTTGGTAATCCTAGCACGAAATCCATAGAGATATCAGACCAAGGGGTTTCGGGAATAGGTAATGGTTTATACAAACCGTGGGGCTTAATTCGTGACTTAGCCCGTTTGCATGCAATGCATCTATTACAAAATCGTTCGACATATCGTCGCATCTTGGGCCAAAAGAAATGTTCGTGCAATGTAGCTAATGTCTTAGCAACACCAAAGTGCCCCATTAATCCTCCGCTATGGGCTTCTTCAATCAACACTTCTCGTACGGAACCTTGGGGTATGCAAAGCTTTCCTTCTCAGAACAAGTACCCATCATGTCGATAGTACTTCTCGTAGGCTCTTTTTGCGCATAACCTAAAGAATTCACCAAAGTCAGCATCGTTGACATATAAATCTTTAAGGAATACAAACCCCATCAATTTTGCATCCAAAATATTTAGCAACACATACCTTCGAGATAGTGCATCAGTCACTACGTTTTCCTTACTTTTTTATATTTAATAATATATGGAAAAGATTCGAGAAATTCTACCCACTTAGCATGCCTCTTATTCAACTTGTGTTGCCCTTTTAAATATTTCAAGGACTCGTGGTCAGTGTGTATTACGAATTCTTTGGGCCAAAGATAGTGCTGCCACGTTTCTAAGGCTCGAATCAACGAGTAGAGCTCCTTGTCGTACGTCGGGTAGTTTAAAACAGCACCGTTGAGTTTCTTGCTAAAATACGCGATAGGGCGTCCATCTTGCATCAACACGGCTCCAATACCTAAACCTGATGCATCACACTCTAACTCGAAAGTTTTATCAAAATTAGGCAAAGCTAATAATGGTGCATGAGTTAAACAATCTTTAATTTTCAGAAATGATTTTTCTTGCTCCTCTCCCCATACAAAATTAGAATTCTTACGAATAACCCAGTTAAGGGTACGGCTAAGGTGTTAAAGTTTGGCATGAATCGTCGGTAAAAACTTGCTAATCATTGGAAACTTTAAACTTGAGAGACATTCGCCAGACGGGCCATTCTTGGATCGCCTTGATCTTCTCTTGATCGACTTCAAGACCCTCCGAGCTAACAACAAAACCTAAAAACACAACCTTTTTAGTGCAAAAATCACATTTCTTCAAATTAGCATACAAGGTTTCTTTTCTCAATACTTCCAAAACAGCCTTTAGATGTAAAACATGTTCATCCAAATTTTTACTATAGATCAATATATCATCGAAGTATACTACGCAAAATCTACCAATAAAAGGTCTTAGAACATGGTTCATAAGCCTCATGAACGTGCTTGGGACGTTCGTTAAGCCAAATGGCATAACGAGCCATTCGTAAATCCCATGCTTTGTTTTGAAAGCAGTCTTCCACTCGTCTCCCTCACGCATCCGTATTTGGTGATAACCACTTTAAGATCGATTTTTTAAAACAAACTTGCGCCACTTAGTTCATCAAGCATATCATCCAATCGCGGTATAGGATGACGATACTTAATGGTTATCTTATTAATTGCACGGCAGTCCACACACATCCTTCACATTCCATCCTTCTTCGAAACGAGTAAAACAGGCACGGCGCATGGACTAAGGCTTTCACGCACATAGCCTTTTTCAAGAAGTTCGTTCACTTGCTTTTGTAGTTCTTTCATCTCTTCGGGATTGCTTCGATAAGCAGGACGGTTCGGAATAGCAGCCCCCGGCACCAAGTCTATTTGGTGTTCAATTCCACGAATAGGTGGCAACCCACTCGGGATTTCTTCCGGGAAAACATCTTTAAAATCCTGCAACACAGACAAAACAGAAGAGGGCAACTTGTCATCAAATTCGTTAGTGCCAAGCAAGCTCTCATTGTACAAAAGAACCAACAATGGTTGTTTCAATAACATCGATTTTCGAACTTCCCTCTCTTTTACAAACAAATTCTTTTTTTCAATCTCATCACTCATTTCTTTTTCTTTTGAATCACTCTCTCTTTTTTTATCACTCATCTTTTTGTTTTTCTTCTTTTCTGCACTCTTTTCTTTATTCTTTTCATTTTTTTGCTCTTTTTCAATTTCTTTTGATTTTGCAATCGAACTCCTCATTTTGAGTTGATCTTCATACACTTGTTTCGGTGATAATGGAGCTAGTGTCACCATTCGTCCCATATGCTTAAAAGAGAATCGATTTGTGTAACCATCATGAATTGCTCGCTTGTCGAATTGCCACGAACGTCCCAAAAGAAGATGCCCCGCATGCATCGGTACAACGTCGCATATCACTTCATCTTGATATTTTTCGATTGTGAATGAAATGAGCACTTGTTTTGTTACCTTCAATTCTCCACCATCGTTAAGCCATTGGAGTTTATACGGATGGGGATGTTTGGTGGTGGCCAATCCGAGTTTCTCCACCATCAACGTACTAGCCACATTTGTACAACTTCCCCCATCGATTATCACGTAACAAATCTTACATTGCACTTGACATCGCGTATGGAAGATGTTTTCGCGTTGTTAATCATTTTCGGCACCTTGCAAAGTAAGGCTTCTTTTCACAACCAAGATTTCTCCATTCTCGGTTTTTTCGATGTCTTCCTCTTCTTCAAGTTATTCAACAGCCTCGTTCTCTCGTTCACTTTCAGATTCAATTTCACCATCATCTCGAACAAACATCGCATTCCGGTTTGGGCATTGGCTTGCGATGTGGCCCCTTCTAAGACATTTGAAGCATTTTATGTCTCGGGATCTATTTGGTTGGGCATCCATCTTTCCTTTACTCGATTCAGCCATTAGTTTGTTGAATTTGGTAGCTCCACTTACTTCTTTATTTCGACTCAGCAAGTCCCGTTTGTTGGACCCTTGCCCCCACCTAGTCGTAGAAGAAGTATTAGGGAAAGAACAGAACGTACCTTTTCTCTTTAATTGTTTTTCAACCTTTATGGCCATATGTACCACATCAATGACCTCGACATAATGGTGTAGCTCCACAATATTTGCAATATCTCGGTTAAGGCTGGCGAGAAATCGAGCCATGGTGGCTTCTCGATCTTCCTCCATATCGGCACGGATCATGGCTACTTCCATTTCCTTGTAGTAATCCTCCACGCTTCGTTGGCCTTGAGTTAAGCTTTGGAGCTTTTGATACAACTCCCGGTGATAGTAAGCAGGAATGAATCGCTTTCTCATTATGGCTTTCATTTCCGCCCATGTAGACACGGGACGTTCGCCATTGCGTCTTCGGCTCATCGTGAATTGATCCCACCATATTATGGCCTAGTCGGAGAATTCTATAGCAGCTAACTTCACCTTCTTGCTTTCCGAGTAATTGTGGCACTCGAAAACTAACTCCACCTTCTTCTCCCATTCAAGATAGGCCTCGGGATCCGACCTTCCTTGAAAAGCAGAAATCGTCATTTTAATATTCTTTAAATCATCATCGGTCCTCTCTCGATCTATTGGTCCTCGTGCTCATTGGCCTTGTCGCCTTGCACTTTGTCGCGAAGCTCGATCATTTGCATGTTGCCATAGACGTTCTCGCTCTCTTCTCGGGATAGGAGGGGTGTTCGTACGTTGGCTTCGTTCCTCCATTTGTTTCATTCGTTCATGAAGGGAATCGAATTGAGGTTGGAACAAACGAGAGATTTCTCGCACGATTGCTTGAACTTGAAGATCGGGCACTCCGCCTCCGGGAACATTCCTTCTTGGTTGAATATTAACTCCTCCACCAGCGGCGTTCGAAGCTCCTCCACTTGTTGCTAGTCGTTCCGGGCTCCTAAACATGATGATTAAAATAAGAAATTATCCTCACCACCAAACCTCACAATTTCTCTCACAAGAAAATAATTCACACCTCTCGTGTTTTCACTCTATTTTCGGCTTTTATCTTGATGTACTCTCTTGCCTTTTACCTCTCAAATCCAACTCTCGATATTCTAAAAAGCTACTTAGATTTATCCACACTTGTGGGTCGGCTTCAAGGGCTAAACAAAGGAAAATTGTATGGTTTGGGGTAGGCTCGAAAGAAAGAAAGGTTTAAAGATGTGGCGTATAAAATGGATTCACTAATTGGAAAAAAAATCACTTGAAATTTTTTTTAATAGCGTGAAATTTCACTAAGATGGATATAAAGGAGTATAGAATGTGATTTTGGAAAAATTTTTGTTGAAATGTCTCCAGACTCTTTTTTTTTACGAATCTTTCACGTCATTTCGTCCGCACCTAGACCGTATACAATTTTTTTTCAATTTTTTTTTCTTTTCGATTTTTTTTTCGAATTCTTTTTTTTTCAAAACTACAATTTACGTACCTAAATTAACCAGCTCTGATACCAACTGATACAAGCTCGTTCCGGATGATGTGACGAGTCGTATTATGTTCCCGATCGAATTTAGGTAGTGTCGATTTAGTTCAAATTCAATAAGATGAGTTATAATGGTTTTAAATGACTTAGGAAGCAAAATGGGGATAAATGGTTTCCAATAAAACAAGAACGAACCCTTATTAGCAAATAAGGACCCGGGCTTAAAGGTTTCAAAGAAAAAGAAAAGGATAGTAGATAAAATCGAGACCCTCTATTTAGCAAAATAGGAACCTTCGGTATATTTGTGAACGCCACACCAAGGGTGTTAAGTTCGAAACAAAGTCAGATTGACGCCACTCGTAAAGATAAGTCAATTGAGCTTTGAAGAATAAAGAGAGTGAATTGCCTCACTAAAATGATATTTCATTCAGAAATTCGTCCAAAAGTCCTTTACAAGAAATTCAACAACTATTTATAGCCTTTCTACTAGTAACCGAATGGACAAATTCAAGACTTAGTTTCTATGTAAACAATGAACTAAAATTCAGCATGAATGCAAAATTATTAGCCCATGTAGATTCGGCTGAATGAGAGCTCGAATGGTCATCTTCTAGATGGGCAAATGCACCTTGAACATCTTGAATGTGCATGAATAGGCTAGGTTCGGTCAATGAGCATAAATAGACTCATTTAAGTTGTATCTTTTGGCTGAAAAATGACCAGCAATTAATAGGAACATGAGCAGCCATTTGGAGTGTGAAAGCAAAGCTTTGAAGAGTCTAGGAGTGTGAACACCATGAACCGAATAGCCAAAAGACTTTCAGCAATGTGAAAGAAATAAATAGCAACTTTGAAGAATGAAAAAATCATCTCTTTTGTCGAATGGTCACCTAAGGAACTCCAAAAATCAGCATACCATTTTTAATGTAGTTCATGCATGAATCACTAGGTGCATTGAATCAATCATGCATGCATCTTGTTTAATGCACATTCGGCCAACTTTCCCCATGCATCCTCACATTCGGCTGAACCTAAACAAAACAAATAAACTTCATTAATTTGCCCCAATTCAGCTGAATATAATATGAATATAATAATTAATCATTAGAACAAATTAAATTAGAACTAAACAAGACATATTAATTCGGTTAGGCATAATTAAAACATGTCTTATGTTCAGACCAATTTAAAGACATCTAGACAAATTCAATGCAGCTAAAAATGACATATTAAACACTTGTAATAATTGAGACATATTTAAAAGTTGTAAAACATAGTTAAGTGCTTATTTAAATGGTCCAAAAATTCCAGCAACAATTAATTAGCTGGAACGAAATTCAACTTCAAAGAAATTGAAACTGTTCAGCTCGTCTCTAAACTCTTTGCTATCTTTTTCCTCAATTCAATCCACTAGTGCTGAAATAGCATCTTTGAATCGTTTAGCTCTAGCTCGCGTTATCGGACCAATGGGCAGCTTGATGGATTCTTGTTCGTTCTCCACTTGGTTCGCAGGCAAGCTCACATCACCTAGCATAATCAATCAACCTACAACAACTCAAAAAGCTAGATTGATCAGACTCTATGGATCAAACAAAGGAACCCAAAAAGCACAAAATCGAAAGGAAAAACAAACTGTTAGGATCATCCCGATTAAGCAACAAACAAGTAAAAATAGTAGAAGAAATTGAGAAGATGAACACACAAATTTAACGTGGAAAACCCCCTCAAAAGAGGATAAAAAACCACGGGAAAAGATAATTTTACTATAATGGCAAAATAATGAAAAGTACAAAAGATGGAGATAAAAACTAAACCCCGAAAACCCGAAAAACAAAGAACCCTCAAAATGTAAATACAAAATTCTCTAAATGTGTTATGAGTTCTAATCTAATGGGTGTCTCTTAATTCTAAGATTGTAAAGAGCCTATTTATAGGCTAAATTCGTAAGTCAAATAAACTATACTAATAAATGCTAAATATATTATACTAATAAATACTAAATCTTTTAGAAAGAAAATATATTTTTGTTTAACTTGACTTGCAAGCAATCTCTTAGAATTTGGGTCACACAATTCTAACAATCTCCACCTTGACGCGAATTCTTTCAATGCCATCTTTGCCAAAACCCGCTACGGGCCTATCTTGAACTATGCAGGGAATTAACTGAGTCGAATTTACGCTTAGAAGCTGGAAGACTTCTAGCCTTCGACTTGTGCACTGCCAAATCAAAACTAACCCGGGTCTGATTTTCACGAATACAGTGCCCTAACTGAACTGTATGTGGAGAACCATTCTCTATTGGGACACATGTGGAAAGAACATCCTGAATCTAGGATCCAGTCAGACGTAAGCTTGGAATTATCGCTCGTTGACACTAACAATAAATCATCATCGCCTTCATCGACCAAATTAGCACCAGCTACATCTTCCTCGTTACTTTCAGCAGCTCTTTTATTTCGCAGTTTATAACAATCTGCTTTGACGTGACCTAACTTATTACAATAGCGACACCTTTTGTCTCGTTTCTTTGATGCCACCAAAACAGAAGCTTGCCTATCTACTTTGCTATTCAAACCAAACTCATTGTCGAGTTTGTCTCTACTCAACAAATAACCCTTCACATCTTCGAACGAGAGGTTGTCTCTGCCATAAATCAGGGTGTGACATCCCTAAAGTGACCCTAGTCGGAAAGTGGTTTCGGGACCACGAAACCGAGTCTTATAAATAATTAAAGGTTATATTCTGTGTTTATGATGTGAGTAAATGCTTGTGTGATAGTTTCATACTTCAATTTGGTCAGTGTATGTGAAAATTATTAGTAGGGACTTATGTGAGACAATTTAGAGATATGCTAGGCAAGTGCTAAAGTGGCCTATTAGTATATGTGGGAAAGTTCTTGTCCTTACATGTCAAATTAGCCAAACTATAGGTAGTGGCCGGCCATGCTACAAATTGTATAGTCAAGTGTGAATTTTATATTAACTTTAATTAACTAGGTGCCATATTAGTATGGAGGATGGAATAAAATAAAAGGTTAGAAATAAAGTAAAGAAAAGAAGGAAAGGGGTGAAAGAAACAAGTCTTTATTCTTGTTTCTTCTTGGCCGATTCTAAGAGGGAGAGCGGGAGCAACCATTCAGCAATTCTAAGTCATGAATAAGGTGAGAAATTCATGTTAGCTTATGGATTTTTTTTAGCATATTTTGAGTTAGGTATTAAGTTCATTACATAGCCCATGACAAAATTTTTAGTTTCATGGTGTCTTGAGCATTTGGCCATGGGGGAAATTGGTTAGTGGGAGGAGAAACCAAAGTAATTCATCTTGTTCCTCCATTGTCGAAACTTGAAAGGAAAAAAAGAATAAAATTTTTTGTTTGAGTTTCGGCTATGGTGATTGCTAGAAGAAGGTATGTTTAATGCCACCTTTAGAAATGTATGCATAATTTGGATGATTTGTTTGAATTCTACCTATTCCATGGATTAAATTTAGGCTATTTGGAAGTTTAAAATTTGGCTAAGAAGCTTGAAATTTTAGTTGAAGCTTTGATGTCATTAGCTTGGAAAATTATGTTGGATGTGTTAAGTTACTTGTTATTTTAACTTAAACGTTGAGGTTAGCATTTGGGTTGTTGAATATGCCGAACTTGGATAGGTTAGCATTTGGGTTGTTCAATATGCCGAATTTGGATTTAGGGAGAGAAATAGGTAATCGGTCATGCTATTTTATTGATAAAATAATTGTTAAATGTTTCATATGTTATATAAATGAGCTTGTAAGTGAATTTGAAGACTTGGAAAAATTTTGGAAGAGAAGTGCCGAATGTGATTTTTGGGTGTGACTTAAGGGGTAAAAATATGGTGGCTTGAGTTTAGTAATATTCGGCCATATGTGATGATATATTGAGCCTTATATATTCGGTCTTATAGATATGTACCTATGTAATGATATAATGAATTTGGTATATCCGGTTATATAGGTAAATATTTATGGAGTGTTCCAATTGAACTTGTAATTTCGACCACATATATATATATAAATAAATATATATTTGTAAAGATATGTTTGATCTTGCATATTCTACTAAATAAGTGATGATGATATATGAAGTTAAATGTGGTTTTGTAAACTTGTATAGATGTGTGAAAGTATATCTTAATTTATAATGATATTTGGCTCTGGAAGTGATTTGAAAACTTGCAAAATGCTAATCTTATAAGTATTCGGCCAAATTGGTAGATATGATAATCATGTGTGGTTATGAAATTGTTAAGTCAAAATTTATTATTCATTGATTTAGTAAATTAGTTTATTAAATTCAAATATGCAAGGTAATAAGTTAGTAAAATGTCCCTTGATAGTTTTAATCTATTATATGGGGATAAATGTAATTGTTGAGTGTAGCCTAGTAATATATTCGATTTTGTATGAGTAGGGCATATGTATGATGTTTAAATAGCTAGTTAGTAAGGTCATTTGTACCTTAAATATATGATATATATGTATTAAATTAAATTGCTTAATTGATAAGTAATTGAATAGATCTATTTGTTTAAATCAAGCTCAAGAGCAGAAAGTGTCGAAATCAGATAGGGGAAAAGAGAAAGCAATGGAGTAGTCTATCCATAACTATTCAAAATATCCGAGGTAAGTTTTAAGTATTAAAGCCTATAATGTGATTGAGTATGATATGTTAAGCACATATTAAAAGAATCATAACTCTATTATAAATCTTTATGCATATAGCCTAATGGTTATTATGAAGTATAGGTAAGTTATTGATATGATATGTTGCCAAATGGATATGATATTATGAAGTGCTGAAAGGATATGTCAGAAGAGTAAAATTGTGATAAACCTACTCAGGACAGCAGCAGTAACATGAATTTAGAAAATCACCATAAATTCATGGATTTGAATTAGAGGCTGAATGAGACATGAAATTAAAGCTTAATGAGTCTAGTTTCTTATAAAAGAAACCGTGCAAGCAAAGGAATTTCTGATAATGAGAAATTTGATTCGTAGTGAAGAGTGGTCAGATTAGTCAAGCAGTGAAACAGGGGAAACTTTAAGAAAAATCTGGTATTGATTGGCCAAACCTAAAATTCTGGAAATTTTATGGATGGAAGACATACGAGTCTATATTCAGGAAAAATTTACGTAAAGTGATTTGGAGTTTTGTAGCTCCAGTTATAAATAATTTAGTGACTATTGCTCAGGAAAAACAGCTTGTGCTGAATTTGAGATTGTGTTGTAAACCTTGATAAACTTGTTTTAGTTGCTTATAAGCTATTGATTAAACCCATATGTGAATTCTAAATTGTGATAAGGCCTAATGGCCGATGTGATGAATGTGAAAGTGTATATATATGTGATAAGGCCTAATGACCGATGTGATGAATGTGAAAGTGTATATATGTGAATAGGGCCTAATAGCCGATGTGATGAATGTGAAAGTGTATATATATGTGATAAGGCTTAATGGCCGATGTGATGAATGTGAAAGTGTATATGTGTGATAAGGCCTAATAGCCGATGTGATGAATGTGAAAGTGTATATATATGTGATAAGGCTTAATGGCCGATGTGATGAATGTGAAAGTGTATATGTGTGATAAGGCCTAATAGCCGATGTGATGAATGTGAAAATGTATATATATATATGTGATAAGGCCTAATGGCCGATGTGATGAATGTGAAAGTGTATATATGTGAATAGGGCCTAATAGCCGATGTGATGAATGTGAAAGTGTATATATATGTGATAAGGCTTAATGGCCGATGTGATGAATGTGAAAGTGTATATGTGTGATAAGGCCTAATAGCCGATGTGATGAATGTGAAAGTGTATATATATGTGATAAGGCTTAATGGCCGATGTGATGAATGTGAAAGTGTATATGTGTGATAAGGCCTAATAGCCGATGTGATGAATGTGAAAGTGTATATATATGTGATAAGGCTTAATGGCCGATGTGATGAATGTGAAAGTGTATATGCGTGATAAGGCTTAATGGCCGATGTGATGAATGTGAAAGTGTATATATGTGACAGGGCCGAGTGGCCAATGTGATGGATGTGAAAGTGCATAAATGTGATAAGTCCCGAAGGGCATTTGTGTCAGAACTATATCCGGGTTAAAACCCCGCAGGCTTTATGCGAGAATATTATCACTGATTAATGTCCCTAAGCTTCGTGCTCGTACTATATCCGAGTTCTAAGGACCCGGTGACTACGTGTGGGGATTTTGTCCGGGTAAGACCCGATAACTTCGGGTGGAGATTATGTCCGGGTAAGATTTCGTAATAAGAATTGCTTATAAATATATTCAATGCGAAAGGTTAAACAAGTATGTACTCCAAGTTTATATGTGAGCTTGATTTGCACTAAATCATAAGGTAGTTATGTGATGCATACGAGAGCAATCTATGAGACTATTCTTATGATTATGTGACATCGGATCAGTGTGAGGGGTGATGTGAAATCATACGATATATCTATGTCACATGAGCTCACTTTTATGTGAAAGTTTATCTGCCTATTGTATATGATGAGATGTGCGTATTCGGAAAAGGGATGGTATGCCCGAAGGAAGAGTGAAATAAAAATACGAACAACTAGGTTATAATTTGTTTGTTATCTATTGCCACTGCTTAAAACTTACTAAGCATTGTAATGCTTAGTCCGTTTACTTTGTTTCCTCTGTTTTATAGATCTCATTGCGAAGCTACAGGCTCGGGGACCGTCAGCAACTAGTCACACTATCACTATCCACTGTTTGGTACTGCTATGTTTCGGATTGTCTTATGGCATGTATAAAATAGACTAGTGGCGGAAGAATATTTTGGTTAATGTATATAGCCATGCGAAAATAGCTTATATATGTTCGAGCATAATGTTATAATCATTTGGTATGGAATGGTTAATCGCTATCATGATTTGTGCTATTTATGCAAAAAGGGCTAGTTGAATCATGGAAACTATGAAATAGGTAAAGTCTACCTTAAAGGCAGATGCTGGCAGCAGCAGTGATGTAGATTTGGAAAATCACTAAAAATAGTAGGATTGGAATTAAATAGTGAATAAATTATGTAAACGAAACTTGATGAATCTATTTTCATAGGAAAGTAACGAAATGATCATATGGACAGTATGTTAAGAGATATTCAGGTTCTCGTGAGACAGGGCCAGAACGGTTTCTGGATTCCCTGTTCCGACTTTGGAAATTCATTATAAATTAACCAGAGATAATTAGGAGTTATTCCATATATGTCTGGATTCCTCTCTGAGTGTAGTTTCTATAGAAACAAACGGCATCAGTATTGAAGCCCTGTGCAGGGAGATATCCAAGTCGTAATGCGCAAAGGTCAGTGTAGTCGATCCCTGTAACATAGGAGACTTTGACTAATAAACTGTACTAATTGGCCTGACCAAAAATTCTAGAAAAAATATGTAGATGGGCATATGAGTCTAGTTTCAGGGAAAAATTGCGAAATTGATTTTTGAGTTGTGAAACTCAAGATATGATTTTTAAGGTGACAGTGTCGCAGTTAGCCAACTGCCTGGAAAATTTTAAAATGGACTGCGATAGTAAGCGAATTTAGTCTGTGAACCCCTCGTGTCCGACTCCGGCAATGGTCTCGGGTACGGGGTGTTACAATTTTATTGGTATCAGAGCTACGGTTTAGTCGATTCTAGGACTAACGTAGCACGCGTGAGTCTATTTATACATGCCATAAAGTGATAAAATGATAGTGTGATGATTTTGACTATTAAAATGTGTTTGCTGTATTGCAATGAATCTTGATCCCGATCGAGCTGTAGCAAGCTTTTGACTTTGAGAATTTGCGATATAACTTCACTTTGATATGCTTAAATTATTAAGTTGATCAGGTACGTATCATGTACTCGTATTTGAATTTCGATTTGGATTGAATTATAATGGTATAAGTGATGCAGTTTGAAAGAGTGCTATGACTATAAATGTGATTTTTGTATGTGGCTATGGAACTGGAAGTTGAATGGTCGATAAGCATGTTGTGTTTGTATTCAAGTAATGTAAATGATATACTAATGTGTATTGCTATATGTGTATATGTATGTAGAGACGAAATTGTCGAATGTAAAAAGGCAGTGAAGCGTATAGAGTGGTTGGTTTTCAGGAATAAGTGTTCACGGTTGTGAGATTGGCACTAAGTGTGCGGGCAATCAGTGTTCACGGTTGCGAGATTGGCACTAAGTGTGCGGGCAATCAGTGTTCACGGTTGCGAGATTGGCACTAAGTGTGCGGGCAATCAGTGTTCACGGTTGCGAGATTGGCACTAAGTGTGCGGGCAATAAGTGTTCACGGTTGCGAGATTGGCACTAAGTGTGCGGGCAATAAGTGTTCACGGTTGCGAGATTGGCACTAAGTGTGCGGGCAATAAGTATTCACGGTTGTGAGATTGGCACTAAGTGTGCGGGCTTGAAATGCATGGCACTAAGTGTGCGAGTTTAAAGTACATGGCACTAAGTATGCGTGGTTGATTATTAAGCACTATGTGTGCGAATTGATATATCCGGGATAAGACTCGAAGGCATTTGTGCGAATTGATATATCCGGGCTAAGACCCGAAGGCATTTGTGTGAATTGATATATCCGGGCTAAGACTCGAAGGCAATTGTGCAAGTTGATACATCCGGGCTAAGACCCGAAGGCATTCGTGCGAGTTGCTATACCCGGGTTAAGACCCGAAGGCAATTGAGCTTGTGGTTATATCCGGGCTAAATTCTGAAGAGCATTCGTGCTAGTGAGGTATCCGGACTAAGTTCCGAAGAGCATTCGTGCTGGTGTTATATCCGGGCTAGGTCCCGAAGAGCAATCATGCTGGTGACATGTATTCGGGCCTTCGTGCCTAGTAGGCTTCGTGCCGGTAATTTGAGCAAAGTTTAAGTATTCATTACTATACGAAATCAAATTTAAATGAGATGATATGTTTAAAAGTGCACATACATGATGTTTATAGACTTGGTTAAGTCATATCAATGTGTATTAACGAATGCATAAGAGCACTATGTATGTGAATAATTAGAGGCACTGTGTATGTGCGAATTTCCTTTAACCGAGCACTATGAGTGCGAGATCGGTCAGTGGGCACTAAGTGTGTGAAGTGGAATTCATGTAAGACCTCGTTTGGGACGAAGGCATTGATTTGAAATAGTGTGTAAGACCATGTCTGGGACATGGCATTGACTCGATATGTGAGACTATGTAAGACCATATCTAGGATATGGCATTGTAAGAGTTATATGTGCTATTGCTGAATGGACACTATTTTGTTAATCTTGTTCAAGAAATTATTTTGATTAAGTTTCGACATTCGAAAGTTTGAAAGAATTTTTGATGAATGTTGATAATTTTGGATATACGAGTTATGCGCTAGAATAAATCTCAAGCTAGTGTATTATATTAGGCTTTATGCCTATTCGACTGTATACGGGTAACGTTAACTATGATTGAATGTGCTAAATGAACTAAATGTTCAGGTACGTGGAAGTTGACTTTTCTTTTGGAAATGAGTTCAGTTGAATATTGAGACGTGATAAAGTTATAAAGGATATTTATTGGGATGTTTGAGTATATGTGTACTTTCGGCTAGGTTACAGCTTATTCATGAATGAATATGTGGGTTGACGATGTGAATTATACATGTTAATATGTGCCTAATATGTGTTTGAAATGCATTTGTGAATTAAATTAAGTGATTATTGCTTATGAAATCAAGAAAATGAGATATATGTGCATACTTGTAGAAATGTTTATGTATTTGTTTTAAGATAAGAAAATGATTCTATAGATCGATGCGAAATCAGTAATGAATTACAATTGCTATCGATGAGCTAATGTGTTATGGATAAATTCAATAAGAGGACGTTATCCTAAACTATGCATCGGTAGAAATTTTCGGGGACGAAAATCCCTAAAGGGGGGGAGAGTTGTGACATCCCTAAAGTGACCCTAGTCGGAAAGTGGTTTCGGGACCACGAAACCGAGTCTTATAAATAATTAAAGGTTATATTCTGTGTTTATGATGTGAGTAAATGCTTGTGTGATAGTTTCATACTTCAATTTGGTCAGTGTATGTGAAAATTATTAGTAGGGACTTATGTGAGACAATTTAGAGATATGCTAGGCAAGTGCTAAAGTGGCCTATTAGTATATGTGGGAAAGTTCTTGTCCTTGCATGTCAAATTAGCCAAACTATAGGTAGTGGCCGGCCATGCTACAAATTGTATAGTCAAGTGTGAATTTTATATTAACTTTAATTAACTAGGTGCCATATTAGTATAGAGGATGGAATAAAATAAAAGGTTAGAAATAAAGTAAAGAAAAGAAGGAAAGGGGTGAAAGAAACAAGTCTTTATTCTTGTTTCTTCTTGGCCGATTCTAAGAGGGAGAGAGGGAGCAACCATTCGGCAATTCTAAGTCATGAATAAGGTGAGAAATTCATGTTAGCTTATGGATTTTTTTTAGCATATTTTGAGTTAGGTATTAAGTTCATTACATAGCCCATGACAAAATTTTTAGTTTCATGGTGTCTTGAGCATTTGGCCATGGGGGAAATTGGTTAGTGGGAGGAGAAACCAAAGTAATTCATCTTGTTCCTCCATTGTCGAAACTTGAAAGAAAAAAAGAATAAAATTTTTTGTTTGAGTTTCGGCTATGGTGATTGCTAGAAGAAGGTATGTTTAATGCCACCTTTAGAAATGTATGCATAATTTGGATGATTTGTTTGAATTCTACCTATTCCATGGATTAAATTTAGGCTATTTGGAAGTTTAAAATTTGGCTAAGAAGCTTGAAATTTTAGTTGAAGCTTTGATGTCATTAGCTTGGAAAATTATGTTGGATGTGTTAAGTTACTTGTTATTTTAACTTAAACGTTGAGGTTAGCATTTGGGTTGTTGAATATGCCGAACTTGGATAGGTTAGCATTTGGGTTGTTCAATATGCCGAATTTGGATTTAGGGAGAGAAATAGGTAATCGGTCATGCTATTTTATTGATAAAATAATTGTTAAATGTTTCATATGTTATATAAATGAGCTTGTAAGTGAATTTGAAGACTTGGAAAAATTTTGGAAGAGAAGTGCCGAATGTGATTTTTGGGTGTGACTTAAGGGGTAAAAATATGGTGGCTTGAGTTTAGTAATATTCGGCCATATGTGATGATATATTGAGCCTTATATATTCGGTCTTATAGATATGTACCTATGTAATGATATAATGAATTTGGTATATCCGGTTATATAGGTAAATATTTATGGAGTGTTCCAATTGAACTTGTAATTTCGACCACATATATATATATAAATAAATATATATTTGTAAAGATATGTTTGATCTTGCATATTCTACTAAATAAGTGATGATGATATATGAAGTTAAATGTGGTTTTGTAAACTTGTATAGATGTGTGAAAGTATATCTTAATTTATAATGATATTTGGCTCTGGAAGTGATTTGAAAACTTGCAAAATGCTAATCTTATAAGTATTCGGCCAAATTGGTAGATATGATAATCATGTGTGGTTATGAAATTGTTAAGTCAAAATTTATTATTCATTGATTTAGTAAATTAGTTTATTAAATTCAAATATGCAAGGTAATAAGTTAGTAAAATGTCCCTTGATAGTTTTAATCTATTATATGGGGATAAATGTAATTGTTGAGTGTAGCCTAGTAATATATTCGATTTTGTATGAGTAGGGCATATGTATGATGTTTAAATAGCTAGTTAGTAAGGTCATTTGTACCTTAAATATATGATATATATGTATTAAATTAAATTGCTTAATTGATAAGTAATTGAATAAATCTATTTGTTTTAAATCAAGCTCAAGAGCAGAAAGTGTCGAAATCAGATAGGGGAAAAGAGAAAGCAATGGAGTAGTCTATCCATAACTATTCAAAATATCCGAGGTAAGTTTTAAGTATTAAAGCCTATAATGTGATTGAGTATGATATGTTAAGCACATATTAAAAGAATCATAACTCTATTGTAAATCTTTATGCATATAGCCTAATGGTTATTATGAAGTATAGGTAAGTTATTGATATGATATGTTGCCAAATGGATATGATATTATGAAGTGCTGAAAGGATATGTCAGAAGAGTAAAATTGTGATAAACCTGCTCAGGACAGCAGCAGTAACATGAATTTAGAAAATCACCATAAATTCATGGATTTGAATTAGAGGCTGAATGAGACATGAAATTAAAGCTTAATGAGTCTAGTTTCTTATAAAAGAAACCGTGCAAGCAAAGGAATTTCTGATAATGAGAAATTTGATTCGTAGTGAAGAGTGGTCAGATTAGTCAAGCAGTGAAACAGGGGAAACTTTAAGAAAAATCTGGTATTGATTGGCCAAACCTAAAATTCTGGAAATTTTATGGATGGAAGACATACGAGTCTATATTCAGGAAAAATTTACGGAAAGTGATTTGGAGTTTTGTAGCTCCAGTTATAAATAATTTAGTGACTATTGCTCAGGAAAAACAGCTTGTGCTGAATTTGAGATTGTGTTGTAAACCTTGATAAACTTGTTTTAGTTGCTTATAAGCTATTGATTAAACCCATATGTGAATTCTAAATTGTGATAAGGCCTAATGGCCGATGTGATGAATGTGAAAGTGTATATATATGTGATAAGGCCTAATGGCCGATGTGATGAATGTGAAAGTGTATATATGTGAATAGGGCCTAATAGCCGATGTGATGAATGTGAAAGTGTATATATATGTGATAAGGCTTAATGGCCGATGTGATGAATGTGAAAGTGTATATGTGTGATAAGGCCTAATAGCCGATGTGATGAATGTGAAAGTGTATATATATGTGATAAGGCTTAATGGCCGATGTGATGAATGTGAAAGTGTATATGTGTGATAAGGCCTAATAGCCGATGTGATGAATGTGAAAGTGTATATATATGTGATAAGGCCTAATGGCCGATGTGATGAATGTGAAAGTGTATATATGTGAATAGGGCCTAATAGCCGATGTGATGAATGTGAAAGTGTATATATATGTGATAAGGCTTAATGGCCGATGTGATGAATGTGAAAGTGTATATGTGTGATAAGGCCTAATAGCCGATGTGATGAATGTGAAAGTGTATATATATGTGATAAGGCTTAATGGCCGATGTGATGAATGTGAAAGTGTATATGTGTGATAAGGCCTAATAGCCGATGTGATGAATGTGAAAGTGTATATATATGTGATAAGGCTTAATGGCCGATGTGATGAATGTGAAAGTGTATATGCGTGATAAGGCTTAATGGCCGATGTGATGAATGTGAAAGTGTATATATGTGACAGGGCCGAGTGGCCAATGTGATGGATGTGAAAGTGCATAAATGTGATAAGTCCCGAAGGGCATTTGTGTCAGTACTATATCCGGGGTTAAAACCCCGCAGGCTTTATGCGAGAATATTATCACTGATTAATGTCCCTAAGCTTCGTGCTCGTACTATATCCGAGTTCTAAGGACCCGATGACTACGTGTGGGGATTTTGTCCAGGTAAGACCCGATAACTTCGTGTGGAGATTATGTCCGGGTAAGATTTCGTAATAAGAATTGCTTATAAATATATTCAATGCGAAAGGTTAAACAGGTATGTACTCCAAGTTTATATGTGAGCTTGATTTGCACTAAATCATAAGGTAGTTATGTGATGCATACGAGAGCAATCTATGAGACTATTCTTATGATTATGTGACATCGGATCAGTGTGAGGGGTGATGTGAAATCGTACGATATATCTATGTCACATGAGCTCACTTTTATGTGAAAGTTTATCTGCCTATTGTATATGATGAGATGTGCGTATTCGGAAAAAGGATGGTATGCCCGAAGGAAGAGTGAAATAAAAATACGAACAACTAGGTTATAATTTGTTTGTTATCTATTGCCACTGCTTAAAACTTACTAAGCATTGTAATGCTTACTCCGTTTACTCTGTTTCCTCTGTTTTATAGATCTCATTGCGAAGCTACAGGCTCGGGGATCGTCAGCAACTAGTCACACTATCACTATCCACTGTTTGGTACTGCTATGTTTCGGATTGTCTTATGGCATGTACAAAATAGACTAGTGGCGGAAGAATATTTTGGTTAATGTATATAGCCATGCGAAAATGGCTTATATATGTTCGAGCATAATGTTATAATCATTTGGTATGGAATGGTTAATCGCTATCATGATTTGTGCTATTTATGCAAAAAGGGCTAGTTGAATCATGGAAACTATGAAATAGGTAAAGTCTACCTTAAAGGCAGATGCTGGCAGCAGCAGTGATGTAGATTTGGAAAATCACTAAAAATAGTAGGATTGGAATTAAATAGTGAATAAATTATGTAAACGAAACTTGATGAATCTATTTTCATAGGAAAGTAACGAAATGATCATATGGACAGTATGTTAAGAGATATTCAGGTTCTCGTGAGACAGGGCCAGAACGGTTTCTGGATTCCCTGTTCCGACTTTGGAAATTCATTATAAATTAACCAGTGATAATTAGGAGTTATGCCATATATGTCTGGATTCCTCTCTGAGTCTAGTTTCTATAGAAACAAACGTCATCAGTATTGAAGCCCTGTGCAGGGAGATATCCAAGTCGTAATGCGCAAAGGTCAGTGTAGTCGATCCCTGTAACATGGGAGACTTTGACTAATAAACTGTACTAATTGGCCTGACCAAAAATTCTAGAAAAAAATATGTAGATGGGCATATGAGTCTAGTTTCAGAGAAAAATTACGAAACTGATTTTCGAGTTGTGAAACTCAAGATATGATTTTTAAGGTGACAGTGTCGCAGTTAGCCAACTGCCTGGAAAATTTTAAAATGGACTGCGATAGTAAGCGAATTTAGTCTGTGAACCCCTCGTGTCCGACTCCGGCAACGGTCTCGGGTACGGGGTGTTACACAGGGTCTCCCTGAAAGACTTGTATGAAGAGGGTAAAGAGCACAATAATAGCATAGCTTGATCTTCATCGTCAATATGAACCTCAACATTCTTTAAATCATTTAAAAGAGTAATGAATTGACTGATGTGATCTTTAAGAAGCTCACCTTCGTTCATGCGAAACGTAAATAGACGTTGTTTCAACACTAAACGGTTAGCCAGAGACTTAGTCGCATAAAGAGTTTCTAACCTTTTCTACAAGGCGAATGAGGTCTTCTCCATCAATACCTCCTGCAACAAGTGGTATCAGAGCTAGTTTAACTTTCATAGATCAGCCCGTTCAGAGATGGCAGCAACAAGATTTGAAATTGAGAAGTTCGATGGTGAGACAAATTTTAATTTGTGGCAAGTTCGGATGATGGCAATTCTTGTTCAAAATGGCTTGAAAAAGGTTGTTACAGGGAAAAAGCCTGAGAATCTAAATCAAACAGAATGGGAAGAGCTTGATGAAAATGCATTGTCTGCAATCCAGTTATGCCTCGCGAATACAGTATTGCAGGAGGTATTGATGGAGAAGACCTCATTCGCCTTGTGGAAAAGGTTAAAAACTCTTTATGCGACTAAGTCTCTGGCTAACCGTTTAGTGTTGAAACAACGTCTATTTACGTTTCACATGAACGAAGGTGAGCTTCTTAAAGATCACATCAGTCAATTCATTACTCTTTTAAATGATTTAAAGAACGTTGAGGTTCATATTGACGATGAAGGTCAAGCTATGCTATTATTGTGCTATTACCCTCTTCATACAAGTCTTTCAGGGAGACCCTGATTTATGGCAGAGACAAACTCTCGTTCGAAGATGTGAAAGGTTATTTGTTGAGTAGAGACAAACTCGACAATGAGTTTGGTTTTAATAGCAAAGCAGATAGGCAAGCTTCCGTTTTGGTAGCATCAAAGAAACGAGACAAAAGGTGTCGCTATTGTAATAAGTTAGGTCACGTCAAAGCAAATTGTTATAAACTGCGAAATAAAAGAGCTGCTGAAAGTAACGAGGAAGATGTAGCTGGTGCTAATTTGGTCGATGAAGGCGATGATGATTTATTGTTAGTGTCAACGAGCGATAATTCCAAGCTTACGTTTGAGTGGATCCTAGATTCAGGATGTTTTTTCCACATGTGTCCCAATAGAGAATGGTTCTCCACATACAGTTCAGTTGAAAGTGGAGTTGTGCACATGAGAAACGATTCATCTAGTAAAATAATCGGTATTGGTACTGTTAAAATTAGGATACACGATGGGACAATTAGGACACTCTCAGATGTCAGGTATGTACCTGATTTACGAAAGAATCTCATCTCCTTGAGTATTTTAGACTTGAAAGGATGCAGAATCAACATCGAGTCGAGCGACATTAAAGTATCTCGTGGAGCTCTCGTTTTGTTAAAAGGTAAAAGAACTGGCAGTCTTTATATTTTGGAAGGTTCTACAGTGACCGGTGAAATCGGACATCCCTCGTCCGTTACGGAGTCAAAGTCAACTCATTTGAAGCGGAGGCAACTTGGTCATAGGAGGGAAAAAGGTATGACCATTTCATTGAAAAGAGGTTCTCTTTTGGATGCAGGTTTTGAAAAGTTAGGGCACTGTATTCGTGAAAATTAGACCCGGGTTAGTTTTGATTTGGCAGTGCACAAGTCAAAGGCTAGAAGTCTTCCAGCTTCTAAGCATAGATTCGACTCAGTTAATTCTCTGCATAGTTCAAGATAGGCCCATGGCGGGTTTTGGCAAAGATGACATTGAAAGAATTCGTGTCAAGGTGGAGATTGTTAGAATTGTGTGACCCAAATTCTAAGACAAACCAATAGTATCAAGCAACATAAATAAAAACTTTAAACAATCTATACTTTACAATTAAAGTGGTCTAGGCATCGGGCTTATTATCAACCATTTTTTCAAAATCAAACCTTCAGATTAGTTGGATTAAGGTTTAGAATAAAAGATTGAATTAATTGAATTGTAAATTGTATAAGTTGAATTATTTTTATCTATTTTTTAATTATTTATTTAATTAAATTAATTAAATTTATCGAATTAAAAATTAATAATTTAATTAGTAACTAGTTAGATTTTAAATCAACAAACGAAAATCCACTTAATTTGAGTTTTTGAAAGAAAACACGCATTAAATTGAAGCATAGATCTCATTGAGAAAGGAAAAATAAAGAATCATCCTTGAAAAAAAAATAAAGGGAATAAAAATAAAGTGAAAAAAGGTGCACTTTCGCATAAGAAAAGGGGTAGGGAAATAAGCGCAGAAACAACTCGTAGAAAAGACCGACTCAGCTCTTTCTAACATGCAAAATTAACTTATTCGAAACACCTGCCCTGCCTGCAAATTAAATTTTAGTCATACTAATACAACATCATTTCATTATGGAAATGGTAAATGTAACCCATCAAACAATAGCAAAGTTTGCATGAACGTAATACGCAAAAGTCGAAACAATTATACATTTTAACAAATATGACATAAATGACGAATCCCTCAAAGACCTCTCATTTCATAATATGCTCAAAGCAAATTAGTGCTCCCCAGACATCCACTTTAGAAAAATACCAAACTAATTAAGCCTCCTAATGTCACTTTCTAAATCCATATGTTTTGAGAAATTCTCCTGAAATGCGACAAACCCAACTTATTTCTTGCCATTGTACATCGATTCTACCTTACCATCGTTTCCTCCAAGCAACATGTATTTATCTTTCCTAGTCAATCCAGTGCATTCAAACCCCAGGACATCACCCAACACCTTCTGCACGTGATTCGCTACCTCGATCGCCGATTTCCCTCCGGCCTTCACTGTCATCTCTTCCGGCAATCGATCAAGGAACGTGACCTCGTATGTTGGCCTTGGATTCATGAAGAAGAAATAAGGGTCCCAGAATTTGACCCCTCTCACGGTCGTCCCGTAGAACATGCTCTGCTTGCAATTGACGGCAACGGGGACGATCCTATCGCTCATTTCTGCGAACAAAGCACTGAACCTCAACAGGAATTGCTCACGACACGTGGTCCCCTCCGGACAAACTACTAGATCACCTTTTTGCAACAGTTCTGAAATTCGGGCAGCATCGGCCGCACGATCACGAGTTAAAGCAATGGCTGGGATTGGAGATAGGAACCTCGAGAGACGGCTTACGCTGTATGTGACACACGAGACTTTGCGTCCAAGTGCGATGGCGATCACAATCGGGTCAAGAGCTGTGCGGTGATTGCAGACGTAGAGGTTGCCTGGGGTCCCGGGAGACGGTGGGGGAGGTCGCTTTCCGCGTATCACGAGGTGAATGCCGAGCATCTCGTAAGTGTAGCGTACGATACGCTCGGGTAAAGGTAGATTGAAGTAGACACGAATAATGGAGAGGATGAAGCCAAATGGCAGCCAAAGGTAGGTTAGCAAGGCATTGAGTGGGTCCGGACGTTGGGCAAAGCGACCATCGTGGAAGATAATGCGGCTCTTTAGGCGATCAAGCGGTACCGGTGATGCTGATTTGCTAGGGTGCACCATGTACCCCTCCTGTTCACATCCCAAATTTTCATACACTTGTTCAGCTTATAGTGCAAAAAGAATACTATAAATCCATCGAAGGTAGATAACTTGTAGAAATGAATTGCAATATCCTACAATTTGTTTTTCTATATACGTCCGTATTTTAAGTGAATGTTTCAAATTTATAATAACTTATCACTTGCTTATCAGTTGCTTTCATGTTGAATTTCAAAGTTCAATTGATAACATCTAGAGGGATACTATTAAATTACATTACGTGGTATTTTTGTAAGGTAGAATGATTTATTTGGACCTCTAATTTTATAAAAAGTTTCATTTTAGTTCTTTTAATTTTTCATTTTTTTAGCTTTTAAATTTGCATCTTTTATTAAATTACTCAAAAATAGATAAAAATTAACATTTTTTAGATTTACTGATGTGACGTACACGTGGATGACACATTAGTATTTAATTATTTTTTAAAAAAATTACAATTTTTTAAAAAAAATTAAATATCATTAAAATTAATAAAATAATATTATTTTTAATATTTTTTAAATTTTAAAAAAATTAATTAAATACTAACGTGTCATCCATACAGCAATCTGCATGTATGCCACATCAGCAAAGTTAAAAAATGTTAATTTTTCTATCTATTTTGGGGTGATTTAACAATAAATACAAGTTAAAAAATTAAAAATTAAACAGTAAACTAAAATGACCTTTTTATAAAATTGGAAGGTCAATAAAATTATTATACCTTTTATAATTATGTAAAATTACATAGAAGCCCTATAAAAAATAAAAGTATTGGTAAACTACAAAAATAGTCAATTTTGTCTGCCTCATATGATATTTTAGTTGCTTATGTTTAAAATATTACGTTTTAGTCATTTACTTTATCATTTTATTAGGAAGTAGTCACTCTACCGTTAAATACTGTTACCTCCATAGCAACAGTCCAAATGGGTTTTAAATGCCAACTTAAATGTCCTACATAGCGGTCTAAATTAAATATATTTAATTAAAAACCTATTTTTATTCCAACAACTGAAAATCCAAGCCATTTGGATTGCCATGTAGGACTGTCGTTAGGGAGGTAACGGTATTTAACGGTAGAGTGACCACTTTGTAACAAAAATATAACGCAAGTGACTAAAACATAATATCTCAAAAATAAATAATTAAAATATAATTTGAGAAAAACAAAAATAATTATTTTTATAATTCACCTAAAAGTATTGAATTTCACTATATTCTCTAAAGTAATGTTAAAAAGATCTTACAACTACAATAAATCTTAAAAATCCTAAATTTAATATTTTATTTGCTTATTTTATTTGATCTTCCACATGTGTAATATTAATTATGTTATTTTTATTTTTATTTCATAAATATTATTTTATTTTATTTAACAATTTTTTTTCTACGTGGACTTCAATTGTTAAAGAAAAACACGAGATTAAAAGGAAAAATAAATAAATTTAAAATGTCCAAAAATAATACAGACACTGAAAGTAGGACTAGACCTTCTTAGAGACTAATTCATCAATAAATAACAAAATTTAGATTAAACGAGTTAGGAGATAGGATCATTAAATGAAACTATGCCACCCAAAAAGGTACACATTTATGAGGTGGACCCGCACCTCATTGTGTTGGTGGGCTGTTGAGCTATGTTAAAACTGTGGGTCCAATCCAAAAATTAATACTTTAACCTAACCTTATCTGTTTGGATAAAAATTAATTATGAACCTTAACTTGTTGGATAAAAAATAATTATAATGACAGTCTGAATTAAACTTTTAATAAAACTAGACTTCATTATTTGTATACTCCATAAATTTATGAAATGTTAATTTAAATTTTGCAAAAGAAAAAAAATATTTCAAACAAATTTATGTTAACTAGATTTTGGCTTAATTACTATGTGGGTTAAAATCTATGCAACAAATTTATAAAAATTAAATATAATTTTGATTGAAGTAGTAGAATTAATATAGTAAAATTTTAAGTTCAAATATTATATTTTTAAATTTTATATAAAAAGATAAAATTATATTCAAAATAATATTTATTATTTTATAAAAGTAATAATTTTTTAATAATTTTGTAATTGAATTGTAACTATATCAAATTTTTAAAAAATAACAGAAATGTTCTTATATAATAATTAGATAAATTATTGATAGATACATATGTAAATAGACAAAATCTATGTTGTTTAGGCTAATTAGAGTGATGGAAATATTACAAATTAATTACAGCAACAAAACAATTCAAGTTAATCAAGTTTACACCGACCATGACTTTAATGATATAAATAAATATGTTTTGCAAGATTATCACGTTAACTCTACCCTGTATATTACCGTTTAAAGATTTTTCTGAACTTACGTCGCTTTAATTTCATAATTCAGAATATCCCTCGATTATTAATTCCTCTCGAGAGAAAAAAGTGACAGAAACAAAGAGAAAACCTATGAAGCAAAGCTTAATATAAATGAAGAATATCGATCAACATAGAATAGATGATCGTAGGTCGTAGAAAGACGAGAAAAGTAAGGCTACTTCTAGTAAGAAGACTAACCTTGCAAATTGACATGAAATCATGATCAGATTCACGGTCTCCGATTCCAAGATCAGGCGATTCATCACCAAACTCCTTCAAAATGGCTAATCTCTTAAACTTCCCTACTAAAACCCCGGGCTTCTTCACAAATCCCGTCGCCTTCTTTGTTTTAGGGTTCACTTCAATCTCTGTGCCTAAAACTTTATCTCCGCCGAGAAAATCCTTCACAAACGGCTCCACCATGAACGTCGGATTCGCCGTTACCACTACTTTCCTCTTGCATCTGTCAAATACCTCGAAACTTTCCTTCCTTACATTTGCAGCATAGAATCTATGAAAAATAAAATAAATCAGCAAGATAAGCTTAAAATGCTTCTAAAAGTTTAGCAAGAATGAAGTTGGACAATATTTTAAAAAAGGAAAAGGTTCGGATCTCTTTTGCTGGTGATACCTGGGAAGAACAGCGCGAGATACCAGCTCGATGTCGCGGATCTTGAGTCCAGCGAAGGAGATGAAAATGAGGATTTGAATACCAATAGCTTCGGAAATGAAGAGATAAGATATGATGACCAGAGGCAGAGAAAGAAGAAGGATAAGACCTCGAAGGAGGCTTCCCGCTTCAACGGCAATAAGCATGAAGTAGGGGAAAGAGCTTCGTGAGATTAAAAGCGTGCCATCCAGATCGGCGGCGATCGATTCGTACTTCAATCCATCGCATTCCGTTATCGAAGGAAAGGTTTTCCCTGCTTTTGGTGGAGCCATTTTTTGTTTTTCTCTTTGTAGCTGTGCTGTTTTCCCTCCGCTCTTTTAAGGGGGGAGGAGAGAAGGGAAGGGAACGTTGTGTTTTAAATGTGGCGGTTGAACTTTAAATTACGAGAATAGGCCTAAGGTTATGGCGGGTCAGAATGACGGAACACGCAGGGTTATACTGAAGTGACTGATACACCCTTTTCTTGTTAGTATTTGAAAAGAAACTCCATGAATGATTAATAGTTTAATTTGAATTTTGAGATTATGGTTGCTCACTGCTCAACCGCTTTCTGCGCGCCCTAATTAACATATTTACTTCCGACGCACCCAAGGTTTTTTTTAAAAAAAAAAAATTTATGTAAGATTAAATGCACATTGGTCAATTTCCAAATCAGTAATTGTTTTTAACAAACCCCTACCATTCAAAAACAATACTGGCAAATTTTCCATTAAAATTTAAATTTTCTATTGATTAAATAAATTTATTAAAACATTATCAACATATGTATGAAAAGGTAAGTATAGTTATACTTTTTGTTCCATGCAATGTTGGTTGATAACGTAACTATGGCTCAAATTAAGTCGAAAGGTGGGTTGCCAGTCGCCACCACCCCAAGATATATAATTAGTTATTTTTAGATCAAAGATTGGTGGCCTACAGACCAAGAATTTCGCCTATCTTTTCCCTTTAGAAGAATATGACGTCAATTTTTTTTCCTAGGCTTTGATATCTAGTTGTTACACTCAATTTTCATTAGATATAAAGTTGAATTAAATCCAGGATTGAATTTTTTTTCAATTTGATTCTTTTAGTATGTCTATTTGATGCATCGAAAGGTATTATAGTCACTTAATAACGAGGGTGATATTGGTTGGGTTCAATTAGATATTTTGGATATTTTAATCGTCCATCTTAATTTGGTTCGAATGAGTTCGATTCTTTTTTTTTATCATATTAATTTTTCGTATTGAATTTTTAAGCTTATTTTAATAAAATGAGCTTTATTTTATAGTATTTGAATATTATTTGAAAAAAATTTCAAAGCATTTTTCATAAATATTTTTAGAAAATAACAAATTTTTAGTATATTTCAAATTATTTTTCCTATTTTAAATAAAAATATTTAAATATGAAATATTTATTTTATATCACAAATATTTAAATTAATCTTTTATAAAATAAAAAATAGAATTCAGTTCGATTTCAAATAATTGCAATTTTTAAACTTGTATTCCATAAATGATCAGACACATTGGTTCAAGTCGGTTTTAAGTTTTTCGAGATCAGTCATACATAGTATGGTCCACTAATAGTGTATGAACTTACATACCACCGGTGTATCAAATATGAACTCTTAATATATAGCTTAGAGGAGGACATTCGCTTCCTTAATAAATGGACAAGTTTTAATTGTGACCCCTCCCAAAAGTAATAATTCGATTCAAGTTTTTTAGCCTATTAAATTAAATTAAAATTTTTTTAACACCTCTTAAATATTAATAATTAAATTTAAGATTTTTAGTTATAACAAATTGAGATAAATATTAAATTTGTATGTGAATTGTTGTTCAATGTGCAATTTTATATATGAAATTTAAATTGTGATTTATATGTATATATAAAACTTTGATTTTGATTCAATTGTACGTATTTAAATAAATATTTTCATATTGGATTAATTGTTTGTGTATGCAATATATCAATCTAAAATAGTGTTAATTTGATAATGTTGTTAGTGGTCTGTGAAAACTGAATCAAATCAAAATTTTATATATAAAATCACACAAAATTAAAATTCATGTATGACATTGCACATTAAATAAAAAAAAATAAATATAAATTTAATATTTATGGTAAAGAAATTTATAAATTTATTCCTAGATTTTCTTCGCCATATAGACTAATAGATTACAATGTGAAGAAAGAATATTATTATATATTGTCATGTTATTCAATTTAATAATATTTAAAATTCATCCTTAAATATTGGACTGGATTCTATGTTTGATGATAATACATACATATAATCAAACTCAATCAAATTATAATACGGGAACAAAACCTAAAATACTAAAATGATTATTCCTTTCTTTGCGTGTTTGGCAAACAAAATTGACTTTGAGGCTTTAGGTGAGGAAGTTTTCATATTAAAATGGACTTGAAATTAAATGGCATGTCCAAAATCTTCAGCAAAAGTAAATAAATAAAATTTAGTATTTAATGCCACATGGTGAAAATTAATATGTGAAAAAGACATATTGACATGTCCGCTAATGATAGAATTCATTGCACTTCGTCTTTGATGATTACATGAATAAATTATTGTCATAATGTAAAATTTTGCTTTTTAATATTTACATTTTTTTTGTTAATTTAAATTTTTATTAAATTTGATTATTCATTTTTTTTAAAAATTAAGTCACTTTTTATTAACAAAAATTGCAAATAAATTATTTTTTAATAACGTTGGTATAGTAACCCACATGATAACTCACATGTACTTCATTCTAACATCACAATATGTCTTATATTCCATGTCAACGAATAATTTAAAATTTAAAAAAAATTAAAATTCAAAAAATATAAAGTGTTCATATTGATTGAAAATCAATATTTTTATTAAAAAATTAAAATTGACTTTTTAGTCAATATTTTTATTAAAAAATCTATTTGACTTTTTTTGAAATGTCTATGGTCAAAATTAATTCTTTTTAAAAGGTTGAAAATCAAGTTTAACTAAAAAAAAAACCCTTTCTACTTGCGGTCCCTCTTCGTCTTTGCATAATTGAATATCATTAACCCAAGTTTTAAAGTCTCACTCTCAACAGTCTCTGCTTCATTCCCTTTATTGATTGCAGGCATCTTGGATCACTTTGGATAGTCCCGCATCCTATACAAACCATAATATAAGGCATTTCAATGGCTTCGTCTCATTTTATCTGAACCTCTTGGCTTCGACAGAATGCACAATCGAACCAAGTCTCATCGATGCTCTATTTGGCTTATCGTCCCATTCGATGGCAGAAAGCGCAGACTTTTTTAGACAGTCATTTACCACATACGAACCATCACAAAGGAAGCATTTCACTAGCCCCTTCGATCTGTTGTTGGGCTTCCACTTCCCATTAAGTGGTTTCTCATTGCCACCATTGCCATAGAATGGCCCGATTTTCAATGGTGCCGAAAAAGGCAGTTTCAGAATCCCATTTCTATAAACCGGGACCGTAAATATTAAATATTTATGGAGTTGGTATAAAAGAATATTAAAGTTTGGCCCATCAATTTTGTCTATTAATTATTTAATTTAGTTACAAGGATTAAATTGTAAAGTCCAATTGCTATAGAGTTTTTAATTGACAAAATGCTTGAAGACCTAAATGGAAATTAAACCATAGTCCAAAATACCAATTAGACCCTAAATTAAGAATTATCAATAGTTAATTTTAAGTTAATAAAACCAATTTAAAGTAATTAAGTTAGATTAACCTTAATTAATCAAGGTATATAAAGTTGAGATAGTGGAAAATTCCATTATACTCTTTTCCAAATGACTGTCCTTCATAGATGAACAAAAGAGAAAACCTTGTAAGCTTTCTCAACTTTTGACCAAAAATTATTCAAGGTAATTAGGTCATTTTTCTTGTAATTTTTATAGATTTAAGGTCACGAGAACTTGATATAACTACCTTGTAACACCCCTTCCCCGACTCGATTGTCAGGTCAGAGTTACAAAATGCTATAGTCGAGATATGAAACAGTTACAGACTTCAATCGATAAATTCTAACTGAAAAACCATTTAATTCCATTAATTCAAACATTAAACAAAATTTAAAACATTTATTGAGTCGTATTCAAGCTTGTGTATGCTCTGAGGTTGACCCGGGATCGAATAAGGACCAAACTGCAAAAATTTCAAAAGTTTAGAATGACGTTGTGTTGTAACATCCCAAATGTTCGACAAGTCAACTAGCCAAACGAAAATGCTACAATTCCCACTAAATTCATGATGAAAGCATTAGTACATAATTCAATGATGGTTACTAAAATATATTTATTCTTTTCTTTATAACCTTCGACCCATGCTAAATTAATACACTGTTCTTGAATTCCAGTTGCACTAATCCCTGATCCTAAGGCTTAGCCTACTGATTTCACCATTATATGCATGTTACAACTTAGAAAAATAGCTCACGTTAGCTCAAAAACTTTTGGCTTAGTCCCTCTCCAGCATCTCGTATAGTCAATTACCTGAGAAGCATCACAATAAGCTAAGTAAGTCTGAATGGACCTCGTGTTATTAAAATAACATACTCGATGTTGATATTATCATATGACTTCAATGGTCTGGTCTTATGTTTGACGTCACTTGTATGATAGTGGACCTTGTGTCATCCTGGTGCACTATTGACACCATTCCCTGACACAACTTTCAAATTGACACATTTTATACATTGACACAGTTCTCCATTTTCATCGTTCATGCGTTAGTATATCTTATAGGATGATTCCACTTGTGCATATATATAGATTTCATACATGCATATCCATAGATACGGATTCATAGTTGCGGGTTCCTATCTACGAGTCTCTAATTAATGGACACGCTTACACAAGCTCACACATGTAGACCTATATGCGCGTAGTATTGCATGTGAACTCATTCTTGGTGGACTTAGATTCATGTGCTAATACACTGGTGAACTTAAACTTGAGGATTCATACTCATCAATTAGTTCTTGGGGATTCTTATTTGAAAGATAGCTCATGCGAACTCTTACTTGAAAGATAATCTCGCGGATTTTTATATGACAGGTCTATTGTATAGCCTTAATATGGAAACTTGAGGACACAGCTAATGAACCATTATAACTTGCGTGTGCCCATGACCATGGGACTTGCATACATACACGAAGGTTAGTGCTTTAGACTCCACAAAGTCTCATACTTGAGAAGAACCCTCTTAGGGTTATCATATACTTGAGCACATATATCTCTTACTATCCAACCAAACCTTTGCAAAGCCAAATAAGATATGGTACAATGTACACAACATGACATCTTTTTATTCTTTCATCCATTATTACATCCCTCCATACTCCACATATCATTCATTTTCACCAAATAACACATATCAATCAATCATTCATTAATATATCATAATCCATAGAAAAACCCAGTAACAACTTATAAATACAACAAGCTTATGCTTACAACCGGGCATACATTTGCATACCAAACTTAACATAAATCAACATTACAACAAAAATCTCGCCAAAACAACAGGCATGCAAAGTAACTGGTGAACAATTTAGAAATCATCATACACCATAACACTGTACTTATCAAACAATTCATTGATACCATCACTTGAGTTCACAACCAAAATGCACATTTGTTAGCTCGATAATTCAACTTGAAATCGCCAAGAGGGAAGAAGAATTAACTTTTAAGAAAAGTGGTGGAAGCAATAAAAGAATATGAAATAATGAACACAAGAATTTAAAGTGGTTTGACCTCAAGTACCTACTTCACTACCTTAGTTTTCCACAATTAAGGATTTTCCCAAATTCACTGATTTGATAACCTTTGAGGACAAGGTTTAATCTCACAATCTCCTTTAAGATTTCTATCCAAAATCTTAAGATTGCAACTCACTTAAGGTTTCAACCCAAACCTTAATATACAACCCTCTCAAAGAGATACATAGAAGCAAACAAAGAAATAATTCTTACAAGATCAAAATGTTTGCCAATAAAGCTCAAATAAAGAAGAATACACTTGAGCTAAAGAAAAACAATGAAAGCTCACAAGTGTGCATAATAAAAGTATGAAAGAATTAAGCACTAAGGTTGTTTTTATTGATCTTTAAGCTTAATTATCTCTTTTATTATTGTAAGGTCTTTGGATGTTGGTATTTATACCCCCTAATTGATTTCCAACCATTGTGGTTGTTGGAGATATGAATAGAACCGTTGAGGATGTAAAACTAGTGCATTTAATTTACCTATAATAATGACTATCGGAACCAGTTAAAAAGATATTGATAATTTTTGCATTTAATGCAAAGTTAGTAACCGTTGGAGCTAAAGATACCGATAGCAATGGACTTAGTAAAAATTTAGGATTCGTATGACATGCCATTAGGGTTATACACGCATTTGATTAGGGATTTACATGTTATTATGAGATCTAACATATGTTGCAGATTCTCGAGTTAAACGTATTGTAGGTTTAACACGGACATGTAACTTTGATTTAATGTCAGCTTGTGTGAGCAATTAGAATTGCCCACGAGCAACTAGAATTGTTGCTATAACAACCCGTTTTTAGTGAAATTAGAACAGTGGTTTCGGGATCACAAATCTGAGTCCGAAAAGAAAAATTATTTTAATATTATTTTATGGTCTAAATTATGATAGAAATATCATATGAAAATTTCGTTAGGAAAATTTTACTGATTACATGTTTAATTGATAAAAGGACCAAATTGCATGGAATGCAAAAGTTGAGTTCTAGTAGCTATAAGTATCAAATAGCTATGGAATTCAAAATTGGAGGTCCTTATATGGTAAATAGACCATTAAGAGTAGTTAGTAGATAAGTATGATGATTCAGCCATGAAAAATTAAGAAAAGAAAATGATAAAATTGGAAAGATGATAAATAATAAAATAAAACTAAATATCATCATTTATCATCTTTCCTAAAATCAAAAGATATGGAAACCCTAGTTTGAAGCTTTAAGATAGACAAGCTTACTTTGGCTCAGTTAGGTGAGTATTCAAGTTCCGTTTTTAGTAATTTTTATGTTTCCGAGATCGTAATAGCTTAATTTAGCTATCTCAGGGATTAATTTGCAAAGTTATAAAAGTACTAGGGTTTTTTCATGGATGAATATAGTTGAATTATGAAGTTTTATGGTAGAAAATGAAAGGTTGTTGATAGATAAACAACTTTTGTAAAGGGAATTTTAATGAAATTATGATTTAGGGACTAAATTGAAAAGTTGCAAAATTCATGGAAAAATTCTAAATTTTATGAAATACATGGGCTACTATTGTGACATTGAAAAATCGGCTAGGCTTGGAATAAGGATTAAATTGCATTAATTTCATTTTCCGAGCCTGGGGACAAAATTGTAATTAAATAAAATTATAGGGGAAAAATGGTAACTTTGCCTAAAATGTGAATTTGATTGAATTGAATATGATTAAGTTAAATTTACTCGTATAGATCCGGATAGACCAAATATAGAGTTAGATCTGGGAAAGAAAAAGTATCGAATTAGTAGATTTTGCGAACACGAAGATTAGTTGAGGTAAGTTTGTGTAACTAAATTGTATATTTATATGTTTAAATTGAGTAATATGTATGTGAAATATATAATTGTCATGTATAAGTATTGATCTGTATCCGGGAAATATCTGACAAGTATTAAGTCTCGTATGAATAAATGAAATTCGATGGATACAGGGTTTCCGGTTGGTCGTGGTCCTACATATGTTGCAGACACACCATAGCTAGAAATAGCGTCCCGTTATTAGCTCTCATGAGCATCCCGATATATGGCCCTCTATAGCTTCCCGTTATATGGTTCTTGTGAGCTTCCCGTTAATAGCTATTCGGAGCATCCCAATTGGTCGTGATCGTGTATATGTTGCAAACGCACCAAAGCTCTTATGATCGTCCCAATATATGGCTCTTCAAAGCTTTCCGATTAAAGGATCTTTCATGAGCTTCCTGATATATGGCTCTCCGGTGCTTCTCGATACTGGCTCGTTTGAACTTCCTGATTATGACACTTATGAGCTTCCCGTTATACAACTCGAATAAGCTTCCCGTAACATGGCTCACATGAGTTTCCCGTTATATGGCTTGAGAGAGAGCTTCCTGTTTATGTGCTTACAGAAGCATTCCCGAATATGAATTGACGGATTTCATATTTGTACACTTCGTGTGTACTACTCGGGTATCCATCGATATTTTAAATGATTCAACGAGAAAAATCCTGATATGAGAAAATAAATGAATTCAAAGTGAATTGTTATCTGTATATACACGAAATATATGGAAATTTGATATTGATGAGCTCATACTTGATTCTTGATATTCATGTGAAATAAATGACTAACATGTTTGATGAAGTTGTGTGTTTAGGCTATTAGCCAAATTGCTTGGATGCATTTTGTATGTTTATTTTAATGAAAATGAATGGTAAGTTAATTTCTTGTTATACGAACTTACTAAGCATTAAATGCTTGCTTTGTTTTATTTCCTCTATTTTATAGTACTCGAAGGCTCGTAAAGGTTGGAAGCTGGTCGGAGTCATATCACACTATCCCTCGGACTTTTCGGTATATATATAGTAAATTAATTTTGGTTATAATGACATGTATAGGCTAAATATGACCAATGATGACAATGTAAATGTTTGGTTGTAAGTAGTCATTGGAATGGCTTGTGAATGACATATTTTGATGAGTTTATACATGGTCTTAATGTGTTTGATGAGTCTTTGAATTGGTTAAATGATGGAAATTATATAGGCTCATTATTAATTGATTTGAGTTAGTATCATTGGTAAGATATGCATATATGTGAAATGGTTCAATTAGGGGAAATTGAATACTTGGATATATAGGATGTTATAATATATACTAAACTTGGTTTTAGCTTGATTTGAATGATTGGTATTGCCTTGTGAATGTGTTAAAGTGTTGATGTAGGCGGAAGACAATTTGGGTGAGAAAAGTGACCTTAGAAATGACCTATTTTTGTCCACACAGGTAGAGACATGGACGTGTGTGATCTGGCCGTGTGTCCCCTGTATCTTTAAAATTCAAAACAGAATGCTTAGAATTGATTACACAGCCTGGCACACCGACGTGTGGCTTGGCCGTGGACCCAAGTCAGAGAGTTAGACGGGTATGGACACGGTTGGGACACGGCCGTGTGCCTTATCTCGAATGCCCACACGGGCGTGTGTCTCTTGCACCTTGAAAAATTTTTGAAATTTTGTAAAAAATTCTTTGAGTGCCCGGTTTAGTCCCGACTTTTTCTAATGCATATTTTGGGCCTCGAGGGCTCATATAAGGGATGATATGATTCATTATGAATGATTTCTGATATGAATGTTAAATAACATGAAATGTATGTTATATGTTCTATAAATTTCGGTAATACTCCGTAACCCTGTTCCGATGACGGATTACGAGTTAGGGGTGTTACAGTTGCACATTTTTTGCATTTAAACAAATAAATTATTTAATAATTCTATTAACATTTATTAAGGAAAAAATTAATATATTTTATTATATTGACTTAAAATGTTGGTAGTTATACACAACATGCATGATACATCCATAAAATATTAAGCAAATTCTTTTTCTTAGGTTGCAAATATATAACAATTACTTGAGTGAGGACTAGTTTAACATTACTTTTGAGAATTGGTTTTAAAAAGTGTTGTGGAAAAGTAATTTTGAGAAATACTTTTGAGAAATAAAATGTTCATTTTAGACATGGTGTTATAAAGTAATAATTATATATTTAAATAATGTTCAAATTAGTTAATATTATGATATTTTAGTAAGAATATAAAATCAATTTATAATAATTTTTTGTTAATATTTTAATATATGAAATATAAATTTTAAATATTTTAAGCAATTAATATTAATTATCTATAAAATTTAATTCGAATATATAAACTATATTTTAAATATTAAAATATAACCAATAAAATTTTAAATATATAGTATTATATATTTAAAATAAAATTCAATAGGAAAGTAATTACATACCCAATACAAATATCATATAAAATACTTTATAAGGGTTAAAATTGTCCTTTGCTCCTAAAAATGTTTTTGCTAAAAGCAAAAGCTAAAAAAATATTTTTACTTTTGGGGTCAAAAACGCTTTTGATTTAAAAAATTGTTTTGTTTAGTATTGTTTATGACTCCAAAAATGCACTAATAATAGTGCCTAATATCTACTTCAACAAAATTCTTAAAATAAATAGTAAAAGCATTATTAAGAAGTAATATTAAATTAAGCCTCAATAATTAACATAGTAATTAATTAAAAAAAATCCTTATATTTACGTAGAGCAAGACTTGAAGCTAAAATAGTAAAATCTACATGGCCTGGTCAACCCATGCTTTAATTCCTTTTCAAAATTTATTTACATATATGATATTGTCGGTGCATGACATAAGAATGTTGTTAAGATCTATTTAAATTAAGGGGTTGATATGTATATATGTACATTTGTTTCCTAATTAATGTAAAATTAATATAAATAAGTGTCATTTATGGCATTGATTAAAGTGGTGTATATATATCTACAATTATTTCCTAATTAAATTAAAATTAACATATTAAATACAAAATATTTAAATAATAAATAAATAATTGAATTGAAGTTGGTGTGGTAAAGGTTTGGTTGGAGTAGTTGGAAGATTTTGAAGCGTTTTCAATGGGTTTTCTACTTTAATAGGTGGCCTTAAAATATTCTTAAGCAAGTAATAACGTTAGAGGCAAATCTCATTCCTTGAAAAAAATAGATTACGTGTGCAATGGGATTTAGAAGAATTTGGAAAACCTTCTTGTTTTAAAAGAGAAGCATAATTCGAATGTTTACAGTTATTTTTGTAAATTTAATTTAATTTTATCACAATCTTTTGAGAATATTTTAATTCATAAGTTCAATTCAAATATAATATTTTTACTTTAAAAAAATCGTATATGAAAAGTTATCTTTATATATATTCTTTAAATAATACTATTCATACTAATTAATGTCTTTACATCAAATGTATTGTCATTCATTATCAACGTCAACACAAGCAGACCCATATTTTATTAAAAGCTGCATTTTCAGTTCAAAAATTAAATGGAATCAGAGAAAAGAAAGAATGAAGTAAAACAACCTATTTATCAAACATCCTTATTTATACTAATGGTGTAATGATAATATTGTATATTGTATTTTTAAGTAAAAAATGATGTTAAAATTTTAGATTTGATATTGTTGAAATAAATAATTACAAATTTTAAATATAAATCTTAAAATAAATAAAAAAAATATCGTTATTTGTAATTCTCATGACTTAATAAAGTGATTTAAAATTTTATGAAGCCAACAATAGCAACATCTAGCATGTAGAATTCCATGGCATTTAAATATTGGGGTATACCCACACACACAAAAGAAGAAAAAAAAAGGTTGAAAGGGCCAAATAGGCTTCAACTTAATTTGAAAAGCATTTAATTTGGGAAATTGTGAGTCACCTGATGCTGAGTTATGACGGCCATATTGGGTAGGTAGATGCAACGACCAACGCTAACCTCACCAATACTTGCCTTTTTTCTTTCTTTTTGCTGGCCAAATTGGGTCCGGGTTTTGTGTTCGAAAATTTATTATTATTTTATGTTTATAAAATATTAATATTTTATTATAATTTTGCTATAAAATATAATTTCATTTTTTTATAAAATATTTAGAACTACTCACAATCTTTTCTTACTCTTAGATGAGAGAATCAATGAGTTTCAACATATTCGAATACTCATCTTCTCTAATAATAATAATGTCGATACCAACCAAACTAAAATTCAATGGATAATTTAATTTTTTTTTACCCTTTTTGTTTCAATTATTTATAACAAACAAGTAGCAACTCCTACCTTGCAATTCCTGTTGCATATATGCTATAATTATTTGTGTCGACTGAAGAAAAATTGGAAAATAAAAATACGTAATGTGCCAAAAACGATGAATATGATTGTTGATGCTATGTCTAAATGGATTAGGGGCTGCGCTCATATTTTTGCTCACCGTCTCCAGTGGTGCAAGATACTATGTTGTGAGATAAGTGTTAAGCAACAAAAATTTGGCTTCATAATTAAACTTTGAAGTTCAACTTCTTACATTGTAACCAAAAAAACAAACAAACAAATAATATATGGGGATTATAATTACTATTAATATATTTGTATAATTATAATTTTAATGAAATTGTTACAAATTAAATTAATAATAAAAGTATATTAGAATTTAGATTAAAATAAATTTAAATATGGGAGCTTAAATTTAAAATAAAATCTAAAGTAGAAATTAATATATATAAATGTTTATAGTGAAACTCAAACTTCAACTATCAATATGTATGAGTCTTATTATGATTTCTGGTCACCTAACTGACTATAGGCATGATCTACAAGTATTTAATTTCCATTGAAGGTAATGTTTCTACATGTTTCTACAACGAAGAAAAACAAGAATGCATTAAGTTTCCATCATAGAGGCATGAGATGTAATCCACGTAGTTAGTATTATATCGGTGTATTGTTTTTATTTTAATATTGGTATGTACATATTTTGATATATTATTTTAAGTTTATTCATATTTTAAAATATTTTTTACATATATATTTATTATTTAAATTTTAGTTTCTTAATAAATTATAGATGTACTTAAATATTTCTCACAAACATATTTCTAATATAATTTTTAATTTCTTAATAATTTATATGTTATTTTGATAAAAATATATATATTAAAGATGCATACAAAATATTTCATTAATTTACACTCATATAAAATATTTATATGTAAATATAAGTTAATACTTAATTTTGTAACTTTTAACTTTAATATGTAATTATAAAAAATTTAAAATGATCAAGTAAAAAATTTAAAAGTTAGTTTAAAATATTATAAATTTGTACTAACTAACACATACTAATATATTGATTGAAACGGGTTGGAACATATAGAAATTGTTGAAATCCATCAAAATATTGATTAGAATAGACCTTAGGACTAAAACGATACGTGTCCAAAATGATACGTATCGGCTAGTTCAATCAATGATCACACGAAGATAAATATATTTGCATGGAAGGTAAGAAAAACAAGAATGCATTAATTAATTATTTTCCTTTATGAATATATCATATTGACCAAAATGAGTAGCATTGATTAACATTTTCCTCATTTATGAATGATATTGACCAATATGATGTTTCGAAATGACACCTATGCTACAGATAAACATTATTGCCCAAAGCACGAGCTGAGCGAGGAACGTAGGCCACAATACCCTTCCGAATGACGGACAAATCAGAAGAAGGACCAACAATGTTGGCCGGGCCGCTCCTACTTCTAATTGGATTAAGTTAGAACACCAATGAAGCGATGGAAGCAGTATCCGAAAGAGCTTCATCTGATATAAATACAAGTTAGGATTTGTACAGCTTTTCGGGCAGAGCTGCAGGGGGTTCATGATGGCTTAATGATATTGGCAATATTTAATATAATTTTGATTCAAAATTTATGCCATTTTTAAAAAAAATCGTGTCATATATAAGTTTACCAAGGAAAAAGGGCATCACTTGAGTGCAAAATCATGCTACATAAATTAGTATAATAAAATGTAATGAAGATACAAATATTTTATTATAATATTCTTTTAAGTTCTTAGCAAGTAACCTATTACGCTCTTGCAGCGGAAAGTTTTTAGTACGGAAATAAGATCACTTTACACACAAAGTAGTAGATAAAGAACAAAACCCAGATTTCATGCTCTACTCTTGAACGGGATGGCTCGAATGACTATTTGGTGATAAAGCGCAGCAAGTGCAGCCCCAATGAATGGTCCAACCCAAAAGATCCACTGTCAAAAGGGTAAAAAATGCAAGCCATTATGTCAAGCATATGAACAAAGAAACAACAACAATATATATATAGTTATAATAGTTTTTAAACCTACATGGTCATTCCAAGCATGGTCCCTATTGTAGATGATGGCTGCTCCAAGGCTCCTGGCAGGGTTAATGCCTGTTCCTGTGATGGGGATGGTTGCCAAATGAACCAAGAACACTGCAAACCCAATTGGCAATGGGGCCAATATCTGCAATGTCATATAGAAAACATGAAAAAGTAGATCAAAAGATGTCAACAACCAGCGGCCTTCTCGGTACCAAATAGTTCTCCAAATTCAATGGCTTGTCCAAGCTGAAGGAACACTGATATATCGGATATGAATGAGTTAAAGGAAGTACGTACACGTGGTTTATGGTGAGAGTTTCGATGCATATGCATTACCTAATTACTTAAACGCAAAGGAAGTACACACATGGTTTTGAAGGAGAAATAGTACTTACAGGGACATGAGAGTCTCTGGCATTTCTCTTGGCGTCGGTTGCTGAGAAAACAGTGTAAACGAGAACAAATGTACCAACAATCTCAGCTCCAAGGCCGTCCCCTTTGGTGTATCCATGGTTCATAACATTGGCTCCACCACCCAACACCTCATATCTTGATGGCTGGAATCCTTTCACCACCCCAGCACCACATATTGCGCCCAGGCATTGCATTACCATGTAAAAGATGGCTCTGGTCAGAGAAAGCTTCCTTGCCAATAACAGACCAAATGTCACAGCTGGGTTTATGTGTCCACCTACTCAATGCATGAACATGAAAAGCAAAAAAAAAAAAAAAGTTAATAAAAATTACCTGAAATTTCCAAGAGTCTTTTTTATAGAAGTCATTAACAGTTCTATGACTCTCCTAGGCACTAGACAAGGGAGAGAAATAGACTTCTGAAACGTAATATTTTCCAATTTTTTGGGGACCTAATGAAACCTAACCTCCATTTTATGGCCCAACTGAACATATAAAGGAGATGAAACAGAGCAAAAACCGAGAGTGAAGCAATAACCCAAACATTTCCTAGTCTTTTCATTATTTTTCTCAGCACACAACAAGGTTTAAGGAAATTGCAATTGAAATAAATATAATACAAATCTATGTCAAAATAGTAAAACCTAACAAACGAGATTTTGACCTATTTATTTTTTGTCCAAAAATCAAATATTCAGTCCATGCATTCCCATTATGTTTCTCCATGTTTGCCTTTTGGGTCAAACAAGTTCAATGTTTATTATTTTTTAGTCAAATATTCATACAACCAAGCCTAGAGATAAGAGATAGATGATGTAAAAACTAACCTGAGATACCAGCGGTGCAGTAAACAAGGGCAAAGATCATGCCACCGAAGGCCCAAGCAATGCCTTGGATACCAACACTGGCACACTTAGAAGGTGCCCTATTAACACCCATGACGGTCAAGACGGTGATGCAAAGGAACAAGAAAGTTGCCACAAACTCAGCAATCCCAGCTCTCCAAAAAGACCATGAGTAGAGCTCACCATGTTCGAAAAGTGGAGCTGGTGGTGGCTCATTGTAGTCCTTGTCTGTCTGTGCTGTTGTCCCTATAGGTTGCCTTTCTGAGAACTTGTTTGCTCCCAGCCTAACATCCTCTTCTTTGCCTCCCATTTCTTTTTTCTCTCAAGGTATAATGGAGAAAGAATCTGAAGCTTGATGGAATTAGATAAGGTAAAGGGTTCTGAAAAGGTGGTGAGAGTAAAGGTAATATACAGAAAGGCTAACAAAGAAGCAATGTATTGATTAAAAGTTGTTTCTTATGGGATTACTGAAGAGTGGAAAGTGCCAAAATGAAAACGTAAAAGGATCTGTCATGACGTCAGTATATGTTGGCTCAATGGCTCTGATCTTATCTATTTCTCCCAGGAATAGCAAATTTCGAAAGAAACTCTCCTTAATGGCCGAATAAGCGAGGAATTGCATTGCATGTGCATGTGAATGTGCATGTGGAGGCTGATGAGGAAACCATTTTGGCCGCTGTGGGAGAGCGTGACACATTCGGGGCCTCGAGAGAATAAAATATTTTGGACTTGAGTTCTTTAAGTTACCTTGATAAATTACTTTGGCTGATCAAGCTGGTAGCTTTAAACTATAGGTGTATTAATGCAGTGCCTTTTCTTACGAGAATGACAAAACGATGACAAGTGGTAGGAAAATGTGACCAAACCAATCCATTTCCATTATGAGGTGGCTACCTTCGCATCATCGGTTTCTTTTTTGGCGGAACAGTACTAGTAGGAGGTTCCATTCAAACAAGAACAGAACCTTTGATAAAACCATCCGTCAAAGTGGTCAAAGGTACGAACTGACTTCCTAAGGCATCACAGCTCCTATTTCCTTCTCTGAAGCCATGCCTAATCGATGAACTCTGAATAGTAGTTAGAAGTATTCTACAATCATCAATTAAAGTAGGTATTAGAGTTCTGATCATTGGAAATAAAGCTAATTACAACCGTCAAATGGAGTCCATCTCTAGTAGCCCACAACTCGACTTCGGCACTTGTGGCGCAAGGGATATAGCGAACGATTCTACTACCCAATTTTCATCATGGTCTCGGATAATGGCATCCACACCCGTCTTCCCCAAGTTTCTTACAGAGGATTCGTCCGTATTAAGTTTCATCCAATCCCGTGGTGGATTAGACCATTTTACCGGAACAAAAGAAAGAAGATAGTGTCTCTTACGTGCCATGGAAATAGCAAAAAACTCGACTGCTCCAGAGATGACTTTGCTGTGATGGTCTTTTATTGATCATATCAGTTTTTGGATCATACTCATCTGGATATATATATATTATTTCGATTAGAAAGTAAATGATTTTATAGGTTGAGTTTAAATATGATAACTTTACTTAAATTTGGTGTAGTCCAAAATATAAGTTTAAAATTTTGTTTAAATTTATTTATATTTATAAATAATTAACTCAAATAATTAACTCAGAGGAGGAGAATGCAAATAAAGCCCACCAAGGCATGATATTATTATATATTTATTTTTATGCAAAAATATCTTCATTTACTTAAAGTAAATAATGTAAATATTGATAATTAACCTTTAAACTTACATGAATTAACCTTTATTAATTCTATTGCTTTTTGGCATGGTATCATCAAATTTGGTTGGTTAAGTTGCATCCAAAACAAAAACGTGTGTTACCATGCTTGTGGTGAAACTGACAGGAAGTACGGTGGTTCATCATCCTAACTAGCATGGTGATGGTCCAGGTACATGGTACTACCAAAACAAGACACAACTTTAAAGGCCATTATTATTAATTAAAAAGTATATTAGATGTACGTGATTATGCCAATGTAACATTACATTATAGGTGATTGGTGATTGAAAATTGAGAGCCCACCTTATTTTGATTCATTGATTTGATTTTATATGATTTTATTCTATTTTAGTTGGGTTATCAATCATCTCTTTAACAAAAATATCCACCCCATAACAAGAAAAGTGCCAGCTCAAGTGACCTACTCTTACTGAAAATGCCATGACCTCTCGTATGCTAGAATTGGGACCAAAAAAAGGAAAAGCAAGGAGAGCTTGGTACGGTAGCATCAGTTGTGAGTGGTGCGTGGCCAAAATTGCTGCGGCATTATTGGATCATTCAAATAGCACGCCCACCACTACTGGCAAAGTGACTCTACTGGACAATTTTCCTTTCATTTTCTACACTTTTACCATCCTATATATATTGTTTGTTTTAATAATAAAGTAAAAAAAAAAAAGAGTTTAGAGGCATTTTTTTAAGTTGTGTAAATCTAAATATGATATAATTTATCAAATATATTAGAATTTCAAATAAAAATATAATATTAATTAAAAAATAAATAAAATAATACCATACTTTTTAGGGAAAAGTATTTAAACCTGTGATATAATTATAATAAAATAAAAATGACCGATCTGCGGTCTAACCTGATATAATAAAAGGAAAACCTAGACCCAAAAGTGAATGGAGCTCCTTCTTCGGCTTCCATTTTATTTTTCTCAAAAATAAGAGAATACCGTTTTCTCTCATTTTGGGACCTCCATCTTTACTTCTGTTGATTCATTGTATCGACAATGGTGCGGTAAGTTCAAAGCTCACAGCTGTCCTCCAAACAGTTAACGACAGTTAAGAGCTCTCAGTTGTCCTCTAAACAAATAGCGAGAACGAGAGTTAAAAGCTCTCAGTTGTCCACCAAACAGTTAGCGAGAGTTAAAAGCTCTCAGCTGTCGTATTAAGGCTAGCAGGTTCAATACCGCAGCCTCTAAAACAGTTAGCGTGAGCTCACGCTCCCAGCTTTAATCTCAGGCTCGCAGGTTCAACACCGCAACCTCCAAAACAGTTAGCACGAGCTCAAGCTCTTAACTGTAACCTTAAGGCTCATCGGTTTAATATCGTGACCTCCAAAACAGCTCACAGACCTACTTTCTCAGCTCATATTATAAAGGTTAGTTGATTTAAAGTCACAACCTTCAATTATTTGAGTTAGTTAATTTAAGATCGCAACTTCACATAGCTCATTGACTTAAGATCTCAGCCTCCGAATAGCTCGTTAGTTTAAGATCGAAACTAATATCAAATAATTTTCTCTAAGTCCACTAATTTATAATTTTTTTTCTTATGGGGAATACAATTTACAGTATTCTACATTACAATTCTTGACTCCTATTCCACACTATCGGACAACAAAAATTTGTTCAATAAAGTTCCAGCTTGTCTCAGAAGAGTCACTTTATAACTGTTCTTCGACTAGATGGAGGGGGGACAAATTATTATATAATTATAATAAAATAAAAATGACCCGACTCGGGGTCTGACCCGAAATAATCAAAAGAAACCCTAGACCCTAAAGTGAGGGGGATCATTTTTCGACTTCCATTTTATTTTTCTCAAGAACAAGATAATACCGTTTTCTCTCATTTGGGGGCCTCCATCTTTACTTTTGTTGATCCATTGTATCAACAAAACCTATAAAAAATTCATCTACCCTTAAATTTTGAAAAATATTCACTTTTAAGATTTACCATCTAAAGTTTATTTATGGAATGAATTTCAAATAAAATGACAACTTTATCTTTTATTAATTAGTCATTATTTTTATTTATTTCTGTTATCCTTAATCTTTTTATTTAATAATTTATAATTAAAATAAAAATTTACTTTATTATAAAAATATACTAATTATCAAACTTAATTATAACTATATGTTATTTGAAATTACATGTATAATCACATTACAATTATAAAGAATATATTTAAAACACGTTTAGATTTAGACCAGGCTAAATTATATCTAAAAAAAAATTTGGGGATCGGAATTAAATTGTATATTTTTACGATAGTAAAAATACAAATTCACCATTTTCATAGCCTACATCTTTATAATTTTTTTGAACAATATATCTTTATAAATTTTAAAAGATTAAATCAATTTTTTATCATTTTTGAGGGGTCAAAGTGTCATTTTACCATTACTAATTTAAAATTTTATTAATTATAAATGAACCTAAATAAAAAAATTCCCATTTTAAGGGGGACCGAGGCCCTACCAGCCCCCTTAACTTCGCCATTGCCAAATATGGTGCAACATAAATCAGAATTAATATGGATTGAGAGCCAATCCATGATTTATATTGAGAGCGGCTCAAACCTAATATATTAAAGTTTTTAAGTCCTTAATCTTACCATTAAGATAAGTGATCATTGACTATAATTTTATTATTATTATTATTTATTTCTTAAGATATCTATCAGAGCAAGCCCAGTAACTAATTCTTCACATTCTGTAGGCCTATTAAAGGGTAGATACTAGCCACAAGTTTTAAAATTTTTAATTTTATTATTTTTTGAAAAGTTGAAAAGCATATATATATCTCCTCTCTTATTTATTTATTTTTAATATTTTTTAAGCATGTTAACTTCTTAAATTTTAATTTAATTGCATATATTAATTTTAAGAAAGCTCTTTTTAATAATTTAATAAATTTATTTCAAGGTTAATTTATACCAATTAAATATAAATTTGAAATGTTTGATTTTAATTGAAGCTAAATATATATTATAAAAGGTTAGATATGTTTAATTCTATCTCACTTTAATATGTAGTTTAAATTTCATTACTTTTGTAATTAAATTGAAACAAAAAAAAACAAAATAGAATTATACAAATCAATAATATCAATAGTATAGTTGTTTTTTATTTAAATTTTGTTTAGGGTGAGTTTGGATGGACAATGTGTTTACTCGTGGTTGGTGTAAAAACAGCGGTGGCTATGAGATTAGATACTGTAGTGTGAGACAAAAAGTAAGTTAAACGCACCGCACCATACCGCCCATCCAAACCCATGCTTAGTAAATGCCGATTGAATCGTAGCTCAATTAGCATGGACATTGTTGTCAATGCAGGAGGATGTGGGTTCAAGTGCGCTTAAGCGCATCATCCTCCTATTTATGGGTTGGGAAGGGACTATCGGTAGTTTTAGGCATTGTGTTAAAAATAACAGATATAATCAGAAACTATAATAAGATTGTTTAAAAAAAATGCTTAGTAAATAGATTTCAATGGGCTACAAGATTTTCTTTAAACTCCTAGAATAAATGGGCATTTTCGAAATCACAAGAGGGTAATTGCATTTTGCACCAACCTATTGTGTCTTTTATCATGTTTTAGGTAGTGATATTTGTGCTGTTTTCTATTGAATAGGGGTTGGCATTTTTGAAGTGTCGTCTACCAAGCAACTAATCGATCCCCTATAGTGGCACTAGCCAGGTGGGTCCAAACCCCACTAAAAGTAAATGCTCACATCTTTTTGGTAAGTGAGACGCTCTCACTTCATGAATCCCTTAGGGCTTTCAATAGATGCAAGAGACAAAATCCTGGCACATGTGCAATATCCGACCATTATTGGGGTCATCTAACTAACTTAAGAGACGTCACTTCAAAAATTTATTCCAAAAGAGTTAATCCCCCAATATGGCTATAAATTTTTATTTTTATCTTTAAAAATATATTAAATGTGTCATATTTATATTTTATCGTTAATGTTATATTTTGTTGGTATGTGAAATAGGTAAGAATTTGCTTTTAATGTATTGAAAAGCGAAAGACTTTTAAGGCATAACAAATTTTTTCGTCGTCCAACTTTATAAAAAAATTATGTTTGTCCTTCATTTAAAATTGTCTCTTTTAGCTCTTAAACTTGTAATTTTTTTGTTAAATCAGTTCAAAATAAATACAAAGTTAACATTTTTAAACTTTTCTAAGATGGCATACACATGTACAACCATGTGGATAACATCTCAGAAATTAATTAATTATTTAAAAATTTAGAAATATTTTTTAATATTTTTTTTATTTTTTAAACATTTTTTAAATTTTAAAATAATTAATTAACCGTTAACATGACAATTCATAAAAATGCCATTTCAGTAAGGTCTTTTCATTTTGAAATGATAGCTAAATAATTTTTTAGCTCGACATTCTCGAAATCATAAAAGAGTAATCACTTAAAAAAGCAAAAATTAATAAAGAGTTAAAATAATCTTTTTAAAAATTATAAGATAAAATAGATCATTATGCAAAATTTTTATTCCCGTGTTTGAAAGTACCCGGCATTTCTCCAACACATTATCTCTCTCTCTCTCTATATGTATAAAATTATAAGCATAGATTAAATAAGAAAACTGTTGGGATACTGTCTCTTTTTCTTTTCCTCCTAATTTTTAAAACCATTGTCATCTAATAGTATTTTCGTTATAGTTGACTAGAGGATAAAAGTAAAGCTAAAATACTACAAAAACTTTGAATTTCTTCTGCTTTTCAAGTACCACCTGTACCCTTTATTGTACCTCAAAAAGAAAAAGAGTTCTGTACAAAAATAAATATTTTTCTTCAAAATAAAATATTAGAAAATTATTTAGAAAGTTTGTTCAAATATAAATAAAAATTAAAATATGTTACAAATTTATATATTCATTATACATTTAGAATTTAATCACTGTTTTTTATTTTCAGAATTTATTTATTTTTATTTTTTAGATTTTAAAAATTAGATTATTTATTTATATTGTTAAATTTTTTGGTGTAATATATTAAAATTAAAAAAAAAAGATATTGTAATGGATTTAAATTTACCAAAAGAATTATTAAAATTTGTATTTTTAAATTCAAAAAGTAAATGAACTATGGAGATTTTTGGTTAGTTGAATATTATATAATTGCCCATAATATTTCATGTTGGAATGAGATTACGATGTTTGAATTCTCAACATTTTGATCATCTCACAATTACATATTCTTAAACTGTATCAATAAATCATAATATAGTAAGTAATCTCATTATAATCTCATTCTTAATTTATCTAATATTCCAAGTAAAATATGAAATGTAGATCAAAATTACAATTTTTTCTTGTTATATTAATCAATATAATTATAATTTATAAATTTATAAATAAAAAATCTCTTTTTTTACGGATTGAGATTTATGCAGACAAGGGACGCTGGAACGAATATTCCATAGATTTTCCATTTACTTGACTTCACTGGTGTTTATTGATTTTATTTCGACGGTGACGATGCGCTGGCTTTGATTTATGGAAATTTTCTTTTGCAATGACAGCTTTATTTTATTTTTCACCCTTTCAAACTTCAAATCATGTGAATTATGCATAATAAATTTAATACAAAAAAAAGTTAGCATTTAAATTTGTATTATTTATCAAATTACTTTAAATGATGAAAGAATTTTAACGTCTATTAGCTTTGCTAATATGATATATATGTGGATTATATGTCACATTTTCAAAATTAACAAACGTTAACTTTTTCAATCTTAAAATGATTTAACAAACAATATAAAATTTAATAGTTAAAAAAAATAAAAAAATAAAAAAAATATTTTTTTATAAAATTAAAAGGATAAAAAAATTATTATACCTAAATTATATTCAAATCTCCTCTATTTATCATATTTACTAATATGAATATAAAGATATGTGTAGTATGGGAAAGGAAGAGATCCAATTATTCTCTATTCGAGGAAAGGTTTCTATCATCGCCCGCTTATGATCTCCTAAAATATTAATAAGTTATCATAAATAGCTTTAACAGACATTCAATTAAATTTATATGATAAAATCAATATGTAATAAAAATTAACTTATTTAGTTATTGTAATTTTATGACAAACTTGAGTCTAAAAAAAAAAAAAGCTAAAAGACGTAAATTTGTAAGAGACAAAATTTTATAACAAAGATAATATAATAAAATTTATTTTTAAGTAATTTTATATGTCGTTAATTAAAAAATTTTATATTTCAACTAAATGAATCAAATAAGATAATTTTATATTCTGTTAACTAAGCACTTGAATATTAGTCTAACAAAATGAACCAAATAATGTAATATTACATCCCATCAATAATTGTATTACAAAATACAATTTTAAATTTTTTGAAATTAAAATAGAAGAATTGTACATAAATTTTGAGCATATTTTAACATTATCTAAATATAATAAATAAGTCCACAATCACATATTATGTATCATATTTTTACAAAGTTGAAGTTGAAATAATAAAATGAAAAAACAATAAATATAGGCTTACTTGTGAAACTAAGAGGAAAAGAATTATATTAATCCTTATTAATTTCATAATTTTCTTTAATTGGATAAAAAAAGGAATTTAGAATTTTCTTTAAAGAGAACTGCATCTTGGGTATTTCCAGGGTGGCTGGTGGGGTGGGCGGAAATGGAAAAATAAGAAAAAAATAAGAAAAAGAAAAGACAGAACCACCTAACCCCAACCAACTCTAATAGGGTTCACGTGTGTGTGTGAGAGTGTGCGGTGACGTTTTATCGGACCCTTCGCTCGTCGAAAGACAGCGACACGGCTCGCACCTTGGGCACAATCCCTTCCTTTATTTTCCCTTTTTCCACAATATTTATCTTTCCGAAAATTTAACTTTTTTTAAATAAAAAATTTATACGTTATAAATTAAAGAAAAAAACACTATATTTTTCTCTTTCTTTTTCCGTTCTCTATCTCTCATTTATCCATTTCGGAGTTCGCCGACAACCGCCATATCTGAGCAGTTCGAAAGCTTTGAAATCTCTGCTGCTTTCTACACACAGGTACAATCGGAACCACGCCTTTTTGCCTATGAATTGCAAAAATAAATGAAATAATATATATATAACATTAAAAATGAAAGAGAAAATCGGTTTTGTACTTTTCTGTTAAGATTAACTTTCTCGAATCGTTCGTTCATTGTTTTTGGTTTATCTTTAGGATCGATTGGTGACGGAAATGTGTTTCATTTTCTTATTCTGATTTAATTTTTTTGTTCAATTTATTAGTTCCCGATACATTAGCTGCTCGACTGTCTGAGCTAGGTAGGTTTAGGTTTTTTATTGATTTTGCAAATAAATTTCTGTTGATTTGATGCTCTCCGTGTTTTAATTTGTTAAAAAGGTGTTTGGTTGCTTAGAAAACGAGTAGAGGTAATAAGACTAGAAAAAGTGTAGGAAAATGAACTAAATTTAATATTGAATTATAAGGCGTTTTTGGTTGTGTTGGTAACTAATACATGCAAGAAATGAAGGTAATAAAGGTGGAATGGTTTTCTCCCAGAAGCACGGCAGATGAAAGTTTTCGCTGCCACGTGGTGTTTCGGTATTTTTTAGAACTGTTGAGTGACCTAGGTGTCCTTCTTGGTAACAATTTAAGTTACCATAAGCTGAATAGCTCATTTTAAAAGTCAATTACGTAAAAGGTTAATAGAGGTGGAATGGTTTTAATAACAGAAATAATATTCTGGAGTGATCAAAATCAGAATCTTTGGAGGTAGGGTCAAATAAGGACTAATTCAGGAATGGTGGTAATCCAGCAAAGGTAGTTTTGTACGGAGTACAGTTAGAGAAATTGGATGTAATGCACGCGTGTTTATGATTTAATATCCACGCGCAACAAAGACAAATGGAATTAAGAGGTGAAGCACTGAGAGGCTCCGTGTTGACTTTGGAAGAAGGGTTTCATTTATCTCTCGTTTACCATTTGCGCATCAACAGTGGGGCTATTGCTGCATAACTTTGAATTCTTAATTGATAACTATAGTTTACCGGGGGAGTGCTTAACAATAGGTGTCAAGCTCTGTAACAGAAATTTGTATGTTGATTTCCTATGAGGGAATCATCGTGCCATGACTCCTGCTTGTCCTGCTGCACTGAAACTATCTGTATGCTTAATGTTGGAGTTTGGTTCTTTAAAGCAAATTCAGCAGAAAGAAAGTATTTTTTCTTGGTCAGAGAAAAGTTGAGATAATCCTAGTAAATGATTTACTTTTTCGAGTTTCGACTACTTTGCTATTTTCCCTTGCAATGTCAAGTATTTTAATTCTGCTGCTGGCTTTGGCTCTGATGCTAGTGGTTGCAGCAACTAGAATCATGATAACATTGAGATCCCTGTTTTGTTTTGAAAGGCCAATATTTTGCTCAGTCGGAATGGTTTTAACAGTGTGTCAAAGCTTAACTCAGACATGGATAAAAAATATTGATTGACAGAGTCGGTTTATTTGGGTTCTGGGGACAGCTTTTCAATTTTTAGTGCAGGGCTTAGGTGTATATTTTCTTGTAACATGTTATGTGATTAACTTCGGTAGAAGTACCATGGAGGCCCTTATACAAGGAGTCAAATTGCATTTTGCCCTCTCTACTAAAAAATGGGCAAATTAGTCCCTGTTCGTAAAATCAAAGGCCAAATTCATGCTTTTTGTTAAAAATTTAATTCATTTATTCTGTTAAAAACTGGCGTAGCTGACAAAATAACAAAAAGGTGTGTACCTTATATTGATGTACAAGAACTGGTTTTTAACAATAGAATTGAATGAAATTTTTTACAAAAGGACCAGTTTGCTTTTTGATTTAACGTACAAGGACTAGTTTGCCCATTTTTTGAATAGAGGGGGCAAAATGTAATTTGACTCCTAGTACAGGGGCCTCTATGGTACTTTTACCAATTAACTTCTTAACTTTAGAAATTTGTCTATATTTTGATACAATTGTTTATTAATGCAGTTATTCTAATTGAGCTGAAATATCTGTTGTAACTCTGCTGCATATTTTTGTATTGTTTTTGATTGAACAGCTTCATGATCCAAGTTTAAGTACTTCTTGAGATCTACCTCCAAAATCAATGTTCGTGCAAGTGGGAAAATTTCCATTGATAATAGTACCCTGGGAAACTTGTAGGTTTGAGAGTCTCTATCACTTAAGAAGTGCAAAGCCGTTGTTTGATCTACTTTACTCAACCTTTTGAGTTCCAGAGAAGCAGGGTGCAGAATTTATACCACAACAAGCTTTACAGGAAGTCCTTTCTTGGTGTTTAAAATTTAATTTGAAATGTCAGAAGTGGATATGGCAGTCATTAAACCTGAGGTAAGATGTTCTGAGTCCTCTTAAATTATAGAGTATTTATTTTCCTGGTGAAGTATGTCCTTTTTTCTATTCACTTCTTTTATGTTTTAGGTTGATCATAATTATATAGTTCAAAAGAGAGAAATTTCTTTCAAATTCTTCCAGATTCTGTTGGTAGGTATCAGAGGCATATTGTTCAGGATTATTTGCATTTCTATAGAAACTAAATAACCTAGGTAACTTGGAAAAGATTTAGCTCTGGTGCAATATGGACCTAAACATTATGCTGTAAACAAATTTGTTTGGCTGTATTCTTAGCAATTTATCTTTTTGATCTATTTATTGCGGGCACCCCATTGGAATAATGTCTAGAGAGGGGTGGTGAATGACAACTATGTTTCTATTTGGTGAATTTGGTTTTCATAGTTTGGCTGGGCTTGGTTGGTTTTCAAGTGTATCTTTAAGTTTTTATTCTGATGCCTTGCTGGATTTGTTCTCAGATGATGAAGTCATACATTTGGCTTCAAACTGCTGATGGCTCAATCCAACAAGTGGAACAGGAGGTTGCAATGTTTTGTCCCATGATATGTCATGAAGTGATACAAAAGGGCATGGGATCCTCCAAGAATTATGCTATATCTCTTCCGCAGCGAGTCAATCCTGCCATGTTAAGCCTAATTCTTGATTATTGTCGGTTTCATCAAGTGCCTGGTCGCTCTAACAAAGTAGGTTAAACATGTCTCTCAATTAGCATTTACCTCTTATATTTGGTGTTATCCTCTTGCTTTCTTTAATAGATGTTTAATCTTTCTGGAGTGGCATATATGGAGCCAATTTTAACTTCCTTTAGGTATAGATGGCTTTTTTTTTTTGGGTGTATAATTCATTTCTTTTGCCACTTCTATTTCTGGAAAAATAAAATTTATATGTGTTTCTAGGATAATTCCATGTAGCAAACTAACACTGAGCTTCCTTTCCCATTCATTTGTGTTTGTTCTTTCTGTTGGAAGGAACGCAAGTCTTTTGACGAAAAGTTTATCCGAATGGACACAAAGAGGCTTTGTGAGTTGACATCTGCTGCTGATAGCCTTCAGTTAAAACCTCTAGTTGATCTTACTAGTCGTGCCCTTGCACGAATTATTGAGGGAAAAAGTCCTGAGGAGATCCGGGAGATATTTCATTTGCCTGATGATCTTACTGAGGTGTGTCTGGTGCTAGTTGAAACCTCCTTATTTATCATGTCTGTTCTCTTAATCTCTTTCGTATCCTTAATACCTATTTTACTGGTTTAGGAAGAAAAGTTGGAGCCTCTGAAGAACACAACTGATGACCCGCGCATTCGACTGTTGAATAGATTGTATGCAAAAAAGAGGAAGGAACTAAAGGAGAGGCAGAAACTAAAGGTCACCGTCTCTTGTTTTTGCTTTTACTTTTTGTTTTTCCTGTTTTCTTTTATTATTTCCTACCCTTTGCAATTTTACTTATTTGTAAAGCCTTTTTCTGGTTTAGATGAACTTGCTTTGTCAAGTAATTTTATAAGGCATCATTACACACTCCTCTTAATATGCGTGTAAATAAATGAAAACTTCTGTGTCTCAGAACATTGAGGTTGAAGAAGAGCGTGTTGATGATCGTTCAGTTGATGATCTCTTGTCATTTATTAATGGAGACAATGGAGGTATGCTTAAGTTTCATTCTGATATAGTTTGAATATATTTAATTTTCTATCCAAAGATAATAGTTCTTTAAACCTTCTGTTTTAAGAGTATATGGTTGATTGACTTGCTTATATTGTTAGAATAGTCTTGATAGATGGTTTTACTGATGAGATAGCTCTTCTCCTAGAAAGAATTGTAAAATTCAGTTCTGTTCTGTTTGCATCTCATGTATCATTCTCAACCTCAATGCCCAAATATCTTTTATTTCCCTGCAGTCATTTGGGCGTCTGAGGGCTGAAAAGTGAATGATAGAACTTCGACTGGACAAGAGAAGCAATTTTTTTTGTGTTTCTTTATCAGAAACCAGTTTGATGATCTATAATTGTGAAGGCATGGAAAACACATGATGTTTCTTTGAAGATTATGGAGAGATTTTAGTGAATAGGATTATAAAATGATTAAGTGCTTATTTGTTTCCTTCAATTGTCATTGTTGAGGATCCTTATCTAGAGTAGTTTTCCAACAAACTAAAATTGAAAATTGTCGAGATTTTTTACTCTATTGTGAATATCAAGTAACTGATAAGTGTTTAGAGAGCTAATTATAATTGTTTGTTTTATATTTGGCATTGGTACCAGCACATAAGTTTTATATATTGGAACTATAACCATTTAATTTGTTCTGCTTTCATGGATACCATAAGCTTTGCCTCTTAGTCTTCCTTTTATAATTCCTTCTGAAGGCCTCATAGGAGGTAAGGGAATTCTGTTTTGCAGATTCTAAAGGGATAAAAAATTCAAAGAGTAAAAAGAAGAACCGAAGAAGAAAAGATCAGCAGAAGACCACATCTGCCAATGAAGCCATTAAAAACCATAATAAGGTGTGAACCTCTAGATTATTCTTTTTTTTTCTGTTGGAATATTGACAAGGTACTGAAGTTCCTCTCCTGTTCCAGGAACCAAATGGTCTTAACCAAGTGTGCCATAGTGCCGAAGTTGGTCAGAAAGTTCGGGCTGGTGTTGGTGCTACCTCAAACTTACATGATGTCGAAGATAATATTTTTGACAATAAGAATGAGCTTGATGATGGTGATATTGATGACGAGATTGATCCGGCATTGAAAGAAAAAATAGACAGGTAAAGACGAATTTTTGCCTCTAAATCTTCCTGTTCCTCTTTGCTCCCTTCCTCCTCATCTCCTCTGGAGCATTGAAGGAAAAGTGGTCACGTAACCCTGTGCTTTAAGACTTCGGTGTTTTCATCTTTTTCAATTGCCTGGTAGTCTAAGAGAAATAATTCATGATTTTGTGGTTTGACGTTTTGTCTTAAGTGGTTTTTTTTTGCATATTTGGGAGGCAAAATAAGGGTTAAAGATATGCTGGGTTTGTTTCTCCTTTCTCTCTTTTTTCCCTTCTCCATTTTCTGTCAATTTATTACAGACAAGGTGTCCCACTGATTGAGCTTCCAAATAAACATTGTAAAGACTAGACTTTAGACACTATGACCTAACCTTATTTGTTTCTCAATGATAAATGTGCAAGTCCATTTATATATCTAGAAGGAAGCGCTGCTGCATCTCTTTGACAGTCTGATATTGTGTTTATTCTGTATATCGGGACTATTTTGGAAAATTTAAAGAATCTGAAATCATTGGTCTTGACCATTTGAAATCTATGTACTTGTCCATATTATTTTTAGGTATTGTTCATATGAATTGAGGAAAAGTAGTAAGCTGACTGTATCCAATGAAGTAACAATGTCAGTATCTTGTACTCGTTTTACGCTATGTTGGAGGAAGTTTGTATATATAGCCCAAATTATCTATCTTTTTATCTTTTGTTTAGGGAGGTGGAAGATTTTGCCCGTAGATTGAATTCAGATTGGCCAGAAAGAATGCAAGAAATTCTATCTTTTGGTCATGAAAGGAAACCGGTGCATTTTTCTCTTAATGGAAATGGTTCACTAAGGAGATATGCAAGTACGTTGCTATCCTTTTTCTATTATTAAGTTTGTCTGGTGAAAAGTTTTGATAGAATTATTATCTGTGGTTCTACTTGCTTTTACACCATGTCAATTGTTGTGAAAGTAACTAGTTGAACTTGTATACAAAATAAGCTACATGTTTTGCATTATTTTCTGTTCTCCTGATGATCAGTTAATGAGTTTTCTTGGTTGTGATGGTTGGGTTGGAAGTTAAAACCAAACTTTGTTTTCTCTTTTGTTTTCAAATCTTGTTTGATCGAACAAGTAAATAGCTAACAGTAAATTATTTGTGTATTGATTGCTAGATTCTGAGCAAAGATGATGAGCACTTCCTTCGTTCGGCTCACAGCGTGAACAATTTTTGATAAGAGGCTTTTCAGGTGGTTGAAAGATGACACCTATAAGGGTTGGGACTTGGGATCCTTGGCATTGTGGATCCTTTGTAAGTTTTCAAATTTCTTTTAATTTTTTTTTTTGTTGTGCTTAGTATGCAATTTTGATTGTGAGGGCAACCTCTTTGTATTTTCATAATAGAAAGAAATAAGAAGGGAACTGTGTTTTGTTGAACCAGTTCTGGTCATGTCAATTACTCTTCTCTTGCAACAAAAAACCAAAAGAAAGTAGCTTATCTTTTGTGTGTTAGAATGCACGTTCATGCTGTTTTCAGTTGGTCTGTATGAAGGCCGAAGGGGCTTTCAACTACCATATGAAGGCCTTCTATTCTGGTCACCCACACCATCTAATCACCAATAATTTATGAAGAAATTTTCTTGGGAATTGTTTATAAGCTATGGAATTTGGTTGGATGTTGTTGGCCTGCAGTTTAAAGGGGATATCCGTAAATTCATGTTACTTTACAACTTGGAAGTCAAATGTTCAATATCAGATTGGAATTTGTGGGGCCTTTTAGTGCAAATTTTAGTTTTTTTTTTCTCATTATACTTTTCCCCGCTAAGATTAACATACTATTTATACTAATTATTGTGTATTAAATGCAGTAATATGCCACTTTATATATTATTTTTAATGTATTATATGTCATAGCTTTTAAGTATTGGTGCTAGACTAGTCCTTGTGAATGTAGATTCCCTGTCGGCATTGAATAAGTGGATATACCATAAAAGGACATGGGCCCTACATTATTACGGTGTTGAACATCAATAATGCTCCTCCACTCATTTCGATAGCAAAAATTAGAAGAACGAAAATTGTGTGCATATTTGGTTCATTGGTTGAGAAATATTCAGTTGTCTAACCAAACAAAGCAACCACGGCTTGTTGCTAGGACCCAAAGTTTGTTCTGGTGGATTGGACCCAACATCTCATAAAAATCATAACCGAGCACTGACTGGGTTTTCTTGGGTCATTTGTCCACCACGATTTGAAATGTCCTTTCAAGACGAAAGTTCTAATAGTATACATATACGTATGCTTTTGTATTTGAGATAAAAGATTCCAACTTTTCAAAATGAACAGAATACTATGTATTAATTATTCCGTACTCAATTATAAAATGGTTTTTGTGGCGATGCACTATAAGTATTTTGTTTCATTTTGGAAACGATTTTGATCTGTGCCAAAGAAGATCGATTAAACTTGATTTTTATATAATATTGGACAATATGAAAACGAAAAAAAAAACAAAAACATAATTTGAAATACAGAGACATGAAAAGAAAAGTAATATTCTAAATATAATTATAAAGACGACGCGAATGCGTGTATGTTTTCAACGATTTCTTGATAAGAAAATCCTAGCTGAAGTTTTCTCGTACAGATTGAACAGGTGGGCTGGTCGACACTTGTGCCATTTGCCACACGTGTGATCCACCATTAAAAAGAATAGGCTGCCATAACTGACCGGGTATCCATGTGAGGGCCCGTCCTTTTGCAGCTTCAGTGCCGTCCGTGTCAAGCATCTCTATAGTCGCGTGTTTTGTTTTCATTGGCTGGAAATGGATACAACCAATAATCAGGTAAAATGTAGCGAGAAATCAGTGAGGCTGGTATTACCTGATCCAGATCCAAGTAATTATTTATTATTATGCCGTCTTATCTGTACGGTCTATACGGAAACCTTTAACCAGTTCAGACAGTAGCCGGTAACCTTTGAACTTTGATTACATAGTGTCTGTTTGTCCCACGCGCTCTCTCGATTCCAACTATTTTACACCCCCACCGCCAAAGGGCCTGTTCGGTGACCTAACAATGGAAATGAATCTATTCCAAAAGCGAAAATAAATGTCAGTTGACTTTAAAAAAAATTCCAACCATTTTTATGTTTTCTGTAGCGCAATTAGTGAATTAAGATATAGATATTATTCCAAAAAATTAATCATTATGTGTTACTTAGAACTGCTTTTGGTTTGTGGGAATCACCTCACGTTTTGCTGCCCATTACTTTCATTTCACACATTTGTTTGTGTGATGCTGTATAGTAGTTGGTAAATGTTTTTCGAAGAATCACACTATAAATATCAATTAAGTTTAAGATCTTTAAGTATCGAAAATTTAAAAATAAAAAATATTTCATTCAGTGAGGTTTTTGAGTGTTTATAAGATTTTAGAGATTTTTAATTTTTCTTACAACTAAATTGACGTCTTCGTCGTCAGTAGTTTGACGTGATCGTAAATAATGTCACAACATTTGAATTGTGATATTTGATTCAGGTAATAATTAAAAGTATTTATGTTTGATCTTTTTCGCTATTCTATATTGTAAACCATTATTTATACTAATAATATGATAATAAAAAAATAATTAGAAAAGTGTAAACAATAGATTTTTCAAACATTCTAATGCATTAAATAAAAAATATAAATTAATAATGAAATGATATCAATTAGTGTGTATAAATAATGATATTCTTTTTTGTGAGTACTTAAAGTAAAATTTTACAATATTATTCCAATTAAAATAGCTGGTTTATTTATTTATGAATTGATTAAACTACAGTAGTTATTAGTTTGAACACTATTAGACAATGATTGATGGCTTACTTTAATTAACAAGTGAAGTTATGATAAAGTAATAACTACAATTACAATTTAGACTAAGATTTGGGTTAGTATAAAAATAAAACTATAAATTTTGGTTTTCTCCTTGCAACATAGGCCAAGTCTTCCCCAAGATAGTAATAGCGTGAGGTGCAGACGCAGAACTAGAGCGTCGACCACACAGTAAAAGAGTAAAAGGCAAATCAAATGCAATCACAGCTATTATCACACGGCGTTTCTTTCATGTTCCGAACTTCAAACGACAAAAAAAAGTGATATTTTTCTTTTTTTTCCCTGCTTCCCATCTTCTTTCACCTTTTTATTTTTTCTCTTGAAGAAAGAAAGAAAAACCCTAGAATCCGTTTCTTGAAGGTAATTATTTCCAAATATGGAAATAAATAGAGGCGTATTAATAGTAGTTTTAATTGTAGTTTCGAGTGCTGGGTTGGGTTTAGCTGGTGATATTGTTCATCAAGACGACGTTGCTCCAAAGAGACCTGGTTGTGCTAATAATTTTGTTCTGGTATTCTTACAAAATTCCTGAACTTTCCCCTCTTTTCTCGTTTTTTTTTTTTTTGCTTTTTTACTTGGCGTCTATTTGGTTGCTGTGAAAATGGATGAATGATGAAAGAATCTTGACTTTTGCTCTTGTACTTGATGTTTGATTAAGTTGTTCCTTAGTATCTATAATTAGTTTAATTGTTTATTTTTAGGATTTATCTACTTCAAATTTTGACCTTGTCTTTTAGTTCTTCCTGTTTGACTGCTGAGATCATGGTGGCAATTTTTTTTTATTGTTTTAGACTTATTTTTGTGGTTTTGATCCTGATGGGATTATAAACATAGGCTCTCTTCCCCCCCCCCTCTTTTGTGGTTTTAGTTTTTCTTCTGTTTCTTAATTTTGGACTTAATAGTAGATTTTCTTACTTCTTTGCTTCCCTTTGAAAATTGAGTTAGAAACGGTGCTTGTATTTTGGAATCTTTATTTCTTTGTTGCATCAAATTCTTTAGTATTAAAGCAACATTTCGTCCCTTAATTCGGTAACTTGTCCCAATTTGGTCTTTGAACTTTTTTTTATCCACATTAGTCCCGGAATTTGGCACCTGAACTTCAATTGGTACTTGAACTTGGATTGGATAAGCTGATGGCGTGAGATTATGAGGTTTGCCACATCATCATTTGAAATTTATACATATATTATAATCTTAAAAAAATTATGAAGTAACTTTTTGTTTTGAAATTTTTTTAAAGTGATGATGTGGCACAATCTTAGAGTACCATGTCGTTGTACCTTAACAGAATCTAAGTTCAGGGACCAAATTGAGAAAAGCTGTTAAATTCTGAGAGTAATGTGGACCAAAAAATTTCACGAACCAAGGTGTAAAAGTTGCTAAATTTAGGGGCTAAATGTTGCTTTATCCCTGTTTTTTATTACATCATTTTCAAAGTAATGTATATGGCCTTTGCATATTAGAGTTGATTTAATATGTTTGTTTCATAGGTAAAAGTCCCGACATGGATTAATGGTTTAGAAGACAACGAATATGTTGGTGTTGGTGCTCGTTTTGGACCTACTTTGGAGTCAAAAGAAAAACATGCAAACCATACCAGGCTTGCACTTGCAGATCCTCCTGATTGTTGCAGCAAACCTAGGAATCAGGTTTTCTAATTCTAATCTTTTTTACAATGTATTCATCCAATTTGACTCTTAGATATATTCTTTCTGGCGTGCATGTTCTTTCATCTGATCAGTTTCCCTTAAACTTGTTCCTTAAGTCATTCATAATCTTGAATATCTTCTCTGTTGGTAGCTTACAGGGGAGGTTATTCTGGTGCATCGAGGTAACTGTAGTTTCACAATGAAGGCAAATGTTGCTGAAGAAGCCGGTGCTTCTGCCATCCTCATAATAAACAACCAAACAGGTATGTTGGTTCCTTTGTGAACAAAAATAAAAGTGTCCTTTTTTTTGTGCACAATAAATGATATGATTCTTACTTCAAGTTAGAAAGTTGAAGAAATTTTGTAGGCATTCATTTTAGCTATCTTTTCATTTTTCAACTGTATCCATCATCATGAAAATTAATAAATCTACTACTGTGATTGGAAAATTTTTAATCTTATTATGCAGAGCTTTTCAAGATGGTTTGTGAATCTGATGCTGATGTAGATATAAAAATACCAGCTCTTATGCTCCCTCAAGATGCCGGTTCACGTTTGGAGAAATATATAAGTAACAACACCATGGGTATGAGTTTCCACATTTCCTTTATGTCAATGTCCTAGTTTGTCCTTCCTCTTTGTTGTTCTGGAAAAATACTCTCTTCTGGTGTTTTTCTTTTCTCCATAATACCTCTTATGGCATCATGGCAGAATGGATTTTAAAATCTTATGCACCTTTTTATCTCAATGTAGTTTCTGTTGCACTTTACTCTCCCAAGCGGCCGGCAGTTGATATTGCTGAAGTGTTTTTGTGGTTAATGGCTGTTGGTACCATTTTGTGTGCTTCTTATTGGTCTGCTTGGACTGCTAGAGAAGTTGCTATTGAGCAAGACAAGCTGCTAAAGGTCACTTCATTTCTTTAATTGCAAATTTTATGCATTCTTTGTTAAACTCTGATCTAGTACATATAGCAACAGTTTTTTTTTTTTTTTTAATTCAACCATTCACCACAGTATTATGTTGATTAATGTTGTATGCACAGGATGCATCAGAAGAAATTCTAGAAGTTAGAGGTGCAGGTTCTAGTGGTTTTGTTGACATAAATACAATGTCAGCAATTTTCTTTGTTGTGGCTGCTTCATGTTTCTTGGTCATGCTCTACAAGCTTATGTCATTCTGGTTTGTTGAGGTTCTTGTGGTTCTGTTTTGCATCGGTGGAGTAGAGGTGCGCTTGTCTTCATATATTTTTATGCTTATTTCATTGTGGCTTATGTACTCCATTTGTTTTATTGGTAGTTCACAAGTTTCTTAATGAGATGCCATATTTGTATGCTTTGTTACCTTTTTCTGACATTTACTTGCAATAAGGCCTGATAGAAAGGACAAAGGGTTGCGGGTGGGGTAGGGGAAGACTCTTTTGAGATGAATGCTGATCCCAGATATCCCTTTATGCTTCCAGGGCTTGCAAACGTGCTTGGTGACTTTGTTATCATGGTATGCATATTCCTCTGACATTGCTTTTTTTTTAATGTTTACACGTGCTTGATTGTTCTGCTTTTTAAACATGACTGTAACTGAACATAACTAAAACCAAAGTGTCTCAGAAATGTGAAAAAAGAAATAAGTAACTAAATCCTTATTTTTTGAAAAGCAGATCTATTAATAGAATACATGCATTTTCTTTCTAAGTTTCAGTGAACAAGTTGGATCGTGTATGACACTGACTGCCGCAAATATATAGTTTCAGGTGTTTTCAACGCTTTGCAGAATCATTTATTAAAGTACCCTTATTTGGAGCTGTTTCGCATCTGACACTGGCTGTCTGTCCCTTTTGCATAACATTTGCTGTTGTTTGGGCAGTGTATCGTCGTATATCCTTTGCCTGGATAGGGCAAGATATTCTTGTAAGACCCAACTTTTCTAGTATCTTATGTTATTGTTACCTTTCTTTGTTACTGGATTTGTCAGGTGATTATATTGTATCTAATGTGTCCATTTGCTTGTAGTGACTTCTTGTTCTCATTGAAAATTAATGTACTCAGAAATTAGTCTGATTAACACTCTTATCATGGTGAACTGATGATATATGAACCTCCCCTGTTGCCTTCTCAATCAGGGTATTGCACTTATAATCACAGTCCTTCAGATTGTTCGTGTGCCAAATCTCAAGGTATCTTTATTACTTGCCTTTTTCCGCCTACTGCTTAGAGATGCATGCATATAGTATGTGCATGTAGCTAGTTTACATATGAGAATAGAAGAGTTGCAAAAACTTTTGATGTTCTTTAGTGGTGAATTTTGTTGAATCAGGTTGGAACAGTTCTTCTGGGTTGTGCTTTCTTGTATGATATCTTCTGGGTATTTGTTTCCAAATGGTGGTTTCATGAGAGCGTGATGATAGTGGCAAGTGATTATAATATTATTTTTTCACCATTGAATTCTGATTTCTGTAAACCATTTTGACCATTGAGGGAATGATGTTACTTCCTTTATCCGCTATTTTCCTTCTATTTTAGGTAGCTCGTGGTGATAAAAGTGGAGAGGATGGCATACCAATGCTACTAAAAATTCCCCGGATCTATGATCCTTGGGGTGGCTACAGTGTTATTGGATTTGGAGACATTATCTTACCTGGACTGCTTGTGGCATTTTCACTAAGGTACATTGGAGCCATAAGTAACTTTTTTGGTGACATCTATGCCAGGATCAATGAATTAGTTTTGGTCTTTGTTACTTTTGTTGATTCTTTATGCTTTATATAGTTTTAAGACCTTATAACCGAAGACCAAAACATGCTGCTGTAATTTGTTAATAGGCCATATTTACAATTATTACATCAATAAGTCCAGGAATTATGTCAATTTATCTTATGAATGTGCTATTTGTTTTCAGAACACTATCTTCATTGAAATGTTATGGTGTGTGGATTTGTTCCAACGGTGAGACGGGTTATTATGTTTGGTCTATTCAGTGCTCATTGACTGATAATGTCGATTATTTTTGCAGATATGATTGGCTGACAAAAAAGACTCTTCGAGCAGGGTACTTCATATGGGCAATGACTGCTTATGGTTTAGGTATGAGAAAACTCTTGTCTGCAGAGCCAACCTGTTCATAGGTGGGCTGTATGAGGGAACTTAGACAAGCTTGAATTTTACTTTGTTTGTTGAGGCTCAAGCCCTTTACTGCTAAGTTGTAGTAATAATTATTTTGATCCTGACTTGCAGAGGTTATCTTCCCTAAATTTGATAATCCCCCGAATTGAAAGGGGAAGAAAATGATATTGTACGGATTTTACCTGTCCCAAAATAATGTGATAGGACTATATTTCTCAGCAGTTTTATTTTCCTTGTCTCCTGCCTTGCAACATAAGGACCATCCACTCATTAATTCTATATCTGTTTAAAATAATTCAACAGGTCTTCTAGTCACGTATGTGGCCTTGAACTTGATGGATGGACACGGCCAACCTGCGTTGCTTTACATTGTTCCTTTCATTCTTGGTAAGTAGCAATGAGATTAAAAGCAGTTTGGTTGTAGTAACACGCAATGCTTTCCTCATAAACCCCAGATGAAATGTTTTCTTCCATTTAAATATCTCTTACGACACGTCATTTGTTTTGGGTGCAGGGACATTTATTACATTGGGGAAAAAGAGAGGTGATCTCAAAACTCTCTGGACAAGAGGAGAACCGGAAAGGCCTTGTCCGCATGTCCAACTTCAGCCCTTAGAACAGAGAGAATAATGGTAATAAAACCCTGTACAATAAGTACCTCAAATGTGTGCCAGTTGATAAACCTTTTTGCTCTTTTAGGTTGTAGAGAAGCTACAAATGTAATATTTGCAGTATAGTTATTGCAACACGTTTAGAAATTAACCAGTAAAACAGACTAGTTTGAAGCTAGTTCAGCTAATCTCCTAGAAGCTTTACTTTCTACAATCCTGTGTGAACATGATCCCTGTGAACGTTGTGTGTCTACATTTCTCCGAGAAAAAAAGAGAGCAAAATTTGCGATGCAATTACCAGCGAATGCTATGGATAGACATACGTATATAATGGAATAAACCAGTTTGTAATTGGGGCTTGTTTTATCTACTTGCCAAGGGGAGTATCCTAATAAAACAAGTATAATAAGACCAAACAAATGTAAATATTATAAATTTAATGTAAATTTAAGGAAAATCATCCATCCATACATAGACATAGACATAGACATAGACATAGACATAGACATATATACATACATACAGATAATATTTTTAGGTTAACACTGTATATATTCTATTTAAACAAGCAACGGCATGAAGGTTCCAACTTACAAGGATGCTACATAGAAAGAAACGCACAACATAGGCTATGGGGAAAAACAGTAGGAAACTGATCAAATATGTTCCTGGAATAAGGAACAACGTTAATGGTGGTGATGCTGCTTCTACCACTCTAAGATTGCGGAACGAAGTGCATGGTTAGGGATGAGAATGCGATGAGCAAGTGGAATATTCGTGCAAGGAGAGGTATCGTGCCCACCATCCAGCCATCTCCGTATCTCTCTTAACTCATAGGTGAACCCATCGGCTGCCACATGTGGGTCCATCATGATTTTCTGCAAACAGAAGCAAACCAATCATACTATGTAGGTTTAGAATACCCTTCTGCATCCAGAATCTAGCATTTGACAGTAAGGGATATGTTGAGACGACATTGATTTGCAATACTTGATTCTGGTAACTGATAAAAGTGCCATTCGTAATGATGGAAGCTAACCTTTGAAATGGGACAAAAGAAAGAATCAGGAGGCTGACGAAGCTGTTCAGACCCTGCATGGATTGTTGATAAGGGTCCAATAGTATTTCTAATAAGCACCTTGTACACCTCTGAAGCAAGGTCTGGTCGACGGCTTCGGTTAGTATCACAGCATCTCAAAGCCAAGTGAGTCAACTGCTCAGCTTCTACATATGACCAGTCTCCAGCTGACGGATCCAATAAATCATTAAGACGGTTTCCATTTACTGCACGTTGGGCGTCCTCTATTATACTCAAGGGCGGTCTCCCAGTAATCAACTGTAGTAATATTATGCCAAATGAGTATATATCGGAACTAGGAGTCAATGTTCTTGTGTTAAGAAACTGAGGCTCCAGATAAGGAAATTTGCGGCTTATATCAGTCATATTGTTTGATTTCTCGAGAGAAGAAAGCACATGGCAGACTCCGAAGTCGCTAAGTTTGCAGCCGAAGTTGGTATCAAGGAGTATATTCCCTGGTTTTAAGTTGCCATGAACCATCCTTTGAGGCTTAGAGGCATGTAGGAAGATAAGGGCAGAACATATCTCAGTAGCAATTTGAATTCGAGTTTGCCATGACAATGGGGGAGTATTATCCCTGGGGATCAAACGATCTTCAAGGCTACCATTCGGAAGATATTCATAGATGAGAGCCCATATTTCGGGGCAGACTCCAATTAGTGTGACCAGGTTTGGATGCCTCAGCTTACTCAAAATATCAACCTGAAATGTATACAGCACACTCACCTCATTTTTTTCTCTATGGTAAAATCTATTTTCTTAAAAATGCCAACCTGAAAAAAAAATATGTATGTATATTGAGTGACTCGAAAAGTTTCAGTTTAAGCCTACCTCCTTCTGAAATTCCAAGGGCCCTTGTAAGCTATTTTGATGGAGCACTTTTATAGCCACTTCAGTGTGACGAAGGGTACATCTATAAACGCTCCCATATGCTCCTTCTGCAATCTTGAAAGAAGGGTCAAAGTCCTCAGTTGCATCATGGATTTCGGCAACAGAGAACTCTGAGAAGAATTGCTGCATATGCACATTAGAACTCCCTTCTTCCTGTATTGTTGAATGATCTTTAATTGACATGCAAGTACTTTCGAGCTTTGCCCGCAAATCATCTCGTTCTCTCTGGTAAATTTGTAACTGCTCCATTGCAGATGATACCTTAGCTTCCAATACTTTAACATGATCAGATTTGGCACCTCGACTCTCCAATAATAACTTATGAGTTCTGGCGATTTTGCGTGCTTCATCTCTTTGCTGCTTGACTTGTTCAAGTTCCTCGTTCTGTTTTCTAAGTGTTCCTTCAATTTCCTTCCTGCGTCTTAACTCTCCAATGTATGAACTTTTCATTTCATTTGCCTACAAGTCAGTAATGGCTGTCATTATAAAGTTGTACGAATAACAAAAGCAGGTTTAAAGTCTACCAGTTGGGTTAAGAAAGTACGAAAATACCAAATCTTGGGGCAGAAATCAGACATTTGGAACTTCCGGCCAAACTTGATACAATAAATATCAATCAAAATAAACAGAATAAGCAGTTACATGAAATACTTACTTCATTGTTTCCATTGTTCCCGACAAACATTAGTGTAGTCTACGTAGGAAAATCATTAGGTCATTTCTATTGAAGACAAAACAAAAACTTGGACAATGTCAAAGAATGGAAGAAGTTGAACTTCAAAAGGCCTAACTTGTATCAGTAGAAACATGTTTCCCTACAACAATTATGTAACTATAATTCTATAAGTTTTGAGGCAAATATACATACACACACAAAAAGAGAGCAAAATAAAGGAAGGGGGCATTACCTGGCGTACTACAGCATTGAGAGCATCCTTTTCAGCTTTCAGACGCCGGTCCAACTCGTCAAATGCTTCTTGATTTGATTTTTCAGCAATGAATAGGGCTTGTTCTAGATTTTCAAAGACTTTATCATCACCGCTTCCTTCCTGTCAAAATTCATAAACCATAGATAGGATTTCACTGAGAAGCTTAAAGAATTTGACAAATGCTTGATGTCTATATCTGGTCCCCTAATGTAAGCTTTTAAATTTCAGGCATTGATAAATAATAAAGATCCTCGCGGAAGTCGAATAGTACATTGAACTCAAGCCAGTCTGGACTCTCCCCTAGTGTCTCAGACACAGATGAGTCAGAACTGCTAGCCAATTTGTTAGAGACTGTCCAATAACTAGAACTTGAAGCAGAGCTGCTCAGGTTTGATTGTCCATTTTCAACAAGTGACCTACAGTAAATCATCGGTTAAACAAGTATGCTGAAACTTCAGAACAGATTAATAAGACTGTTAGCTAGCACACTTTCGATGGACGAGTTGTCCCCCACAAATGAACCAAATTTTGCAGGAAGGTGGCGCATGCAGCTCCACATATTGAGCTTTTTCAGATTTGAGATCAGTCATGCCCCTGCAATGTTAAGAACATATTAAGTAACTTGCATGCTATTCCTTCATTTCATGGGTTCAGAACATAGTGTCATTAGCATAGTTGTAAAACAGCAACAGTTTTCAGAAATTATAAGCATAAAAAAGAAGAATGAATAAATAGTGAAATTAGAGTGAGAAGTTAATTAGTACTCTGAAAAATGCTTGTTAGCTGCTGCTCCCATGACAAGTTTCTTGATACCTTGATCACGAATTAGCTCAACAATCCCCTTTCCAGCATCATCCATCTCTATATTTAGTTTTGCCGCTTCTACCTACATCAAACACATCATAACCAAGGCCAAAATTAGAAAATATTTTCCTTCATTTTTAACCAGTTCCTAAAAAAAAAAAGAAGGAAATTATATTTACACTTTTTTGACCACAAATTAGAAGGTAATCGTCCATGATCCTATCTAGAATCTTCTTCCCAATATCCTGTTGGTGAAGCCTGGTTGCTGTAAAATTCATACGACCTAAATACCAAGGGAAAAAAAATCAAAATATTCACATATTTCAAAGAAGTAACCCAATTGAGATCACTACTAGCACTGAGCAGAGCTTACTCGAGTTGCATAAACTAGCAGGCTGATGAACATGAAGAATGCAAACTTTTGTGGGACAAAGATTCTGCAATGCCCATAACAGAGTGTGCTCGCTTTCTTCTACAGCTTTTCCAACTGCAACATATATGGTTTCAGCAGCATCAGTCATGCGATCCATTACAAGTTTTATTTAGTGATCTCTCTATTTTTCCCACTAAACTGATCACTTGATTTCAAAGTTGTAAGGCAGAGTGCCAAAGGCAAGTTTTTATTTGCTATTGGGAAGAGACTTTCATGGCAAGTTGACAAAGGTATACACCACACTGCCCCTGTTGGGAAATGGAAAAAGACAAGATTCTTTGCCTTAGGACTTAAGTGCTATTGATCTAAGGGCTGTGATTCATCGGATTTTAATTAAAATATTTATTTTTATGTATTGCAGGAAAATGAACAAATATCTTTTGTCTGCTTTTGGTTTGGGATCCACTGATCTTTAGTATTGTTTTTTTATAAACTACACCCTCTAACTCTAAGGAATGTTTTATTTTGGTCATTTTAATTTATTTTTAATTTAATCATTCTAAATAAGATAATTGTGTGAATTTTAATGTTAGTAATTAATTCGCACAATTATCTTATTTAATATGACTAATTTTTTTTAAAAAAAATAGAGTGATTAAAATAATACAAACTATATTTTAAAGTGACCATTGGTTGCACAGGCTAATTCCTATTCCTTTCCTCGTTAAATATTGCATCACTTATTTTACCTTTTTTTATCAACTTAAGCTCTCAATTTCTTAGGAGTAAGTTATGAAATCAATTTTTGTATTTTAATTTAATTGATTTTAATATTATATTTTTAAAATTTTAAAATAATTTAAATTTCTATAAAGTCAAATTTTATTATTAATCCTTTATCATGCTAAGTTGTCGGATTTGGTCTTCGTTATTCTATTTTGTTATTTTTAAATTTAAAATTTTAGTCCTTTGTCAAACTATAATTATTAAATTCTTTAATTAAAATAAAGTGTTATTTTTGTGAATATTAATACAATTGTAATTTGAGCCTGAGTTATTCTTAGAAAAGATGATCACTTTACCACTAAGCCACAAATTGGAATCTAAAAATATCAATAACTTAACTAATTTAACGCTCCTTTAATTAATTAGGACTAAATTTTAAAATTTAAAAGGTATAAAGATTAAATATGAATAAATTAAAATAAGGGATCAAATATATAATTTACACATAATATAGTCATTGATAGTAAATTTGACTTTTTATTCCCTTTCGGTTTCTTCGAGATGACTAGGAAGTTACGGAGCATTTACAAAGAAAGTGCCACTAAAAAATGAAAAGTGGGGTTTCCATATGATTATTAAAGCTATACTTTTTAATATATAAAAAATTTATTAATTCCCATATATGAACGCAAGCATAATTTATTTTTTTCAACTGAGTGCACAGTAAATAAGTACTCGAAACGAGTGTAAGTGTACAGTCCCGCAGAAAAAAGTATAAAAAGCGTAAAGATTCTTGTTCACGGTGATAGTATTAGTCAGTAGGTTCAAAAATATTCAAGACATGACTGGGTTCAGAGTTTAGGTAGATAGTACAATAATTATTTCACCCACTGCCTTTTGACGTGATACCTGTGGGCCGCATCTACAACTCATTAAAGCCCATCTCTTACCCTTCTTTCTAATCTACATAGGAGGCTGATGAAAAAATAAAGGTAATATACCGCTGCTGTACGTGAATTTTGCGTTAAATTCCTTTTTTAATTTAATTTTATTTAATTATAAAAATTTAATGATTTAAATTTATCTAAATTATTTTATGGATCATTCCCATTATATTATTTATTGTCTCTTTTTTAAATTATTTAACGACATTTCAATAATTTTTTATTTAATTGAAATATAATTTTGATAATTTTTTATTCTAAACTCCAACCCTAAATTTAAAACCTTAGACCTTAAATCTTGAATTTTAAACCCTAAATTAGAGTTTAGGATAAAAATTTTATTAAAATTATGTATCAATGATATGAAAAAAAAATTGCTAAAAAATCATTAAATAATTGAAAATGGATCATGAATGATGTGGTGGGAAGCAGTGGCAGAACTTGAAATTTTGAGGGTCAGAATTAACTTGTATATTTTTACGACAGTAAAAATATAATTTTATCATTTTTATAGCTTATATCTTTATAATTTTTAAAGGGTTACAATTTTACTACTATTAATTTAAAAATTAAAAATTATAAAAAATCATAAATAAAAATTTTATTATTTTAGAGAGACCATAACCCCTGAATCTCCACTAGCTCCGTTATTAGTGAAAGAGATCCATAAAATATTTTTTTTTTCTAAAAAACCTCTCACTTAAAATAATTAGAACTTATATTACTAATCATAAAACTCCAAAACAAGTTGAATAAAAAATATTTAGAAAAAATTTAAATATAAATTAATTTGATCTAAATTAACCAGATCTTACGGCGGTGACTATTTGATTCACCTCAATGTTGTGGGCCGAAGAAATGTTGTTGGGCTTACGGATACAATATGCTCCAAAGTCCAGATCCAAACAACATAGCGTTCCCTAATATTAGGGCTTGAATTCTTTATTCACGATTTTGGGAGGAATTGAAGTTGAATCTCAACAAAGCTTGCTAAGATCTTGTTTTCATCTTAACGATTCGTTTTTGTTTGATTCAAAACTTTGAAATTGTTACCCTTTAAAGTTCTGTTTGACCAGAGAGAAAATTTTCAAATTAAATAAAGAATGAAATATTACGTTTCGTTATTTGAAATGTAAAATTTATTGATATATTGTTAAGTATATTTGGCATATTATTAGATAATGTTATATTACTTTGTTTGTTTTACTTATTTGACTGTTATGTAAATTTATTAAAACCAATAAAAATCAACAAGTAAATTTTATATTTTCCCCACTTACCTCTTGCTTAACATCAAAATCTTGAAAGCCTATAAATAGGCAATCTACTCATGGGATTGGTGCAGGAGAGTTAGGGTTGATTTGGATGGGCGATTGAGTGCGGTGCGGTGCGGTGCATTTAGTTTACTTTTTGTCTCACGCTACAATATCTAATTTCACCGTCACCGCTGTTTTTACACTAACCACGGGTAAACGCATCGTCCATTCAAACTCACCCTTAGTAAACTATCAAACTCACAAGGAACATTTTATATGATTTTTTAATTAAACTATTAAAATAGTCACTTTTATTTGCCTCAGTTTACATTTTAATTATTTATGTTTGAAATGTTACGTTTTAGTCATTTACGTTATCGTGTTGTAACATTTTAGTTACTAAGCCGTTAATGGTGTAACGGTAAGCTGACATGGCATGTTAAATCATCATTTCAAACGAAAATTTTAGGTTAAATTTTACAATTGGTCCTTCCTTCTTTATTTCTTTTAATGTAGTTTTTCCATGTTTTCCATTTGTTAAAAGTAATGCACAAGCTCGCCTCACTCGAAAAAAATAAATTGTTCAAAAAAAATAAAAATATAGGGACTAGTTTTAACAAATGAAAAAACATAGAAAAACTACATTAAAAAAATGGAGAAGGGAGGAAAATAGAGGGAAAAAAAGAGAGAAAAAAAATGAAAGTTTAAAGAACATTTAAGAAAAAAATTAAATTGCTCAAAATGAAAAAAAAGAATAGGGATCGATTGTATAAATTAACCTAAAATTTTTGTTTGAAATGATGATTTAAAGTGTTATGTTAGCTTCCCATTACACTGTTAACGGAAATTAACGGTTCAGTGACTAAAATATTACAACGCGATAATGTAAATGACTAAAACGTAACATTTCAAACATAAGTGACTAAAATGTAATATGAGGTAAACAAAAGTAACTAATTTGATAGTTTACCCTTCTTCTTCTTTTTTTCACCTTTTTGGGTTATTTGTTTCTACTTTCGGTAAGAAAAGGTAAGTGAGGAATTTACTTGGATACAATGATATTTGAATTATGTTAACAACTTTTTATTATTTTTTACGCGCTTATTTATTAGTATACCAATAAGTGTGACACTTATTATAGTTCATTACTGGTTTTGAATTTTCAAGTCAAGTGAATTACTATGTGGAATGTTTTTTTCATGAACTTTTTTGTATCACGAGCATTTGACAAAATAGATGGTGATTTTCCCCTACAGAGTGATGATGGAAATGTAGTTTGTTGATAAACTGATGGGAAGGTAATATTGGACTGGAGAATGGAGCTGTTGTCAATGAGATGCAACAGAGCTATTGCCTGATCGGCTCAAAAGTTCTTTAGCATTAATTATAGTTTCTTCCATTACTGGACCACCCAAAGCCCAATGAAAGTCAGCAACATTTTTTTTTTACCTTAACTTACCAAACAAGCTTAACAAATTTACAATATATTCCACAGATCTGGCAAGAAATTTATCTTCATCGATGATAGACTTGCAGGGACATGGTTGGACAAATTGGCGCTCAACTTATTGGTATTGAAACTATGTTTGGCTCCTACAGCTTCTTGGCAAATAAATAAGAGTTAATTGAATCAAATGTTTCGATAATTTTAAATTAATATTTAAATTTTAAATTATTCTAATATTATTGAGGTTATATGGATTAGATTTTTTATTAAAATTATTAATTTATCTTTTTAGAAATTTTAATTTTACTTTGTTTTGAGTTTTTTTTTTATTATGCGAAAACATTTTATTTCTTTAAAATTTTCATTTTAAATTTATGATCAGTTTAGCATTTATTCTCAGAAACACTTTTGGACTAAAAAATATTTTTGATCAAAAGTTAAGATTTTTTGCTTCTGCTTTTGATAAAAGAAAATGCTTTTGCAAAACTTTTTTTTTTTGTTTCAAAACTATTTTTGTAAAGCTCAAAAATATATTGTTTAGTAATGTTTTTATTTCAAAAGTGCTTATGAGAACTAATACTAAACTGGTCCTTAATTTAATGGCTAAATTAACAATTTTAATAATGCAATGATAATATTAATAGTTTGAATATGTAAAACATTTTAAGATTTAGAACCAATCTTTAAATGAGAGTCATTATTAATGAAGATATAATGTAATTATCTCAATAAATAATTTTCTATTATTCTGGCATATGAATTATTAAAAATTGGAATGAAACCATAGTTTCCTTGCTATCAATCAAATTGCATGGATTTCTTCTGAATTACAGATACGAATAAGGAGAATATACATTTTGAAATAAAATATTGTACACCTTCACATCTTAAGAAACAAATGCATATCCAATAAGTTAGAATCAATAAATTCCAAGCTTAATTCAATTCAGTTATTTTATTAACACCAGATAAATGTAAATTTTAAATCTTAAGCATTTGTGTATATTGATGATAGGCTATCTTATCTTCCCAGTGCCCACCATAGTGCTTCTTTTTAATCCTGTCCATTAAGCTTCAGCCCACTAAACGAGTCGAATATGAAAAATGTTTCTCCAAAAAAAAAAAAAATTTACGTGAGATTATCCAATACCAAAAACATGACAAATATTGCATGACTTTAAGATCCCCCCCCCCCCAAAAAAAAAAAAACAAAAGCCGATTAACATTCATATTCAGATTATCAAGGACGGCTCATGTTTGGTCAATTTCTATATAAGATCCCTGTATTATGCTCTCTTTTGTTTTTGCAAATTTAATCCTTCAATTATAATTTAATCATTTCTAGTTTTTTATTTATTGAAATGTGTAATTTTTGTTTCAAGGTGAAATTGTTTCGGTTAATTTCATTAGATACTTTAATGGGATTTCTTTAAGTGACCTGCCATATATAGTTTGACCTTTTTTTTTTGAATATTAAAAAATATATATATATTATTCAATTGTTTTGACTTATATAAAGCGGTGGTTAAAAATACCTGTTAAATATCTATTTGATATGAATTCAAATCCGATCATCATCAACACCTTTAATATTGTATAAAAAATAGATATTAAAGCTCAAAACCACAAGTTTAAAAATAACAAAATTGTAATAAATAAACTCGATTGGTATATACATTATTGTCAGTACAGGAGAACGTAAATTCAAGTACGCTAAAATATATTATTTTTGTATTTGTGGATTTAAAATGTATAATAAAATCCTAAATCTGCAGGGCATATTTTAATTTCAAAGTTTGACGTTTATTTGCGAGGAACGTTTACACCTAGTTGGAGGCATATTCCAAGCCTACGTTATCTAAAAAATATTGCAAACAACATAAACATGGGTACATATTTTTAAGCTAAAGTGTATATTTAAATTGATTTTTCTATTTATTTCTTATCAGACAAAGAAATGAAAAAAAAATGTTTTACTTAATGTTTCCTATTATCCATTCTAGTGGAAATATAAACATTTGAACTGTTTCTCTTAATTCTTTGGCACAAAAACATTAGTGGTAGGATATTAAATGTGAGTTTGTAAAACAAAAATTATTTGTTTATTATTATTATTAGTTTGGTTCAGGTCTTTTAAACACAAAGTTTCAAAAAAAAGTGTGGCATAATCAATACTTTAAACAATTAATTTCCCATTATAGCCCCTACTGTTATCACCTCATCGTCACGTGGGAGATTGATAGGAATAGGAAACGACTAAAGGGCAAAATGGGAAAACGAACACAAAAATAATAAAAAATTAATTTTCTAGTGAGTAGATCGCATCGGCCCCCAGTTTCTCTCCTCTTTTTAATTATATGAGAGCAATGCAAGAGAAAACAGAAGGCCAAGGCCGAAGCTAAAAAAGATTGGAAAAAGGAAAATCGTCATCTCATCAATCAGCCAAAGCTAAAAAAAAAAAAAAAGTCAAAGCGCCACATCCTTCTCTCCTTCTAATTTCTCTCTATTCCTTCCTTTATTATTTTCTTTCATCCTTCTAAAATCCCCTTTCTCTCTCTAGATTTCGCCCTTTTCTGCTACGAAATCCCTAATTTTTATCAGAGGTAGGCTCCATTTATTTGTTTGCAGTCTCCATCTTCTTCATATGTTTTATTGTTCCCGTTTAATCTTTGTCTGCCTTACATTATTTTACGAATTTGCCATTAAAACCCTAGTTTCAATAATCTGCAAAAAACAGAGAGGAAAGGGTCAATCTTTTCAGCTGACATAAACCCTAGTTCTCGTATCGTTCATCGAATTTGTGTTTCCCGTAGTCTTAGGCTAAATGATTTGGTTTCTATTTTTATCTCTTAGCATGTAAAAGAACATAGCTTGCGTTCAGTTCAATTTGGGGTTTTGCTTGATTCAGTAGATTTGGTTCATTGCTGAATCAAAAAGGTAGAGTTTTTAGTTATATCCTGTGTTTTTTTAATGGTAAACTGGATTGAGTCACCTGGGGAGGGAAACATTTTGAATTTTGAATTTTGATATGTGTTGGTTGTTTCTCTTGGTTTATTTTAATAGATCAAAGCAATTTGATTCTTTAAGGCTGTTGTTTTGCTACATGGCTTTTGAGTTTGCCTTCCTGCTTAGCATTTCAAAGTGCTGGGAGTTGATTTGTTTTACCTTAATTTCAAAATTCTTAAATCATTACTGGAATATGTATAGACTTTTAAGTTTTTTATCGTAATAATGTTTTTCTCTAACTTAAAGTTAATTCTTGTATTGTCAAAACTAATTGTATGAAACAGCTTCGTGAATATATTGGATATGTTCTTAGTAGAACGAAACTACTGAGCTTAATCGTATGATGTTCATAGTTTTGCAGCTGATTTTGTGAGGTCGTGTTTTCTTAAGCAGTCAATGGAAGAAATGTTCTGAGCTCCGTGTCCTAGAACCTCTAAAATTGAATCATATTCCCCTTTTTAGATTTGCTTTCCTTTTTGAACGTCAGTGATCTGGTGCTTTCTATTTATATAACTTGATTTCTCTAACCACATGATGGTAGAGCTAGAACTGGCACTGATGACTTTCATTTTTCTGGCAGGTCAGAGTGATGTTGATTTGTACATTATATGTTTGAGGTGACACACTCATTGAATCTATTCTTAATTTTATTTTCATTGTCACTTTACTTATGCCTTAAATGGTTCTAATTTCTATTTCCTTATATATTTTTTGGCACTGTGCAGTTTTGTTTTCACATTCCTTCTTAGGATTTGATGTTGGAAGCAGTATGCCGCTGATAGTTGGGAGAAATGCAAAGGTATCATGCTCCCAGCTGCACTAGTGCAGTTAATAACAGTGCAATAGGAGGAGCCTCAGTTAGGGATACTCCCCAGGCTGATTCATCTTCATTACCACCTAACTTCTCATTGAATTCTAGGTATCTAGATACCATGTTCTTTTGTCTTCTGTTCACATATTCTCGCCTTCTTGAATTTATTTAATTTATTGATTCTAAAATTGGTGTTTGATTATATATTTGGATATTTTTATTTGATGATTTTTCAATTAATGACCACATTTTGAGAATATTCTGCTCCTACTACAAGAACACTTTCAATTTGGAATTAGTTTTTCCAAGTCTTGTACTGAGTATTTTGTGCCCTTTTGTCTGACCCTGAGATTGTGCATAAGCTGCTTCTTATTGTTAGAAGTGGAAGGTAATGCATGAATTCTTCTGACACCCCTCTTGTTTTTGTAAATCATTTGTGTGTTTTCTTAAAAATAGATTTTCCACACTGAGATGAGACTGTTATTATTTTTCCAAAGCATATTTACGCTGGCATTTTTAGAATTGTAAAGCTGGCTACCTGCTGAAAGTACACTTCTTTCTACCTGGTTTCATTTATTTTTATTTTTATTTGTAGGCGGCAATCTCAGTTAGCACCCTACAAGTTGAAGTGTGATAAGGAACATCTGAATTCCAGGTAATTATGCAATTGAATTGAATTATTATGTTAGCTATATTATGCAGAATGATTAAGTAATGAATCAGAACAAGGTTATGTATTACTTATGATACCTATGTAATGGTGGATTGCAAAACTGACTGAGCCGATGGTCCTACTATATGATTCTTAAGTTTATCCATTTAGATTACAGTCTTTTTTATTGCTTTGTATAACTAAATTGATGGTTCAGTTGGTTTGATTCTTAAATTCATCTTCTTAAGTTAATGCATATCTTGCGTACTAACTTTTGGTTCCTTTCAGACTTGGCCCCCCTGACTTTCATCCTCAGACTCAGAATTGCCCCGAGGAGACGCTCACTAGAGAAAATGTGCAGCATGGGTATAAGGATACTATTGATGGACTGGAGGTATAGTCTTATGATTGATCACAATTCACTACTGTTTTTTTGTTTTTCTGCAGCATCCTTATGCAGATTTTTGCTGCATGTGAGTGGTTGGCAGCTATGGTTGCTTTACCAATCCATATGAACATCAATCACATCCTTTTTCATTTTTCCTGAGCTATAGAATTATTATAATTGGGTCTCCATTAAATTATTATGGTTTGGGAACTTCATCTGATGTATATGCTGTAAGCACAGGGTTCTCCTTTTGTTGTCTCATCTTTCTAAAACTTTACTTTCTTCTTCCTCATGATGTTGTTGATTCAATTTTTATGTAACTTCAGTACTTTCTGTGCTTATCTTAGATTGAAATCTGATAGTGTCTGTATAAGGGCTGTTTTGACTTCATGCTGATATAACAACTTAGCAACCTCTTAAAGCTGTAGGAAATTTAAATCTCGAAAATTTTAAGACAATTCCAGGAAGTTAACTGTTTTTGGTTAGCTTCTTTTATCACCATATTTGTTGTTTAACATGGTCCTGCCATCTTTTCAGGATTCGAAAGAGATTTCATTGACTCAGGTTCAGGCTTTTACAAAGCCAGTTGTTTTGAAATGCAGAGATGTAAGTCACTTTGTTTGGGATGCTATGGTTGTCACACGGACCATTCTATTCATATTTAATTTAACTTATCAACTCAAAAAAAAAAAAAAAATTTTTTCCTTGTGTAACGGAACTGTCAGTTTTTCACTTCCTAATAAGTAATTCCTCTCTTCTTTGCAGGCAATTAGAAAGTGTCTAAGGGCTATCAATGAATCTCGTGCTCAAAAGAGGAAGGTGATACATTCATTCTTTTCATGGTTGTTTCTTGTTTATGTACTTGTATGATTGCTTTCTTTTCAAAGCTCTGTATTTTGTTTGTCAGGCTGGTCAGGTTTATGGTGTCCCTCTTTCTGGTTCACTGTTAAGTAAACCAGGGGTTTTCCCTGAACAAAGGCCGTGCAATGAAGATTTCAGAAAAAAATGGATTGAGGTAATCTCATACTCCCCTACGTGTTTGCACGAAACTTTTTTATATTCCTTTTTTGTTTAGTTTTTATTTTTGACTTCATGGATCTTGGTGAAAGGCAAAACTATGCTTCATACGTGAACTCGACATTATCTTCATATTTTTCTCAGGGCTTATCACTGCAACACAAGCCTTTGTGTTCTTTGGCCGATCAAGTTCCTCTAGGGTATAAGAAGAGACCACTAATAGAGGTTCTTATCAGGAATAATGTTCCATTGCTTAAAGCAACTTGGTTTATCAAAGTAACATATCTTAATCAGGTACAATAGCCTTAATATATTTGTACCATATGATCATGCTTTCTGTAATTGCGCTAGATTATTCATGATATTGGAAGGTAGCGGATTTATTGTTATCATTTGCAGGTTCGTCCTGGTTCTGCAATTTCGTCTGGAGCACCTGATAAAACTCAATTATCTCGTACAGAGCTCTGGACAAAAGATGTTATTGATTACTTGCAATACCTGTTAGATGAATTTTTTTCGAGAAATAATTCTCATTCTACTCAACATGGTAGAGATCGGTTGCCACAAATACATTATGCTGGGTCTTTGCAGCATAGGAGTGATCTGGCACCAGCAGTCATTGATGGTGAGGAACCGTCTCTTCATTTTAAATGGTGGTATGTAGTGCGGCTCTTGCAGTGGCATCATGCAGAAGGACTGGTTCTTCCTTCACTCATTATTGATTGGGTTCTGAATCAACTGCAGGTATCGTATTTGATGTATTCAGCCCTCAATTGTATTTAATTTTACCACCGTTCTGAGAGATCTGTTCATGTAGGAAATAATTGAGCTTATGAACATTTTCTGGTTTCTGATTATTTTATTTGTGCTCTTCCAGGAAAAGGATTTGCTTGAGATTCTGCAGTTGCTGTTGCCTATCATTTATGGAGTTTTGGAAACCATCATTCTGTGTCAGACATATGTACGCAATCTTGTGGGTGTAGCTATTCGCTTCATCCGTGAACCTTCTCCAGGTGGATCTGATTTGGTTGATAACTCCCGGAGAGCATACACAATATCTGCACTAGTTGAGATGCTCCGCTATTTGATACAGGCTACACCAGATACATTTGTTGCTTTAGATTGCTTTCCTTTACCTACTTGTGTACTCTCACTTACACCTAGTGATGGTGGTTTTTTATCTAAGCCCTCTGATGATGCAGCAAAAAAAAAGTATACAGCAGATGCATATGCTGTCAGAGGTAAAGGGTTTGATTCCCAATACCAATCCTTGTCATTTAATCATGTTGTTTCCACCGTCGAGAAACGTGCTGACAATCTTGCTAAAGGTGCAACTGCTGGATATCCTAGCCAAAGTGTGGCAAAAGCTGTGCAGACCCTGGACAAGGCTCTTTTGCAAGGAGATGTGATAGATGCTTATAAACATATCTTCAATGATCTTTATGATGGAGCAGTTGGCGAGGGTTGGGTAGCAGAAGTCAGTCCATGCTTAAGATCATCACTAAAATGGCTTCAAACTGTGAATTTGTCTTTGATTTGCTCAGTTTTTTTCCTTTGTGAGTGGGCAACTTGTGATTACCGAGACTTCCGGACTGCTCCACCCTCTGACGTGAAGTTCACTGGCAGTAAAGATTTTTCACAAATATATCTTGCAATTCAGCTTTTGAAACTGAAGATGAAAGAGTTGCAGAAAAAACTCAAGAAGGGAAGGACATCAAGAAAGAATACCAGTCAGCAGAATAGCTATTCCAGCAAGGATTTGTTGGGAGATACACATGAAGCTAAAAGCAATGGAAAAGGTTTAAATGGAAGGAGGAGGAACTTTTCAGATATATTTGACAGCCCTGGTCCTCTGCATGATATTATTGTGTGCTGGATCGATCAGCATGAAGGACATAAAGGAGAAGGTAGCAAACGTCTTCAGCTTTTTATGTTGGAACTCATACGTTCTGGAATTTTTTATCCTCAGGCATATGTGAGGCAGCTATTAGTTAGTGGAATTATTGATACAAATGGACCAATGGCTGACCTAAACAGAAGTAAGAGGCATCAACGAATCTTGAAGCAGCTCCCAGGGCAGTTTATGCTTAATGCTTTGGAAGAAGCAAGAATTGCTGAGGGCTCAGAACTGCTTGAGGCTATAAATGTTTACTCAAATGAGCGCCTTCTTGTCCTTCAGGAACTTTTTTTTGATTCATATAATAATACAAACAATTCTCATGCACTAGCCAAGAAGCTAAATTGTCGTCCTACCTTAGGAAGAGATGTTGATTCCCAGGTTTCATGTGATAAGAGGAGAACTGTTCAAGCTTCAAAGACTTTCAGGAGAGAAGTGGGCCTTGAAGAACTGAAGGCTTCCATCTCAGTTTTGCTGCAATTCCCCAGTTCATCTTTTTGTTCTGCAGATAGTGGAGAGGATGAGTCTCAAGGGAGTATCAAAAGATCTATTGGGTCAACACACAGCAAGATGGATTCTGTAGAAGGTACTCCTGGGTGTGAAGATTGTAAAAGGGTTAAAAGACTGAAATTAAGTGAGGATGAGACTTCATGTCTTAAAGTATATTCACCCATTCCATCAGATGATGATGATACTTGGTGGGTGAGGAAGGGGCCCAAAAACTTGGAGGGTTCCAAAGTTGATCCCTTGCTTAAGTCAACAAAGCAAGCATCTCGTGGTAGGCAAAAGCCTGTGCGTAAAACTCAGAGTCTAGCACAGTTAGCTGCTGCTAGAATTGAAGATAGCCAGGGAGCATCGACAAGTCACGTTTGTGATAACAAGATAAGTTGTCCACATCATAGAACTGAGGTGGAAAATTTGAAGCCAGTTGATGGGATCAGAACAGCCCATCATGCAGATATTATTTCGATTGGGAGGGGTTTAAAGCAGCTTCGCTTTGTAGAGAAGAGGGTTGTCACTATTTGGTTGCTATCTGTAGTTAGGCAGCTTGTTGAAGAGTCAGAGAAATCTGTCCCCAAGGCTAGCCAGTATGGTCGACCCTTTGTTGCAGCTGATGAGAAGAGTCCCTTAAGATGGAAGCTTGGTGAGGATGAGCTATCAGCCATTCTGTATCTATTGGATGTTTCTTGTGATTCAGCTTCAGCTGTCAAATTTCTCCTTTGGTTGTTGCCAAAAGCTATTAGTAATCCCAGTCCTTCCATTCATAGTGGGAGAAACATTCTAATGGTGCCCAGGAATGTGGAAAACTATGCTTGTGAAGTGGGGGAAGCATATCTTTTATCATCTCTCCGAAGGTAAAATATCATTTGTTTTGTCTCTTAATTTGATGAAACTGTTCATGACAGACATATCTGGCTGTCAAATTGGTTCTGTAGGTTGGTGCTTTGTTAGTGTCCATCGGGTTGCAGTATGAGTTGATGCCATTGCCCTTTCTTGATCTTTAACAATGAATTTAGCCTATTTTTCTTCTTTTCTCACCCATTTCTCTAAATCAAACTATTCTGGCTTTGTTTGTGAATGTGTATTATCGAGTGCATGAAATAGTTGAATGATGCATTATTTGGGTGTCTGGTTGGAATTGTATGATATCTAGTAAACTGTCCTGAAAGATTGGGAGACATATTTTTCTTCCCTGAAAGTTAGTCTTATTGCTCAAGATCGGACTATCAAGCCACTAATCCTGTTGTGGAAAAACCTATTGTCATTGTTGTCTATGTTTCTTGACCTGCACGTGTAGTCTTACATGCTTAACAATGAATTTTGTTCAGGTATGAGAACATACTTATTGCCGCAGATCTTGTGCCTGAAGCTCTGTCTGCTACAATGCGTCATGTTGCTTCATTTATGGCCACTAACGGAAGAATTACAGGTTCTGGAGCCCTAGTTTTTGCTTGTTATTTGTTGAGGAGGTATGGCAGTATTGCCAGTGTGATTGAATGGGAGAAGAATTTCAAGGAGACCTGCGATAAAAGACTTTTGTCTGAACTTGAATCTGGACGAACAGAGGGAGAGTTTGGATTTCCACATGGAGTTCCTGCTGGGACTGAAGATCCTGATGATTACTGTCGTCAAAGGATAAATGTCGGACGGTTATCTAGAGCTGGTGTAAGCATGAGAGATATGGTTCAGCGTCGTATTGATGATGTCTTGCACTATATCTTAGGCAAAGAGAGAAAACATTTTGCTGCCAACACACCAAGAAGTCCTGCCACTGAAAAAGGGGATGATGATTATCAAGTTGCTCAACAAATTATAATGGGACTAATGGACTGTTTTAGGCAGACCGGTGGTGCTTTTCAAGAAGGGGACCCGGGTTTGGTGTCTTCTGCTGTTTCTGCCATTGTTAGCAATGTTGGACCAACCATAGCAAAGATACCTGATTTTACTAGCGGCAGCACTTATTCAAATTATCAGCCGCCTATGAATTACTTGAATTTTGCTAAGCGCTTATTGCACATCCATTTAATATGTCTATGCCTGTTAAAGGAAGCTCTTGGAGAGCGCAAAAGCCAAGCATTTGAGATAGCTCTTGCAACAGAGGCTTTTTCTGCTTTAGCTGTAGCATTTGCTCCTGCAAAGTCCTCTCGGGGTCAATTGTTGTCTCCTGATTCTCTTGATTCTCATGCAAACATGTCTAATGACAATTCGCACAGTTCTGCGAAAGCGACTCTTGGGAGAACTGCCAAAATGGCAGCTGCTGTTTCTGCCCTTGTCATTGGGGCCATTATTCATGGAGTTATTAGCTTGGAGAGAATGGTGTCTGTCTTAAGATTAAAGGAAGGATTGGATGTTGTTCAATTTGTAAGGAGCACAAAAACCAGCTCTAATGGTAATGCCCGATCTGTTGGGGCTTTTAAGGTGGACAACTCAGTTGAAGTATATGTGCACTTGTTTCGGCTGTTTGTTGGGAACTGTAGAACTGTTTGTGATGGACTAGTATTGGAGCTCTTGGGTGAACAATCAGTTTTAGCTCTTTCAAGGATGCAGAGATTGCTCCCAATTAATTTGGTCTTTCCACCAGCTTATGCAATATTTGCATTTATGATATGGAAGCCATTCATCTTGAACAGTAATACTGCAAGAAGTGAAGATATTCATCAATTGTATCAGTCTTTAACAGTGGCCATTGGTGATGCCATAAAACACAGGCCTTTTCGAGATGTTTGTATGAGGGATACTCGTGGTTTTTATGATATTGTAGCTGCAGATACAACTGATGCTGAGTTTGCTGCCATGCTAGAGTTGAATGGTTTGGACATGCATTTGAAATCCATGGTCTTTGTCCCTCTTCGTGCAAGGCTCTTTCTAAATGCTATAATTGATTGTAAAATGCCTAACTCTGCTTTTACACAGGATGATGGGAATAGGGTTTCTGGACATAGTGAGTCTAAAGCTCTTCGTGCAGAGACATCTAAGCTTTTGGATAAGCTTGTTTGTGCATTGGACACTCTTCAACCTGCGAAGTTTCATTGGCAGTGGGTTGAGTTAAGGCTCCTTTTAAATGAACAAGCACTTATTGATAAGATTGAGAATCATGACATGTCCATAGTGGATGCTATTCGCTCTTCCTCACCTAGTTCTGAAAGAGCTACTCCTTCTGAGAGTGAGAAAGTTTTCATCGAAATTATTCTTACCAGATTGTTGGTCAGACCTGATGCTGCTCCCCTTTTCTCAGAGGTGGTTCATCTTTTTGGGAGATCATTAGAGGATTCGATGTTGATGCAGGCTAAATGGTTCTTAGGTGGCCTGGATGTTCTTTTGGGACGGAAAACTGTTAGGCAACGGCTCAGTAATATTGCTGAAAATAAAAACCTTTCTACCAAGTCACAGTTCTGGAAGCCTTGGGGTTGGTCCTATTCTGGTGTTGATCCTGTAACAAACAGTGGAGAGAAGAGAAAGTCTGAAGTCACATCTCTTGAGGAAGGCGAAGTCATTGAGGAGGGCATGGAGTCAAAGGGGTGTGTGAAAGGGTCCACTCAAGTCGATATTGAGGGTTCTGGTATCAATCAGCAGCATGTAACCGAGAAGGCTTTCATTGAATTAGTTATTCCTTGCATAGACCAAAGCTCTGCTGACTCACACAATACCTTTGCAAGTGATTTGATAAAGCAGTTTAACACCATTGAGCAACAGATAAACTCAGTTACTCGTGGTGTAAGCAAGCAGACTGGCACTGCTTCTTCTGGAATTGAAGGTCCTACTAATAAAATTAACAATCGCAAAGGCATAAGAGGTGGTAGCCCTGGATTGGCTAAACGAACACCAGCTCCTGTGGAGTCTGCTCCGCCTCCTTCCCCTGCAGCTTTGCGAGCTTCTATGTCATTGAGGTTGCAGTTTATTGTGAGATTGCTGCCAATAATATGTGCAGATGGGTAAATATATGATATGTTTTTCTGCGTGTTCGATTTTATTCAACTTTAAATAAGGATATGATCAGTATCTGTGCTTTACTGCTTTGTGAGACCTTTTCTGATAGACTGAGCAGATTTCTTGTTGCTATGAACTATTCATAGGTTCTGTCAATTTGTTTTGTTTATCTAGTAGTACATGCATCTTTCTTCTGGAAATGAATAGGTACTAGTTTACTTGTTGAATTTTCTTTATGAAATCCCCATGGTTAATTGTGTTAATCTCGTCTCAGCTCAAGCCTTTCTAGTTTCATTTATCTGTTGAAAGTGATCCTGGAAAATTAGCTTTAATTCTTTCTGTGTTGTTGATCCATGATACTGACTCATTTTTATAGTACTTTGTAATTGCAAGCCTTAGTTTTTCAGGGTATTAAGTTTTTATTTCAATGATTTGTCACTCTTCAAAGGCTGATGTTATTATTCGAATTACTAATTCATAAAATTCTTAGATTGAAAACTTCACTTCTTGGATATGCTTTTTATGTGATTTGAACATCTTTTGCATTATCTTAGTGTGAGCAATTTTTTATTATTTGATTTCTCTTCCCCGTTGGTGTTAATTGAATGTGAGGATTACATTGTTTCTTTTTATGAGAGTAGTGGTAGCAAATTTTTTCTGCATTTTTTCTTCTATTTTTTGGGAATTCATTGAATGTTGACTATCCAATGGAAAGAATTTTGCCATCCTAATTGATACAGATGCAACAATGTTATGGAAGCAGTATTATCTTATTTTGGTATTTAATAAATTAGTTACGAAGGTTCATTGTTGGATTATTCAGGGAACCATCAGCACGAAGCATGAGGAATATGCTTGCCTCTGTAATACTTCGATTACTCGGAAGCAGGGTTGTGCATGAGGATGTTGACCTATCTTCTAATCTTGCACAGTTGAAGAGGGACATGGAGCTGATGCCAGTTGTTGCATCCACAGAAATGTCTGGAGATAGTCTTTTTGATCGCTTATTGTTAGTTTTGCATGGGTTGTTAAGCAGTTGCAAGCCAAGTTGGCTGAAGTCAAAGGATGCCAAGGATTTTTCTGGATTTGACCGTGAAGCAGTGGAGGGTCTGCAGGTTTGATATTTTTTGTCTTGTTGATGATTGAATTTACTGCTGCTTGTTTTGGTAAAAAAAACCATAAATTTATTTGAAAGCGAGCTTTGAATTTTTCTTCTCAAATTGAATATTTTATTATTTGCTATCTCATAATGGTAGGCTTTTTTAACAGGAGATTTTTAAGATGATATATATAGAAAGAAAAGTGTAACTGAGACATCAGTTCTTGAATTCAGTAAAAGTAATGATTAAAAGCAAATGATTTCTGAAAGTAGTACTTTTAAAGGCACCAGTTAAGTAGATCCTTTGTCAATTTACTTGGATATGGAGTGTTGTTTTCCAGTATGCATTGGCTTTGGGGCCTATTCATTTTCTGATGTAATCATGAGTAGTTGCCTTGATGATTTTGTAAGAGTTGAAGTTTGGGGGAAATTTTTGGGCTTTGAGAGTTCTAGAGGTAAAGAAATTTGCCTAAATACCATGAGGAAATGAGTTCATGAGGTATTAATTGTTGCACGTGTAATGTAATTTAGTAATGGGCACTTTTAATTTGACCGAATGTCAATATTTTGGTTTATTGACTTTGCAATTGATTTTCTGTCCAAAAGTGGGTACTTTTAGTTGTTTTTATCTTGACAAATAGTCACCACCTCTCACGTAGTTTCATTGCAGGTAAAAGAAAATAATCAGTTTTCTTCGAGTTACAAGCTTTGAGATGTCATTCCTGTCAAGATAGAAAATTATTTAGAATGAAGTTAGCATTGAAATAAAATTACAGATGATTCTTTACTTACTTCACTGTTTATTCTGTGGGTGCAGAATGAATTAGATTCTATGCAATTGCCTGAGATGATTAGATGGCGAATCCAAGCCGCAATGCCTATATTATTTCCTTCTTTTCACAATACAGTCTCCTGCCAACCACCCTCTGTCCCTATTGGTGCTCTTAGTTTGCTTCAACCCAGCATCTGTGTCCCTGGATCTTACACTGGAACTATTAATCCATCTCAGAGACAGGTTGCGTCAGCACGAAATGCAAATAATATGCCAGGAAAATCCAAGTCAGTGCTATCACAAGAGAATGATATGGAAATTGACCCATGGACACTTTTGGAATACGGAGCAGGATCAGGTCCATCTTCAAGTAGCACTGCAGCCATTGGAGGCAGTGACAATGCTAATCTTCGAGCTTCAAGTTGGCTCAAGGGGGCTGTAAGAGTGAGACGGACAGACCCATCGTATATTGGCGCTGTGGATGATGATAGCTGATTTTAGGTTCAACTATGTTTTTAGATTTGGTCTTAAGGAATAGCAAGGCCCCTCACAACAGGTAAATTAAAGCGTTATTTGTTGTTCACATTGGTCTTGCCTGTCCCATGTTTTACAGTGGAGAGGGGGGATTTTGTTTTTCACATTTTGGTTGGGCATACTGGAATCCTTGTGAAAGAATGTGATGATGTAGTGATGTAGGCCATCTTCTATTCAGCATTGCAGATTGACTGTCATTTTATGCCCCCGCTGTCTGGGCCGTATGTACTCGCAGGTGCGGTTCAGAGGCTTTGTTGTATATATAGAGGATAATTGTTTCAGTTTACCAATTGATCAGGTATAATATCCCAAGAAATTACATGTAGCTCTTCCTTATCTAATCAATCTTTTACTTCTCTCTCTCTCTCTCTCTCTCTCTAACACACGCTCAGAGAGAGCCATGGATGCTTAACACATCGACACCCCATGTATATGAATGCTTATGTTGCTCTGTTGCATACGTTACTGCGTGCTTAAACTGAATTGTGTTTTTACATTTATGTACGAGGATTAACCGCATATGCTTTAATTATGTGTGAAGATGGATGGCTGGATTTTGTAGATGAACAAATACATAAGGCAGGCAGATGAAATCCTGATGTTCTGCAATTAGTTGTGGGTTTAGATAATCAAATGAATGGATTTGTAGGTATTTCCCCCCTGTTTAGTGATTTTCTATTTCGAATTATTGATTTGAAGTTGTCAAATTATTATATTGGAGCGTTTTTCTCTTTTTGTTATTATTTTTTCGTGAAACCCAACAAAAGTTGATACCAATGTAATTTAGGAGTAATTAATACAAAAATTATGATAGATTTATCATCCGGATGGTACAAAATCGAAAAAGCAGAAATTGTTGAATGGATGACAATGGGGTTGAGTTAGCGCCATCTGTTTCGAGGTTTGCTTTATTCTTGACTTGTAACTGCTCTGTCTACAAAGAACACATCTTCAATCCAAGCAACAATGTTGAAAGCTAGACCTTCTAGCACTCTTGAATAACTCTCTAGGATTGCTTGCCCCACATCCTGCAACACATGTATTCCATTCAGAACTTTACATTTTATGGAAGAATACCTCCCAATTTTTAAATTTACATGTCTTTTGACCGATAAGATGACTTACCCGATTGTGTTGAATCTTGCATGTATCCAAGGACGTCTGTGAAAGTTCGGGGTACCTTTGCTTCAAGGCAAACAACAAGCTCTCGGCCCTTTCAGCCAATATGTGATTTTTGTCACTAAGATCAACATCAGACATCAGCTCTTTTACCATGCCCCATGATGGTTTTGAATGCTTTATGCATGCTTTACGTCTCCATGTATACATTGAGGCTTCCACGCTGTCTGCAAGCTCTAGTGCTTCATGTTCCGATGCTATACTTAGACAATCCAGCAGATAATCCGGGCAGAACTTTTCTGTCCCCAACATGAACCTGTAGATCGACTCTCCTATACTGGCCCTTCCGCTCTGTACAACTTCCCTCATACAAATAAGTAATTTCTCCTAACTTTACTACTATCAGCACAGCAGATCCCCACCGTACTATTTAAGCAACCATATTTTTCATTTTCTTTTTCACAGAGATATCTCAATTTGGGGTAGGATTCTAAATGCTAGAATCTGAATTTGAATAAGTGATTTCATGAACTAATTAAGCTAAATCCGGGATCATTGTGCAACCGTGAATGTTTTGAGCACTTTCTTATCATGAAAATTCTCTTTTATTCAATTGAATTGGCTTCAGTTATTTACAACGTTTCAAATGCTTGTTCTAAACAAAAAGTTAGAATTGGAACATGCTTCAAGTTGAGAACAATCTAAGTTTGATGAGGAAATTGACGAACAGAAGGACTAACCTTGGGAAGAGACGCGACATAGGAGTCAGGAATTTCCATCTCTGCTAGAACACCACTATTGATAGCCATAGCTGCCTTATGAATTTGATTAGCACAGTCTCGTTTGTGCCGCAAGTGCTTCCTTGCTTTCTCAGATAGCCCACATGGAGGAACGCATGGCACTGGTACCCACCATTTCTCATCATTTCTTTTAACAACCCTTCGGAACGAGCCTGTTCGGCTTGAATTTGATGACACACTCCCATCTTCTGCATACCAGAATTCTCTTTCCTCGAAACTGTCCAATATTTCCTGTCAAAGGATGTCTTATGAGCTATGAGATGAGCCTTTTTGTAATGACAAAAATATTATGATTTTTCCTTCTTACAATGAGCATTGCATCCAACTTTCTCAGTGCAGGAAGATTGACATAAATATCTGATCTTGGTCTGCTTTTCATTACCTAAAGATGTCCAAAAAAAAAAAAATTGATCATGTTAAAGCAGACAAAGATGACAAACCAACCCCAATTTAGACAAAATTCTGGTATGAATTATGAAATCTTACTTCAAGAGCTGTTCCATTGCTTAAATTCTGTGACTTGGAAGTAAATTCAACAATGTAATCACAAACAGATAAAAGACAGTCCATTTCTCTTTTCCAAAGTGCCTTCTTTTCAGGGTTCAAAGGTTCCAACCTCAAATTTTGTCCGAATACGGTAGCTGCAGAAATTAACATAAGTAAGCAAATTTAATAGAAAATCCAAAAACAAGTAAAAAGAAACACAAAGTCATAGGTTTGTCTGAAACATGTTATTTTACCATAGAGATTGGTTATGGCATTTGAGATAGTAACTGCTGTACAGACCCCTTTGCCACTCCCTGACATGTCTTCTCCCAGTAAAAGCTTTGCAAATCTTTCCTTCATCATTTCAAGTTCTGTCAAACATAATTTTATACAAATTAGCATTCAAAAAAAGGAAAAAAGAAAATAAAATAGCATGGTTTAGAATAAAAGGTATATATAATTCTTCCAGATATTTGACCTAATTCCAATGATTCTAGATAATCAAGCTGCTTTTCATCTTCATTGCTTCCGCGTTGCTTTGTTCCGAGCCTGCTAAGAACAGCTTGATTCTGAGCCATGGATCTTTTTGGTGGCCAGTGAGAAGGTGAAGCTTCACTACAACAGCTATGATCGTCGATAGGGTCTGAAAATGCTGAGGTTTCAGAGCAAGTTCGGCCATACACGAATGATTCACCACTCAACGTTGAGTAACCAGGAGTTTCTGGAATTGACTGATCATTTTGATCAACAAAAGAAGGTGAAGGTTGATAACCCAGATCATAATTTTCATCAGAGTTGGATAAATTCTCCATTTTACCCAAATTACAACTCTCAACTCTGCAAATAGCCATCAAAATCTGGTTACTGGGGCTCAAGAAAATGAAGATTTTTAAATCATAATGAAAAAACAAAACAAACAGAAATGATGGGACTTTTAAGCCTTGGTTCAAATATGTAGGCAGCAAAAATTCGGCTAAACTGAAAAGAAAAGAAAAAGAGTGGCCATCAAAGTAAAAAAAAGCAAAAAGATGTTTTGTTTACAGTCACAGGTCGTTGTTGCTATCAGATTCTAAGCACAACTCACTGAAAAAATATGCAAATAAAGTAACGTTTGTGAGCAACGGTATTTGTTAAACATTCTTTTTTGTTTTTCAAATAGGTTTACCTTTAAAGGGTATAATACAGATTTGAATTCGAAACCATTGAAGCTATGTAGCAGTTTGAGGACCATTTGAAACCGTTCCCTCCTAAGCATCATATCTTTCCAAAAGAAACACTAACCCACTTTCTTTTTCTGTATCCATGTCACCATGCTAAGGATGGACCAGGAATCTTGACCGTCCCATTGCTGGATTTTGTTTCAGCTTCCTTATCCAACAAGATAGAACCCAGATACAAATTTGGCAGGAAAATATTGAATCCGAGAAAATAAAGAATGGGGTTTGAATATTTAGGAAAATTTTGCAAAAAGTTTGTAGCTTCTTTGGTTTGATTATAGGACATGCATTCTATGTCTTGGTTGTAGTTGAATATTTATTTATTATTTATGAAGGTCGTGATTGGGAGGCGTTTTATATTGTTATATTATGATCGCAAATAAGCTTATATTTTAGAGCAAATGATCTCAATATTTTAATTTTTCTGTAATTCAATCAAAAATTTCAACAGATTGGATATTGCAAAAATCAAATTAATTGAAAGATGGAAAAGGGAAATTTTATTTAGACGTGCATTCCATTTTTTTTTGCATATGCGGCTTAATTGTGTGTTAGATTGGATAAGTCAAATAATTGTTTTTAGGGGTTTTCTCCCCTTAATGGATGTAATCCTCTTAAATTTCGTTTTTTTGGGTGAAATATTTTATATAATAACTTATTTTAACTTCTACCTTTTAAAATAAAATTTTATTTTAACTCCTTATTTAATTTTACATTTCTTGTCAATTTATTTCAAAATATATATTTATAATTTTTATACTTCTTAAAATTTTTTAAAAAGTTATAACTTTTTAAATTTTTTAAAAACCAACAGCGTGTTTGGTTCGCTGTAATGGGTATGCGATTACCCATCTATTCCGCGCGCCTCACCTAATCCGGCGTTTGGTTCGCTGTATGCCTATTACAGGCGTATTACATTACCGGCCTATTCCCCAAAATCTCTGCTTTTGTATTCCCTTCCCAAAACGACGATTAGCTATTACGGACGTCTTCCCAATTTCTATGCCCTGTTTTACCCTCCCAGTCTTTTTCAACCAACGCTGAAAACTCGACTCTTTCCAGCTCCCTCTCTGAACAAGTCTTTAACAACCATTTCCCCATTTCCCGTTTCCCCTTTTCCCCAAATCAGAATCCCTAAACCTTGCCCGACTTTGAACAAGTCTTTAATTTGTTTTTTTGTTATGTTGTTAAACTTTGTTAGTTCTTTGGTGCCAGAGCTGAAAACCCGAATCAAGAAGTACTTTGAAGGGTATGAAGAGGCACTCCCTTCAGTTCTTGAGGCCATTTTGCGGAGAAAGTTGGCTGGGAAGCATAAGGAGACCGATGATGAATTGATGGATGAATTGGAGGTGCAACCACGAGTCGATGTGGATGATGAAAAGTTCGAGTCAAATTTTACTAATTTGTACTCGACTGGTGATGAAGAGGACTCTTCGCTGGGACAAACTCCTCCCAGGTTTTTATTGATTTTAATATCATATATGTTCTTTTCTATGTAAGGCTTTCTGGTTCTATTATACTGGATTGCTTTACTTTCTATCGTGGACCTGTAAATCTCTGCCAATTCTAGCTTATCATTTGCAATACTGATGGATGTTCAGATTATCAATCTATTTTCTTGTGAAATGATCGAATGCAATATTTTCAGGGTGTCTTTGTGTAGTGAAATGAGTGGTAGACTTGGTAAACTTGCATGTGTTACAAAATTGAATCTAGAGATCCGTTTCCTAGTCTTGACTTGAGCAACTTACTGCCAATCTTCCTCCAAAGTAGTTTCCTAATCAATTTGGCTTTATGTTTAATAATGAGAGTTTGCTATTGGTTTTTCTTGTTAGAGATCTGTGTGTTTGTTATAGTTGGTTATAGGTAAAATGTAGGGACGAATTGAAAGAGAGTAGAATGAGTGTGCTTCAGGTTATTATTGTTGGATTGAGAGAAAACCAATAGCTGACAAGGTCTATGAATCTTATGGTGCAAAGGCAATGTGTTTGGCTTCAGCATATATAGAGTATATAACTGGGCTTCATTTTGACTGTCCTTATGGTAATTGATATTTTCTTTGATTGCAGGATGATTCCTTGCAAAGACTAAGCATGGGGTGGCAGCTTTCGCTGGTGTGAATTGAAGGCTTATGAGGGGATTCTTGCACCATATGACAAGACAAGAGAATGGTTATTCCTGATGCTCTCAAGTTTTGCAGTAGTTGGTTTCTTTTGTGGAATTTAGAATTTCGTTTTCTTACTTGCTTCTGTGGATAGTTAGTCATGCTCAATGTTTTAAAATTGGTGGAGAAAATAACATTAGCCTGGAGTAAATATGAAATATACCATTGAACGCTTTTATGTAGGTTATTTTCAAGTTTTGTTTTTGGCTGTTCGTAATTCTGAATTCTCTTCACGAACATTGGTGTTGCCTTGGATATTATATAAGTTTCTGTTTCTGATTGTTCGTATGCTCGACTATGAAATGGTTCCTATTAGCACAAAGGAGTGCATAATGAATTAGACTTCCTTCCTGTCATTTAAACTAAATATTCTTTATTGCTTACTAACTGAGCATGTTGTTTTCTAATTATGCCGTTTTCAAGGTATTCATTTTCATTTTCTTTCATTCCTGGAAAACCCCTTTTCTCTCCTTTGCTTCTTCTTACCAAGATTCGGCAATATATATCAGTTTGAGGGCTCATAAGGTTTCTGCAATTAAGCTGTAGGTTAAGGGGTTGGACTGGTACTTGTGGCTTGTGATTGCGGTTGCTTTTAGTGCCCAAACAAATTCAATCCTTGACATGCTGGTTCTTGTGACTTGTGGTTTACTTTTGGTGCCAAAACAAATTTAATCCTTGACATGCTGGTAGTTGTGGCTTGCAGTTGCTTTTAGTGCCAAAACATAGCAACTTTTCTGTAATTGATTATGTGTTCAATGTCACACATTTTGAAGCTTCATTTCTTTGATTATTTTGAACTTCAATTTCATATGCTTATTTCAGATGTATGGTTGCCAAGTTAATGGCTTTGTTTTCCTTGTACAAGATCCAGCCAAGTTAATGTTTAATATTTTTTTAAATTTGTCTAATTCTTTTTCATTGCTTTTTCTCCTTAAATTGTTTTATTTATAAATTTATTATTCTAATAAATAAATGTCATGTTAAAAAATGAGAAAAATAGATATTCATTTATTTATAAATATTTTTAGAATTTTGTATGTATTTTTATCGAAAAATAAATGTTTAAATTTTTTAGTTTTTTAATTTTTATTTTTGAATTTTAAGAATAATGGTTAAATTTATATAATATGTAAAATTGAAGGTTAAGTTTATTGAATTTTTTAAAGTTAGGACCAGATTAATAGAATTTGTAAGTATTGTAGTATTATATATATTATGATTTTAGAAAATTCATATAAGAATATTTAATATTAAGAATTTTATTAAATTATATATTTTTATTAAATTATATTTAATAATAATTATGTTAAATTATATTTTATAGTATTATATATTATGATTTAGAAAATTCATATAAGAATATTTAATATTAAGAATTTTACTAAATTATATATTTTTATTAAATTATATTTAATAATAATTATGTTAATTTATATTTTACAGTATCATATATTATGATTTGAGTAAATTAATATAAGAATATTAATTATTAAGAATTTCATTAAATTATATATTTTAATTAAAATATATTTAATAATAATTATGTTAATTTATATTTTACAGTATCATATATTATGATTTCAGTAAATTAATATAAGAATATTAATTATTAAGAATTTTATTAAATTATATAGTTTAATTAAAATATATTTAATAATAATTATGTTAATTTATATTTTACAGTATCATATATTATGATTTCAGTAAATTAATATAAGAATATTAATTATTAAGAATTTTATTAAATTATATATTTTAATTAAAATATATTTAATAATAATTATGTTTAAATATGATTAAATTATTTATTATTGATAATAATAATCTTATTATAATTTAAATAACAATAACAATAATCATTTACCAAAACAATTTTATGCTAAGGGTATTCTAGTCATTTTAGTTTTTTCCATTATGCTATTACACCTCTATTCCATTCAACCAAACACAAGATTACTATTACGCCTCTATTCCATTACATTCAACCAAACAGTGGATTAGCTATTACACCTCTAATCCAATACACCTCTAATCCCAATACACCTCTAATCCAATACACCTCTAATCCAATACAGCGAACCAAACGCACCCCAAGTGTATGCCGTCAACAAAATTAATAGTAACTTTTTCCTACATTTTGAGGTGATTTAACAAATAATATAAGTTTAATAGTTAAAAAAGGCGAAAAATTAGATAGAAAAATAAAATAATTTTTTCTATAAAATTGGAAGGCCAAATAAGTCATTATGCTAAAAATTTATTTATTTATTTATTTTCATATTGTATATGTATACGATGTAAATTTAGCCTTCAGCATTTACATTTTTAATCAATTTGGCCTTTGTTCTTTTTTTTAGCTAAATTTGACACTTAATCTTTAAAAAAAAGTTGAATTTAAACATTCATCATTTCAAATAAAAGTTAAATTGTTGTTTTTCAACAGAAATGCAGACTAAAACATTAAATTTTTAAACATGACAGTTTGAATGACAATTCACATGTGCTTCATGCTATTTTTATTAATTTTTATAATTTTTTGAATTTTAAATATTTTTATTTTTGATATTTTTAAAATTATTTGTTCACATTATATATAAGAGAAATAATATCATGTCAACATGAAAATACATATGTACTATCATGTAGTTATCACACCAATATCCTTAAAAAAATTAGTGGTTTAGTAAGCATTCCCGTCAAAAAAAGTAATTTGACTCTTTTTTAAAAATTTGAGGGTCAAATTAAGCTCAAAAAGGGAATAAGGGTCAAATTGAAAAGATGTAAACGTTAAGGGCTAAATTTGATATTATGCTAATTATAAATAATTAAATTTAACTGCTGCTTTAGGGAGGAAAATCCCCAAATATTAAGAAGATGAAGTATGGTTAATAATTTAAGGAAAGAAAAGTGATGAAGTGGACATTGCATGATCATAAAATAAAGTAATTTCATAACTGAGGTTCAACCTAAAGCCTTACAAGAAACAGGTACAGGTAGCTAAAGGGAAGGCTACAATGGCTGACAACAAATGCTTGTTAAGAGAAAAAAACTAAGTTTCTTTTTCTTCCTTTTAACAGTGCATTTGCTTGGTTACCAAGTAACCCAAAAACAAGAGATGAGCATACTGAACCTAGAAACCCAACAAATTTAATACCGGTTGAGGATTAGTTTATGATCTGGTTCTCATCATCACTTAGCTGCAACTTTTTCTAGTGCTTGTTTGATCATCCCTGCAGGTGCAATGGCTGCTCCACGAAACTGGGAAAATAAAAAAGGACAGGATTCTTTGTTAAGAATGGAACAATAAAGAACTGAGGATTCTGTTAAAACGAGCCTGATAGTACGAACCTTAGATTTCAGGGTTAATGTGACAAGACCATCGAGAGTGCACGATTGGATCGTGCGGGCATCCAAATGTAAGTTGTTTATAGCCTCCATGATATTCAGCAACAAGAATTCCCTGCAAGGACATTTTATTTCAATTATAACTTCCAGTTCTTTTATGCTTACTTTCACGGCTGGTGCAAGGCCATCTTTCGGAATAGTCCTATTTAATTCCGAACCAGATTCATGGAGGCCTTCATCGATGTCACTGGCCTTCCTCTTGTTTATCCAAGGCTTCTTGACACTGTCAACTTTTCTGTTTTCGTAATTATCTGAAGTCTGCTCCACCACATCCAGGCAATTCCTTCTAGGCCTTGCCTCAAACTCCATTGAATTCTTGCAAGATTCCAACTCTTCTATCCTTGCTTCTAGCTCTTTCAAGTACTTAATTGTGTCCTTGAGAATTGATTCTTTGTCAATCTGCAAAAACAAACACTGCAGATCAGAATAAACTTTTATAATAAGACACCGTATGTAAAAAAGATGTATGAATTTTATGTCATAGTGGATTTCTAGATAACATAAAATAGCATCTATGAAAGTCAAATAACCTCATCGATTAAAGGAACAATTGATCTGAGGACCCGGAATTTCTCTTCCTCCCTTCTTTTCTCAGGTAAAACGTGTCCTGTGGCATCAATATTGTTTTCCAATTTCCCAAGGCTACATTTGCCTCCATGCATTAGAGGCACTGCAAATAGAATCTTTTTGAATATGTTTTGATGTAGCCTTGGTCTATGAAAATTTTCCATTCCTACTTTCTTCCAACTGATAAAACTAGATTTATAGCCACAGGTAGTGAAACTGGGGCTTTCGATCAACCAGTTTGAAGTACTTAGAATAGCAGAAACAGTTCTTTTGTAGTGCAAGTCATCATCAACTTCAAGATCCAAGGAGCTCAGTATTGTGTGATTTCCTTGTTGGAATTCTTTAAGATGAGAATGGCTTACACTTCCCCGCTTGGGAGAAGAGATTGCTGCTTTTTCTTGAATGCTGAAGTCATCATCCATGAAATGCCAACTTTGAACTTGAGAAGCAACACCATTCACATCTTCAAGCATGAATGAGTCATCCATCTGATGATTTTGTTCGAAGCCATTTGAACACTCATCAGGGGAGCTGATATTGAAATCTTCCTTGATACTTTCATGTAACTCGTTGAATCTCTCGTGATCGAATTTGATTTCTTTAGCAGGGGAATAGAGGTTCTCCAAGTCCAACAAATCCACTATCTCATGGTCAACCTTGGCACATATAGGATCTTTGTCATCATCTGCATTATGAGGGGCAGGGGTAGATTTCTCAGAGCAAACAGGCTTTGAGAAGTCCAGCAAGGAAGCTTTAATATGCTGGAGCAGATTTGGATCCTCCGGAACCTTAAGAATTAAGAATTTTCAGAGAAAATAAAAAGTACCATAATTGCTTGATTCCTTGATAAGTTCTATGGCTACATTTACCAAGATCCAAAAAGGAACTTACTAGTTCAGTTACACCGAGCTCAATAACACCTCCTAGGTAGGGAAAACATACCACAGTCTGCACAGCAAAATTAATAGCCAAGATGAGACAGGTTAATTTTACGACAAGATTTACTTCATACAAGGAGGTATCATCTTACCTGAATAGATGCACTCTATGGGGAAATGATGGACATCAAGTCATGTAAAAGCAAGTTGACAGGTCAGTCAATTGGCAATCTTGTAATGCTTTAAGATTAACAACACTCAAGCCAAGTGAAAAAAACAAACCAACCAACCTTAGCAAGCAAAGAGCGGGAGAAAATTTTACTATCTGCATATTGAGCATTACATAACCATATGGTTTCACCATTTGCAAATGCTTTTCCTGGCAAACTATGCAACACAATGTAAAACCAAGAATTAACAATTACGCAAAACAACAAACAGATATAAGGCAATAGAGTTTGATTGATAATTTATTACCCTTGTCCAGGAGTGAATACAAAAGACATGCAAACCAAGTAATACCACTCTGTATCAGACAAATCCTCTGGAGATAATGCAGCAGAAGGTCTCTTATTTTGATCAGTTTCACCTTCCAGCAATGATTCATAAAGCTCTCTCAGTTGTTCACTCCTTTGTAGCCCTATTTTATCTGCTTTAAGCTCCAATGCTTGAACAGTCTTCCTAGTCTTGATGTCTCCATTGTAGTAACCATCTCCCCATTGGATTTCCCTGGTGATTATCAATTAAAGCCATATCATTTTGAGGTAAATTTAACCAAAAATGATTCTCTCCCATTACCATATCCAGAGTTCTGATTCTCTCCCATTACCATACCCAGAGTTCTATTTGTGGTAAATTTAGTTTACATCGGATATCAAAACATATTTTAACCAAAAATGAGGATTGAGATACATGAACAAGATCAAAGTTGATGAACGCATATGATCCAAGTATGAAAAAATACCCTTGTTGTGTAGCTGATAAAGACCAAAAGATTGCATAGCTCCATTGTTTACTCCTAACAGCCACAGCAAGCTGTTTCCTTAAGTTTTCTGGCACCCCAACCTGGTTTTTAACAACATTAGCCATTTGACATAACAAAAATATGACTGGAATTCAACTTGCTATTTCTGGAAAACCTATTAACAACAAAATCCACAGTTGTTTTGACAGGTTTTTCTCAGCTAACCCAAAACTGATAAATTTGCTTTCAGCAAAGTGGAATATGTCCAAACTCAAAAAGCCAGGACATGACCAAAGACAGACAAAGTTTGGAGCTTATAGTACTTGGTTTTTTCCTTCCCCCTTCTTTAAGATTGCAACAAGCTAGGTCAAGAATATTTCTGAATTTAATAAAAAGAAAATGTAGAGCAACATGGCAACTTGTTTTTTAGAAAAATGCAAACAGTATCTGTCTGGCATTTATCCATTGCATCGTTTTCCTGATCCTTTCTTCTTTAAATTCATTGCGGATAAGTTTTATGAACTCTTTTGAGAGAAAACGAAGAATTAGAATCATGCGTCAGAAATTATTATTATTATTATCATTATTATAAGGCTCATTATTGTTGATAATTAAGTGAATATGGAACCATTGAGTGTTTTTTTGTCTGTGAGTTTCTAGGTTAAATATTTTATTTATATAATACGGTTATTATTTCTACATGTGATGTCGTAAGTAGGTCATTATGTATGTCAATATGTATTCTATTCTATGATTAACACATATTTTTTATGCATGAATTCGCATACATTAATATGCGAATCCATATCGTGTAAACTCATGAAAAAATACGAACCGCTCACGGACGAACCCAAAATACAAGCAATACAAATTATGAGTCGAGATCTAATTAAAAACTCGAGTAATAAATCAGAGATGATGAATACCATAACACAAAAAAATTACAACTTCACCAATTTTTTAATACTATGGAACTATCAAACAACAATTATATGGATGTTTAAATTTGATTGTTTTAAAGTTTTTGTTTTGTTTTGTTTTTCCAACACTAGGCTCGAACTTTTTTAAAGCAGTAATTATGATTTATGAAAATTTATATGTCATGCCTTCTTTTTTCCCACCATGATAACATTAACTTGTCATTGTCAATTCTAAATGTTTAACAGTTCGGGATGACACTTTTCTTTAATTTAATACAAAATTATGCATTATAATATTTATAAGTAATCTTGAAATTGAATTCAATAATGCAAGTACTATGGGTTATAGACCAGCAGAAGGCACAGCCTTATCTATGCAACTTTTCTTCTTTCTTGTTTTGTCTTCATAAAGGCAAAATCTTCACTTTATTTTTCTTAGATTTTTTTATAATTAATAATTATATCAAATTTCTTACAACTAAAGTAATAAACCCCGTACCTATCGGTGGCAAAACCCTTACTTCAAAAACCCCACACATCTCTTTTCTGAATATAGAAACCCCGCACATTTGATTTTATATGTTCTGGATATAACATTCTAATTTTTTTCATTTCTTTTATCTTTTAAAATACTTTTTGTAGATTTGGTGTTGTAGAAAAATTTTAAAAATCAGAATTTCGGGGAAATAATAATGTTAGATTCCTTCCATCATGATTCATGATATAAGCGCAGGTATTATTTTGGTTTCAATGAACTTGAAAAGTCAAATTACTTATCAGAGTAAATTCAAATTAAGTTAAAAGCCGATCTATTTAGGTATACAAAACTTTTTATTCGAATCTAATTGACCAATGACACTTCTAAGCTGCTCATTATAGAGTGATTTTGTCTGTAGGAAAACAAAATGCAGATGAAGGGCGAGAATGGTAGGTGAGGTTTGTAAAAGGCAGGGACCGTAGAAAGCGCGATGGCAGGCTTTAGTGGTGTTGAACCCATAAATACCAAGGTGAAATATATTATTATATCGTATACATTATTGGAGTGGCCCAGGCCCCTCCCTCCTCGCCTTAAGAAGAAGAAAAGATGAGCGTCCACCGAGTTACATTACATTTTTGTTAAAATTTGGTCCTCTTAATATAATATCTTTTTGGCATCATCTATGTGAGTGCTTTATTGTCGACATTATACCTCCCATCATCATTTAACCTATTATGTATAATTTATACATTCAGTACCTGTGAGTTTAAATTATTGGATTTATTTACTTAATACTTGTCATTCACACATTATAGATATATTACTTAACTCTCCAATCCTCTCTCCAATATCACATCTCAATCATCTCACGGCTCATCACAATCTCCTCTTTATATCAAAACATATTTTCAGAGTCAAATATATATTTCTGAAATTTGGAGTGGAAGATTATAATAAATTAGACTATGTTTGCAATTGCATGCATCAGGCAAATGTCCAAGTTGTCTGGAAACAACCCCAAACAAGTTCCCTTTGGAAAATTGGAATCTTGCGTTTGACTGGTTTTCATTCTGCCCTGGTTATCGTGCCTTTAGGAAATTTGCTTTGCCTATCCGCACTACAAAACAAACCAAAGCTAGCATCCATAAATGATAAATGAGATGAAACCTTGTTAATGTCTTTCAGTGGGAAATGGGAATTGTTAGGTAAAGACCCAAAAATATGAAAAACTATAAATAACTCTCAGGTGGGATGGTTTTTAGTTTTATACCAATACATATTCTAATGTAAAACTTTGAAGTTGAAAAAAATTGACCTTGTTTGAAGCTATAAATGTGGGGAGCTGGTTTTCCTTGTACGTCCTCGATGGCAGTACAAAAAGAAAAAAAAAAAAACTAGCCAGCACCTATCATTAAAGCAAAGATTCTGGGCAAAGAAAATCACGTCGGTCTTATTGATAATAATGGTAAGTGCATGTGTTTTGGGTGAGTGGTTGTTCCAGTTCTCAATTATGACTTACTTTTACTTGTATAAAGATGAAATAAAGAGAAATAAAAGTTTACAAACACGTCCTTTGATTGACGGCATGGCCCGCTCTTATCTGCCCATTTAACCTTCATGCCTAAAACTGGCACATCACATCACATCCCAACCAGCATCAAAGTTGATCAATTTTCATTACTCGCAAGCTTACTTAAAATTTTATCATAATTGGTATCCTAACTTCTTTTTTTTATATCAGATTCTGAGTATTCTGAAATTTTCACGTGGGAGTACTTTTTCTTTTCTTTTTATTTGAATGTATAGTATAATAATTTGTTAATAATATATTATATTTAATTTATGTTCATATAGACGCGAGAATGCAGAGTTTTTGATGGGACGGAGCAGATGAAACATGTGATTGATTGAGGGTTCTTTAATTATAACATCAGAAACCAAACAAACATAAAAAACCGAAATCAACGTCAAGCATGTGCCCGTGAATGATGATCCATGACCTATTATTATAAGTGTCATAATAAAAATTATTAAAAAAACAACATTTTGCTTTTTAAGTTTTCATTTACGTTAAAATTTGGTTTGAAAACACTTCTATTTCATATTATTTCATTTAAGTTAAAAACATAAATTGACGAGATATTATTTGGTATTGTTATACCTTTGGTAGTTCGGGAATGTGTTAGCATCAAAAATAGTATTGATTTTTTTATTGATTCTGTTTAAAATTGTGTCTTGATAGACCATCTATTTGAATTAAAGGAGTATCAATATCTCATGTCCTTAAACTCTAAATCCTAAACCCTTATCTACTTACTCTTAGTACTTTTGGGTAAGGCCATTCACTCTTCTAAAAAAAGTCAACCCTTACCTTTTAAGTGTGAATATGCCTTCAAGGTCATGTAGGATCCACTTGAGCATAACAATCTAGTACTAATTGAAGGAATAACAAGATGGGTGACATGGTGCACGTTTTTCACACATTAGATGAGGATAACTTTCCTCATAGCAGTCTACTACGTCACACTATTGGACAAGGGGACCTCTCCTATAAATATCTTGATCAGCGATAAAGAAAGGATATTATTTTTCAACATTCAAAGTTACTCTGAGTAATTATCCTCTTAATCAATTTGTCATCTTATTTTTGTTCCGGCTCTCGAACTCTTTAGGTAAACCAATCTCCATGGTGTCACCTTTCTCTCCTCCTTGTTTCTCATTGTCTTCCTCCCTCGTTATGCATTGATTCAACAGGTATAATACAATGGTTTTATCATCAATTGAATTTTAAATCAATTAGTATTATTGCTACTGTAACATCTTTAAAGATGTGGACTTAAACACATTTAAGTGTATAATATCTTTCGTTCAATTTTAAGAATACTATAACTTTGTATGTATATATTTATAGTGTAATTTTTATTTTATTAAATTTTGAGTAAATTAAAACTACATAATTATTTATTTCTAATAATTCATTTCAATTGAAAGTGAGAAAACTTGGATAAATACTTCAAAAAAAACATGGATAGACTCATGTATGCTTTGATATTGGGCTAAAGTTGACAAAAGAAATATAATTGAAATGGGCTTGTTGCTGTATCATAAAGCCATTGGGTGTTGGAGTTTGGATGCCATAATCCGATATTTGGGCCTTTTGTATATCGTTTTATCAAAGACCAACGGGACGAAGCCTGTCAAAATATCAGCCACGTGTAAAGAAAAGAGTGGTCTGTCACGTTCCTCCTTTCAGCTAAAGCCTCATTAGTTTTCTTCTTTTTCTTTTCAAGCTGGCTTACTTTAGTGGCAACCGGCACTCAAAAAAACTCTTTTTTGCTGTTGGATCCATAAAACGTCACTGTGAAGCATTTCAGTCTTTCCTTTATTTCCCCGCCACACGAAATTCACTCTCCCCTCCCTCTTTTCCGTTGAGTTGCCCCGAAATATTTTCCGATCGAAAATGGAAAAAAGCCAAAAGAATTACGGTCAGATTCTTCTAAATAAAGGAAATGTTTCCATTTTATTTCCAAGTTGATCTCTGAAAAGTGTTCAATTACATTCCAATTCAGGCAGTTACTGGAAAAAAGAATAAATCAAAATGGCGGTTTCATCAGTTCGGTTGTTCAATAGTTTATACCCGCCATGTGCTTCTCTTATAGCTTACTCAACGTTACATTCTGGGTTTCCCAACTCATTGCGTTACAACTCGTTTCGGGTCAAGGGAGGTCTAGTTTATTCTATTTCCGGATCGTCCCGGGTTCGAGCCTTAGTTAAAGGTAAAGGAGAAAGAACGGAGGATTATCCACTAGCCGGTGATTCCACAGATGACAAGAAGGTTTCCAATCCGTAATTTGTATTTTATTATTGTTTTCACTAGAAATAGAATCCATTGAGAATCTAAAACTAAATGTCTTGTTTTGGTAGGTTGCAGAATCGTGGCCGAGATCATTACAGCGGGATTTTGCTGGCACACCTTATGTTCCTGTATATGTTATGCTACCGGTAAGCTTTTTAAACTCGATCGCATGATTTTTTGAAATGTTTCCTAGTGAAAACTAGATTGTTTATTTTGTTTGTGTTATATAATGTTGGGGTTGGCAGCTGGGTGTTATTGACAGGAACTGTGAGTTGGTTGACCCTGAGGGTTTGACGAATCAGTTAAGGATTTTGAAGTCAGTTAATGTGGATGGTGTAATGATTGATTGCTGGTGGGGGATAGTTGAGGCGCATGCCCCTCAAACTTATAATTGGAGTGGCTACAGGAGGCTTTTTCAAATTGTGCGTGATCTTGGGCTTAAGTTGCAGGTGAGTAATAGTGCAGTAATTCTTGTTTGCCATTGTTTGTTTTAACAACAACTAATTAACTATGCGTTCTATTAAAGATGCTACTTGTATTCCCTTTACTTCAGTATGTATTGTAGGTGGAAAATGACTAGTTAGTAGTTACTAGTTATTCCGCATTTTATCTTTTTAAACTGTGAGCTTGTGATGACCTGACTTGATCTTTAAAATTGATCTGAGTTATTAGCTTTTGTAGTTTATGTAAGCTGAAACTGAGATGAGGTTGTTTACTGCTTGTTGTTTATCTATGAATGCCATGCTTTAGTTTGATATAGGCATAGGGTGATCTTATATCATTTATATGAAATATTTCATATATTCAAGTCTTGAGACCAACATGGAAATCAATATATCATTCAACTGAGATTATTTGGCACTTGATCTTTTGAAAATCCTTTTCTTCTTGATATAAAATTGGCACAGGTTGTAATGTCATTTCATGAATGTGGAGGGAATGTTGGAGATGATGTAAATATTCCACTCCCTCAGTGGGTAAGAGAAATTGGGGACAGCAACCCTGACATATATTTCACAGATAGAGAAGGAAGGCGCAATACTGAATGCCTTACATGGGGAATTGATAAGGAGCGGGTTCTAAGGGGCCGAACTGCTGTTGAGGTATTACAGTTGACTATGGTTATTAAGCTACACTGGATATTTATGCTTCTATCTATTACTAATAACTTTGAGAATATCTTTCTTACTTTCTCTATCTTGCTTGGTTCTGTTCTGCTCCTGTGACTCTGGACATTAACAAGTTTCAACCTATTTATAAAAAATTTTGCACAGCCTTACAGATTTGGATTCTATAGGATTGAAAATATTTAGAACAGAAGTCTCTTGTTGTTTGCTTTTTTTCCTCAATCATTTGTCAAATAAATTTTTTTTCTTGTGATGCATGGCTAACCTTTAAGACATATTGGCTTTGTGAGTGCAGGTTTACTTTGACTACATGAGGAACTTTCGTGTAGAGTTTGATGATTTCTTTGTGAGTGGAGTCATAGCTGAAATTGAAGTAGGAATGGGTCCATGTGGGGAGCTACGCTATCCGTCGTATCCTGTAAAGCATGGTTGGAAATATCCTGGTATTGGTGAATTTCAGGTACATTTTAAACCTTTGTTAATTACTACCGGTTTTGATGATTCAACATTAATTGATACGTTTTCAGTTCTTATCTTCCAAGCCCTAATGGAACTCTTTTTTAGTTCAGTGTTATGATAAATATTTGATGAAAAGACTAAAGAAAGCAGCAGAGATTAGAGGACACACTTTCTGGGGTAGAGCACCATATAATTCTGGTTCTTATAACTCTGCACCTCATGAGACTGGATTCTTTCGTGATGGAGGTGATTATGACAGCTACTACGGCAGGTTCTTTCTTAATTGGTATTCTCAAATTTTGGTTGATCATGGTGATCGTGTGCTTGCTCTGGCCAACTTGGCTTTTGAAGGCACTTGCATTGCTGCAAAGGTCAGTGCTGCAGCCTGTTCGATTCTCTCGAGCTGATTTAAATTATATGCTTTAAAATAAAGCTACAAGAAAACTCTTCTCTGCCTTTTGTTGTAAACAATTGTGGCTTTGCTTTGATTTCTTTCCCAGCTATCTGGTATACATTGGTGGTATAAAACAGCTAGCCATGCTGCAGAGCTGACTTCTGGGTTTTACAATCCTGCACATCGTGATGGCTATGCTCTGATTGCAGCAATGTTGAAGAAGCATGGGGTTGCATTAAACTTCACATGTGTTGAATTGCGCACCTTAAATCAGCATGAGGGCTTCCCAGAGGCAATGGCAGACCCAGAGGGATTAGTTTGGCAGGTAACAGCATTTCTTTTTTAATTCTGGGAATTTGATTTTACTAAAGTAGAAAACATTGTAATAGAAATAGATTATTACTATGTTAGCATGTGTTCTACGATAAAAACTGATTTATCTGTTGTTTATAAGAGTGGTGTTGATTTCTGACCAGACTCCTATCTTCGGTCAAGTATAAGAATCTTTGCATCAGGCCCATTCAATTGGTTATCATGTGTGCAATGGTGATGTTGGATGAGTCTATGGCTTGGTTGTCCTGGCAAACTACATCTAATTTTGCTACCATCTTTCAAATTTCCAGGTGCTGAATGCCGCGTGGGATGTTTCCATACCGGTTGCTAGTGAGAATGCTCTTCCATGCTATGACAGAGAAGGCTACAATAAGATACTAGAAAATGCCAAGCCCCGGAACGACCCAGATGGCCGCCATTTATCTGCTTTTACCTACCTCAGGCTCAACCCAGCACTGATAGAGAGACGCAACTTTGTAGAGTTTGAAAGATTTGTCAAGGGGATGCATGGTACTATATTAGTTTCCCTTCTCTCATTTATTCTTTCATTTTGATAAACAGACGATCTTCCTAAGTAGTAGATTACAAGTATATAAACTACATACCTTTTATCAATAACTTGAAACTTAACAAGTTATGGCATCTTCATTTATAGGGGAAGCAATATCAGATCTCCCATTGAACTGAAAAACCTGCTACCACCCAAGGGGAAGGATGGACGGGTTGCTGCTTAGGAGAAAGAAAGATACGTATAACTTTGTAGATGTTCTTTTTACATAATTTAGGATACGGATGTAAAAGTATATGTTTTCTATATTCCTCTTGAGCCTTGACTATTTGCTCTCTCAAATAAAAAGCAGCGATAAATTATCATTAATATTTAAAAATTAAATTTTAATCCTTATTATTTGTTCAAAGTTAGTGACTGATTGATTTGATGTTATTGCGTTAACAATAATTGTCACATGGCATTGTAATATAATTATTGGATGGGAGTTGTGAGTTGTCTTATGATTTGATTTTTAGCATAGGTCTTAGGTAATAATTATTCTTATGTAGGATTTTGCATTTTATGAAAATATTATTTATAATACAATTAAACTTTGTTTAAGATAAATGTTTTTTTTTCACTGGCCACTAGCAGTTACTTGCCATTCTTTAAAAAAAATTTGCTTAAATGTGTCGAAGTGGTTTCGCAAAAAACTGACTTTAGCACGAATCACGGGTCACAGACACGCCCAAATCTCGTGACCGGTCGGGTCCCTCAGCTATGAAGAAAAAGCCCAACGGCACGTTTCACACGTGTCTCCTCACCCGTCCATAGATTTTACTCAGCTTAATACACTATCCCACACACGCCCCATTCGTGCCAAACCCTAATTTTCACACACATACACGCTCGTCCATCCCTCACACGCGTGAAACCTTTTCTCTCACGCGCTCGCCTCTCCCTCATTCACGCGCCACCTCACCCTTGCTGGAAATAGCCATTTTCTCCGCCCTACTCCCTCGCTTCTTCCATCTTCGCATCACTGGGGAACACTCGTCTTTCCACGTCGGAGATGCCTCCAGTTGCCGGGAACTTTGATATGTTCACATAAATTGCTCGGCTGGAGGCGAGAACGTGGAACTTGAAGAGAAGACGAAGGATTGGGGATATTTCGAAGCTTCATTTCTGGAGAATTGAAGATTCCCGTGAGAATTACTTGAGAAACTGAGATGCTACTTTCAAGGTAATTTTATCAGGAGAAAACTTTCAAGCTGGACTTGTCCATCTTCTCTTTAGTTGATAAGTACTCCAATTTTCTTGGAAAACTTTGTTTGTTGTATGAAGTTCTAGAGTGAATCTCTCTCTCTCTTGCCTGTGTAGGTTTTATGGTTAATTTGCCTAGGAGAATTCTGTTAAGTACTTAATTTTCTTCATGTGATTGCTGAGAAAGCGTTGTATAAGAGATGGAAACTAATAAAATTTGACTTTTGTTTTTTGTTGTATTAATTTTCATAAACAGAAATTTAAGTCCAAATGAGACAAAATAGTTTCTTTCCTGACAATTTAGTGGGATATTTGATATTTCTGAGGCCTAAGAAGCTTAGTAGGTGCCTTATATTAGTTATTGTTATTCTTTTGGTCATTGTATTAAGGGAAACATGTAGTATTGGAAGGTTGAACTGTCCCCTTCTGAGTAATAATATGAATTGTTTTTTTTTTCTTGAAAGATGAATTAATTTTTTATTGTTAACAGGAAAATCTGAAATTGAGCTGGGACAGAGAGATCAGCAGATCTGGTTGTTGCACTGTAAGAGAAATACATGCAGATAAGTTTTAATCCTAAGGTATTTTGGGGTTAAGGGTCCTGGATTAGAGTGGGAAGTTATGTCCGCTGATATGCAGAAGCTGATAGGAGCTAATGAGGAAGATGATGAAGAAGAAATTGAAATGGATGTAAAAGAAGAGGATAATGAGGATCATGAGAATGGACAGAAGCATATTGCTGCTCAGATGATGTTGGGGGCTGATGGAGTGATGCCAAGTACCAGTCATCAGTTTCAAATTCAGCAGCAACTTCAAGAGCAAGTGAGCACCCCAGGTGGAGGAGCTTGGAGGTCAAGACCATTAGAAGAAAAGGAGCGAACAAAGCTAAGAGAGCGGCATCGAAGAGCAATAACAGCAAGGATTTTGGCAGGGTTGCGGAAGCATGGGAACTATAACCTGAGGGTTAGAGCTGATATAAATGATGTGATTGCAGCTTTGGCCAGGGAAGCTGGCTGGGTTGTTCTTTCCGATGGAACCACTTTTCCATCAAGATCTCAGGTGCTAACCTTTTAAATGCATCAATTTTCTCTCTTAAATTTAGCATTTAGTTCATTAAATATCTATCGAGAAATTATTAATTCAATTGGTTCACACATTGTTTAATCTTGGATTGTATATGCATATTAATCATTTTCCTGCACAATATTAATGGTGCATTACGCATTTAACTACACCTCTCTTTAATGCTTCTTTGATCTTCGGTTCCTGATGAATCTATGGAAAATCCAATTGGGAATATTCTCTCTTTACAGGGTTCAAGGCCTGCTGGTGACTCTTCCGCTGGCTTGACTTCATCATCCTCTCAGATGCTATCACAACAGGTTCCACCTACCTCCTTGCAGGGAGTCTCCTCTGGATATTGCGCCTCGGTAGAGTACAATGCTTGTCATATGAAGGGTGTTTTCATGCCTACTCCTGCACCTTATGATCTATCCTCAAGTGGCCATTCTCAAAGTTCAGGCATGGTTGGAAATGGTGGTGAACAAACAGAAAGTCTTCCTCTTATTGCTGGCTCGATGGAAGTGATTAATGAACAGGTATGAGAGGGCTATATGAGGTCACATGTGAATAACTACGTGTGCCTTTTCGGCTGCTGACTTGCCAATACCAAATGATGTTTGGAAATTGGATCCAGTATGCCTTGCTAGTACTTGAGTGTCAAAAAATATGATTGATCCATATTTATATTTAAATGATACGGTGTGGCATTTTTGATAATTTTATTTGCTCATTTTGTCACCTAATCTACAACCTTTATAGATTATTGGACTACCTCCTAAGCTACCAGAACGTGATTTTGCTGGCACTCCTTATGTTCCAGTTTATGTAATGCTACCAGTGAGTTTGCTAATTTGAACCTTTTTTCACTATATTTACTTCGGTTCATAATCGCTCTTCAACACTTCATAGCCATTTTGTCAAATTGGGATGTGTAACTCTTTCAGTTTTCCACGTCAGAGTTTGGATTTTCTGATGCTGAAATGTTTCTCAACACCGACTAAATGCCAAATTTCGCATTTTAAAGATGCTTTCTTAGTTTCAGTCAAATGATTTACTTCAATTGTGGCAGTTGGGGGTTGTCAACATGAAGTGCGAGCTAGTTGATCCAGACGGTCTACTAAAGCAGCTAAGAGTATTGAAATCAATCAATGTAGATGGGGTCATGATTGACTGCTGGTGGGGAATAGTGGAAGCTGATGCTCCTCAAGAATATAACTGGAATGGTTACCGAAGACTCTTTAAGATGGTTCATGAGCTTAAGCTTAAGTTGCAGGTGAGTTTCCAATCAGGAACATGTATCTGGTTGAATGCTTTCTCATTGCATGAGGTGGTATTCAATATCCATATTCAACATCTGTTATGGTAAAGACCTTTATTATATTTTTTTCCTTGTATTTATTTGAGTTATTTGTTCATTTGAGTATAACATTGGGTAGCCCCCTTGTTTAGGCTCATCTCTTCCTCCAAGAGTGCTACAATTCAATTCAAGCCGAAAGTTAGTCAAAAGCCTCTTTACTTACCTCGGTATCTGGCAGAGTTTGTCTAGATGTCTGCTTTTGTTGATCCTTGTGCATGATGATTTGGGTTACTTAGCAAGACGAGGGTTGGGGGGTTTGATATGCCTTTTGAATCCCCATGTGTGTCTCCAGATGTCAGACTTTGCCTATGGCTGCATGGCGGAGTAATATGCTTTTGGAGAAGGCTGTTGCGATGCAATTTGTGAAAGAAAACACCAATGTAATTGCTGGCCATGTTATGCAGTGGTATGCCTTAGGAGGGTAGGTTGCATTTAGGTTTACTTCATCCTAAAACTTAGCTGAAGCTTTTGAATGTTAGAAGGAAATTTGAAATTTTGACCAGTTTACCATTAACAGAATAAAACAATCCAAACACTTATAACTTAATTCAGGTTTGTAACCCTAAAAATTTAGGACTGGCATTCTTATTGATAAGGTGTCTGAGATAAGTAATTTTGCCATTTGTGATTGTAGAGTTTCTTTCTTTTCAAAATGAAGCTTGGGTTTTGATATGAGATAGGTATGATGCATCATTTTTTCCTCTTTTATCTGTCCCAAGTGTAACAGTTATCTTATTGATGGATCAGGTTGTGATGTCGTTTCATGAATGTGGTGGCAATGTTGGTGATGATGTTTGTATTCCACTTCCCCATTGGGTTGCAGAAATTGGTAGAAGCAATCCTGACATATTTTTTACTGATAGGGAAGGAAGAAGAAACACTGAATGCCTCTCCTGGGGAATTGATAAGGAACGAGTTTTAAGGGGCCGAACTGCTGTTGAGGTATTAGTCTTTAATATAACTGTCAATATCATTGTGTACATCATGCAGACTGCCTTTGTTTTGAATCATTGAATTCATTTGAGATCAGTTGAAGCTAGTTCCAATCATATGTTCTGATTATATAATTGGTAATGGATCTGAGTTTACCACTTTACCTTGTTATGTTCAAATCAACATGGCTACAAAAATAAAGTAACTTCAATTTGCTATTTTCTGAAATTTACTTTTGAGGGATATTGTAAACAGATATGTTTTAAGTTTTTGTTGGAAAACATAGGTGTACTTTGACTTTATGAGAAGTTTCCGAGTGGAATTTAATGAATTTTTTGAGGATGGCATCATATCCATGGTTGAAGTTGGACTAGGTCCCTGTGGGGAGCTACGGTACCCATCTTGCCCAGTAAAGCATGGATGGAGATATCCTGGGATTGGGGAGTTCCAGGTAATTGTTATTACAATTTGAATATTAACTCTTGCATTATTTAAATCTAGCATATTCTCACCTCATTTGATTGGCTGCTTATTTAGCTTATTATACTAGCTGTTTATAGTGGGAAATTCGACAGAAAACTTGCTTGTAGCATCAGATTCACCAATTTGATTTTTCTACCCTAACTCTGATGACTGTTATTTTTTTGCCCAAAATGTGTTAACTGATTTTAAATCACTGTTATACAGATTAATATATTACTTTGCTGCTATATGTATGTTGTGCCAATCCTAGATGCTTCAATCGCATACATTTTCAACTTTCATGCACCTGGAAACATAGCCTACATCTTTGCTCCCTCTCTGGTTATCTTACCTCATTTATGTCCCAGTGTTCTTATCTAACCCACTTCTGTTAAGAGGTGGTTTCCTTGCAGGTGATTCTTTTAAACTTTAGTGCAAGTAACCTCATGACTATTAGTACTGATCTATTGCAAGCATAGCAAGTTTTGGTTCTCTTTTTTTTTGCTCATTTGTTTCTGTACAGTATGTTGCTTGTTTGTGGTCTTGCCAGCATTAGTTTTTTGGTTCTCCATTGGGCATCATTTAACACTTTGCTTTTCCAGTGTTATGATCAGTACATGTTAAAAAGCCTGATGAAAGCAGCAGAAATGAGGGGACACAGCTTTTGGGCTAGAGGGCCAGATAATGCCGGATCGTATAGTTCCCACCCACATGAAACTGGTTTCTTTTGTGACGAAGGAGACTATGATGGTTACTATGGTCGGTTTTTCCTTAATTGGTACTCTCAGTTATTAATCAATCATGGAGACCTGGTACTCTCATTGGCAAAGTTAGCTTTTGAAGGCAGTTGCATTGCAGCAAAGGTGAGTCTGCCTGCACCGGTATCTTATACCCAAGTGAATATTTTGTTATTACCCTCTAAAGTTGACTTTAAGATTCATTGTTTGGCTCGATAGCAATCTTCTTTCTCTTGAACCCCCTCTATCCCTGATGCTTCTTTAGAAGTGTTGCACTTTTCAATCTGTAAACCCCATCAAGCCTGCTGAGCTTGAAGTATTCTAAGGTCCAAGTCTTGTTTCATGTCTTAATGTTACACACTTTGAACATTTTATTGTTTTAAGAGTATATTATTTAACACGAATGCTTTGAGTAACTATAAGCAACTGAATGAGTGTAACTGACATGATATCTTATTCAAGTTCAATTCTTATATCAATCATTTGGTTCAAATTCCACAAGGAAAAGTTGTTGTATAACATGCTTTTACAATTTCTATTTTTACTTCCTTTCGAAATGTTATGTATCCGTTTTGACAAGATCATTTGAATCTGCAAATGAAGAGTACTTCTTCCTCTCCCCCCCCCCCACTTTCTTTTTCTTCCTATGCTTTTGTTTTTGTTCCTTCCCTCTAAAATTATAGAAGTCCCCTCCTGCTGTTAAGTTCACTTAAATGTAAAATTTATGATCTGAAAGCTAATTTTAAAAGTTGTTTCTTCAAACCATGTAGTGTTATTTTCTTTCCATGTTTTAATTTCTGCGCAGCTGCCAGGTATCCACTGGTGGTACAAAACATCCAGTCATGCTGCTGAATTAACGGCTGGATTCTACAATCCTTGCAATCGAGATGGATATATCGCAATAGCAGCAATGCTACATAAGCATGGAGCTGCTTTAAACTTTGCACGTGCTGAACTGCAATTTTTGGAGCAGCGTGAAGACCTGCAGGAAGCACTGGCAAATCCTCAGGGTTTAGTCTGGCAGGTGAGGTTTTGAGAGCTCCTAATAAACCTTAATATTTACTTGCTGTACCTTTTCTTTGGGGGGGGGGCGAGGGGGAATAACAATTCAATAGTGCAAATTCTTTATTCAAATTCAGAAGCTTAGTAATTCGTCTGTTTCAGGTGCTGAATGCAGCATGGGAGACTTGCATTACAGTTGTAAGCGAGAATGCTTTTGTTTGCCATGATAGGGTAGGCTATAACAAGATCTTGGAGAATGTGAAACCAGTAAATGATCCAGATGGGAGACATTTCTCGTCTTTTACTTACCTAAGGCTCACCCCACTTCTCATGGAGAGACAGAATTTCATGGAATTTGAACGGTTTGTGAAGCGAATGCATGGTAAGTTACAATATCCATTTTTAAATTCTAAATGAATTTCAGTTTTGTAGTCGGAGAGGTAGGTGTGATATTTCATTATGAGATCAGATTGAACAACGCGATGGTGATGGCATCGAGTAAATTGATTGACTCCCATCTTTGCTGCAGGGGAAGCAGTTCTATATCTGCAGGTATAATAAAAGAGTAGGAAAAGTGTAAGTATTTTGTGCCATTCCGTTTGCCCCTCCCACAACAAATGTTGCATAATATTAGAGCAAATAGTATTCTCATTTTAATTTATTTGACAAACACGTGTGAATGAAATTAGGGATCGCAATGGTGAATTATTTTGGACCACTGCTGCTCTTTTACTCTTTTAACTCAGTTATCTCCAGCAAGAGGCTCTTGATGCTCCATGTTTCTCCAGCATCACCGAATGAGACCTTTTTATTTTGGGATTTGAATTTCATGTCACTTTTTGTAAGTAATTGTATGAGTGGGGATCCTTATAATTTTTTAGTAATAGCAGAACTGCTTTCCTGTTTCAACCACATCCTCTCAAGTCTTCCGGCTTTAACCCATTTTCTACCATCTTTTGTAAATGGAGCTTACGACTTACGTGAGTTCTCTTGTAATAGGACCCCAAAATCCAATAGATTTCAGATTTTTCCCATTCTAATTATCTTTTTGATAGACCATAAAACTCTCTGTGTCTATATATATGCTTTTCCGTTTTACCTCACAAGATGGGTATCTCCCAAGATTTCGACATCAAATCTTTAATTACCAATAATTTCGGATATATTAACCAAAAATAATTATAATAAAATAAATAAATAAAGGGTAATCACAAAAGAAAACGAGGAAGGCGATCAACCCTACAATTTCGGACCACTTTGTTTTGCTTTTTTTGTGTCTACTTTGTTTAATGTTTTGTGTTGGAGGAATTATGTATTTGCGTTACCAGAAATAAATTTTAATTAATTTTTTTTATAATGAAACATTTCCTTATCGTATTATGGGTTAAAATATGCTTTAAGGTTTTGTACTTTTCCTACATTTAAAATTTAATCCCTTTTATTTTAAGAAATGTAATTTCTTTACTTTTTTAATTTTAAAATATAAGTCTAATTATTAACCTCATCAATTTATTTTTTAAATTCATGTTTATTATATTCTTTTTACATGCTTACTGAGTATTTTTTTTTATTTTAAAATTTCACATTAATAGAACAATTTTAATAGATTAATAATTAGACTTAAAATTTAAAATAAAAAATAAAAAATTATATTATTAAAAATATAAATAAAGAGTCTAAATTCTAAATATAATAAAATACAGAGATTTAGAGTATATTATGCGGGTTACGTAACCCATAAACAAGAAGGAAAAACACACTGTTACTTTGGAACATATTCTATGCAGTTATATGCCATACAAGATCCGAAATTTTGGCTTTGGCAGCATCGGATGTGTTGCTTTTGTTGTTCATACAAAAAATAATTCAATTGGCTTAAGATTCTTTATCTCTCTGGTTCTCATCTCTTAACGTAATATGCTTACCTTATTTATACTTATATTTTATTTTTGTAAAATAACAAAATTTAATACAACAATGTTTTTATCTTTTCATGTTTTCTAATAAAATAATAATTTTATTTTAAATTATTAACTTCCAATTTGGTTTTAATATACACTTTTTATAAATATATTATTTATATAGTTTTTTTGTCCGCGTGTGTCATAAAGCTAGTTAATGTTGAGAGATTGATTAAGTTGGTGTCACTCATCAATTAGATCTCAACTTAGTTAAGAAATTACCAAAAGTCTCTTAATTTTATAAAATAATAAAAATTATTTTGAAAGTATTTATGTCATTTTATATTTTGATAATTCAAAAAAAATACATAAAATATTAAAATATTGAATAACTCAATTTTTTTTCTTTTTTATACCATTTTTTTATGGATTTGTTATACAAATGATTTCACCCATCTCGGGGGTGTATCATAACTTAATTATATGTAATAATTTTCTTCTCAAGTCAAATGACTAGTAATGCGATGTAATTTTTTGGTTTCACAATGTATCAACTAAAACAAATCTGATTGTTAATTTTCCGGGTTCTGTAAACCCATTAATATGATATAATACCATTATTATTGCATATAATTTTTGAAATGTTGAAGAATTACCTAGAAGACATGACAAAACTTTAAAATTATTAATCTATTATAATTATAATAAAAAAACTAATAAACTATCACTATTATCTAAATTATTAAATTATTTATAAATTACAGAAAAAACTCATGGGGCTTAAATTTAAGAGTTAAATGACTCCAAAAAAATTAAAGCTTGAGTTTTTTTATTTCAACCAAAAGGTTATTAAAATTATACACAATACTTTTTTATAAATATAAATTTTATATGATTTTTTAACCCATTTTGTAATTTGTTATTTAAGAGTGTGCGCTAACCTTTTAATCTGGTTCTGTTTTGTAATTAATATTTTAATTAGAGTGTTTATTGGTTGGGGGGTGGGTTCTACTAATTGTTTATTATTAATTTGTACCCAAAGACCATTAATTATTAACCACAAATCATGTACGACTGATAAGCTATGCGTAGCTAATAAATTAAGTACTTTTTGTTTTACATAAAACATGAAAACAGTAATAGTATAATGAATTCAACAGCTTTTTGGTAGTATTTTTTCGTATAATTTCTCATGTGTTGCCCAAATTGGCAAATTAGTCATTGAAAAAATAATAAATTTCTAAATAAATAATCAATGTTGTATACAGTACACCCACAAATCATTTTGTCTACTCTTTATTTGCAGTGACTTTCTTATCCCTCTCAATCATTCCACTCATCTTCTTCAATTTCCGTTTTCGGCCTTACGCGCTTAAGCTTTAGTATGAACAGCGAAACAGGCAAATCTTTCTTACTTTTGGCTCTGTCAGTTTATTTTCGCTATTCCTCCGATTGATAGACGAGAAACTGCAAGAAAAGTTTTTCTCCGAAGATTTTGTCTCCAAACTGTGTGGAATTTTTTTTTTTGCTTTCTTTTGCAGTGATTGAGTTTTTAGGCAACGTTCCCTTGCTGCAGAGATTACCGAGTTCTGTGTTCAAGAGAATCGCTGATGTTGTAAAATTTAAGCACTTTGGTAATTTATGAAGTTCTGATCCGAATTCAGTTAAATGAAATTTTTTCGATCTGAATTTTCATTTGATCTACGTGACTGCATATATTTTGTCTTTGATTTGCTTTATACGCTACCAAACAGAATCTTTCATCAGGTTAAATCGAACTGCAATGAAATATATTAAAACTGATTACTTACTGGATTTGCTTAAAATAATTTGCGTTGCAGAGAAAGGAGATTATGTCGTTCGGGAAGGAGAAGTTGGAGACGGTATCTATTTCGTATGGGAAGGAGAGGTCTGGTTTTTCTATTTTCATCTCCCCCCTATTTTAAGTACATTTTTATTCCTTCCGTTAGGTTGTTACTTTCAGTTATTTATTTGCTTTTCAAAAATTATTCAAAGATGGATGCAATATAAATATATATTGACGATGAGGAAATAGCTAAAATTGATAATTTTGTATACAAATAAAGTACTATTTGTTTCTAGAAGCAAAAATATGAACCAAATAGAGTCCTTTTTGCTGAGTTTCAATTTTGTGGTTTATAGGCTGAAGTATCTGGATCAGTCCATGCTGAAGAAGAAAACCGACTTGAGTATCAATTGAAACGATATGATTACTTTGGCCATGGTTAAAGCTTCTCTATCTTTCCTCAGTGTTATATTTTTGCAACTTTTGAATATTGACCTGTTTTAGTTTGAAGAGTTTTTGTGTGTGCATTCTTTGTGATCGATCTTATATGAACAAGAACCGCCTAAAATCAACTAATGATGGAGGAATTAGTCCTAAATTGAATATAATTGAGCTTGCTTTTGCAGTTAATCCTGAATCAGTTCACGTGGCAGATATAATTGCCTTAACTAAGGTAGAGCTACATATTTCTTTCTTCTTTTGCATAACTTTTCTTGGTTAATTAGAACATTCCAATTTCCAACCACTCAAGCTTATAAAAATATATTTGGTGATAACATGGACTACTTGTTACTACAGCTGACCTGCCTGTTTCTACCTCACGAGCATTGCACTTTGCTTCAGTCAAAATCTATCTGGAGCACAGATAAGACGACGGAGACCTGTGCGCTCGTGGAAGTATATTGCATTTGGAGCCAATAGAAGTATGCTTCTTTCTCTTTTATTTATTCTATTGCCATTAGGAAGAGTGAAGTTTGAGAGTTCGTGTTTTCTTCGTATACTTTTAACTGTGGCAGTTTTCTTTCCTTGTAAAAACATGTTAATAGAGTTGGAAAACAATTGATCTAATTAGGTTCTTCTCATAACCTCTCTACCTAGACCTTTTTTCCCCCTTTTGGTTGTAGTTAAACATATTCCAGGGGATTACTTTGCCAGATGCACCAAAATTTGGGAAGGTCTTTGGAGGACAGTTTGTTGGACAGGCAAGTTTAATCTTCTTCTCTCCTTTATTCACATTGTCGATCCGAAGTTCCTCACATTTACCTCGTATGATAGCATCATTTAATATGCTGCTTTTGTATTTACTTGTGTGCTTGATGCTTGTGATAGTCAATGATATTTAAGCACTGTTGTTTTAGGTGGAGATTATAAGTTTCTATTGGTAGTTTGTGAGGTTAAACGGTGGCCTAATATGTTTTCTGGATTGGTATTGATTTAGACATGAAGTTGCTGGCACTCAAACACTGACTGTCTCAGAGTTTTGAGCAAATGGTAAATGTATTATGCTGTGCCGTCAGTGAATTTATATGGATATATATCTACTTAAATATGGTTGTTGGTATTTAGTTCATAGTGAGGTAGTATGTTTTCTGCATTAAGTGGTTTAATGAACTTGATGGACTTGGTAGTTGTTGTCTTATTTGCTTCCTGTTGATTGTCATGCTGTTTAAACTGAGGTAATTGTTATCCTTTTTTTTGTCATCACTATTCAGGCACTGGCTGCAGCATCAAAAACTGTTGATTCTCTTAAAATTGTCCATAGTTTGCACTCTTATTTTCTTATGGTTGGGGATTTTAATAGTAAGTGCCTTATCTGTGAGCATTATTCAATAAATAGATTCATCATATTTTTCTGGTTTTTAGAAATTTCCTGCGGTTGATATTTTTACTGTTTAACTAAATTTGTGCATGAGTCCTTATAAATGGGTCATTATCCCACATCTTCAATCTTCATAACTGTAACAATTTGAACTATGTCCAATCGAACAAATTTCATTCTTCATTTTCTATCTTCCTGTCATTTGGAAGGAAAGTTAGATAGTGCAAGTAAAGAAAGCAGAAGATATGCCATGACTCATGACCTCAGAGAAATGAATATTAGGTGTCAAAATTGTACAAGTAGATAGAAAAATTATAAACTCATTACCCTCTTTCATTTCTTAAAATGAAAAAAAAATTGCAGTAAGCTGGATAGGCAATTTTGTTTCACTTTTAGCCTCCAAACACTTATTGATTCTGCCCCGTTTCTTAAGAATTTGTCTTAGAAATTATGGTTGGATGAAAGGCTTTGAGTATGCTTTTCTAGCTAGTGTCTGAATTTAATGTATATGTAAATTTGTGAGTAAATTATTTGAACATCTTTCATATAAAAAAAACCAGTACCATGAATAAATCATAGCTTTTACATTGTTTTTGCTTATTGAACTTTTCATGTTAAATCACCAGTTCATCTTGATATTGAAATTAGCAGTTCAAGTGAAAGTTTTCTTAATAGCAAATATTTATATCTGTATTATCTCTGTTCTTTTTTACAGTACCAATAATATATCAAGTTAATCGTCTACGTGATGGTAGAAACTTTGCTACCCGTAGAGTAGATGCAATACAAGAAGGAAACATCGTATTCACACTATTAGCTTCTTTTCAGGTGTGATTTGCCTTCTCATTTTATTTTTGAAGGTTCCAATCTAGCTTTTTAGTTCTTCAATTATTGGCTCATTCAGTTTTTCGCGTGAGCTTGAGTGTTAAACAAATTTTGACAGGTTTGTAGAACCGTTATGTTAAAGCATGTATCTGCGAAGAACTATTATGATCCACTTTTCACCTTCATGGGATAGTCAGTTTCTGTTATACTATTACTATCTGTAGATTGATATCGATGGGATAAAATATTTTGACTGATGCCTTTAAAGAACATTAAATATAAGTAGATCTGTTTAACATCCCTTATTCTGTTCTTTTATGGGAGGTTCTAAGAATGGTAGAATTTTTGGATTCTGGGATAGTTTACTAAAAAATGCTACATATTACTATCAAAGCATAAGACAGCAAGTTGAATTTTCCCTTTTTAGCTTGTTAAATATACATTTTTAGTTGTGGAGTTGGTGTTTGATAATGATGATATATGCTATAGTATTTTATCCAGCAGCCATTTTCTCTATTTACTTCTTTTTGTACTGGTTTGTTGGTGTAATAGCATGTCAGGCTCCCATTAGTTTACTGAAGTTCCTGATTTGTTGTAATATGTGATTACTGCTGAATGGATACTTGTAGCATCTCAGACTACTTGCACTTTTTGCCTGTGTTGATTTTCCAGAAAGAAGAAGAAGGGTTTGATCATCAAGAAGCAATGATGCCATCTGTGCCAGCTCCAGACAGGGTAACTAATACATGCTTAAGTTAACATTTCCAGTCATTTGCTGTGGTGGACAAGATAACATTATTGCTCTTTGACATATTGCAGCTTCTGTCATTGGATGAGCTACGAGAGTTACGTCTCACTGATCCCCGTCTTCCTATGTAAGAGTTTTGGTACCCAATTTTATTTATATATATGTAACTTTTTCATGGTTCAAAGCATCAATATGATTTCAAAACATTTGTCTTATCTCATTTATTCTATGTTTACCTGGTTACTTGTTTGTTTTTGTGGTAAAGAAAATTATATTTTCTCATTCTCTGCTGATATATTTTATATAGTATATTTGTATCGTTAGGAACTCATTCAAGTTCAACAGTTTTTTGTTTAATTATTTAACCCCTCCCCAAGAAATGAATGGCAAAAACTTATCTTGTGGGCTAATATTTATATCTTTGTATAGTGTGCTTTTTTTGAGTTTCGCTGTATTATGTGCCATGATTTATATATTTTATTTCAGGAGTTACCGGAAAAAGGTGGCCACAACGAAATTTGTTCCTTGGCCCATAGAGATAAGGTTTTGTGCACCTAATACTAACACAAACCAGACAAAATCTGATCCAAGGTTAGGCAATTTTTCTGGTGTTTCAAAATCTCATATTTTCCAGTTATATGTTAATATGCATCAACCCATTTAGCTGCCACCTTATCATGTTTTTACTCTTAAGTGCTATATCTTATTTGAAAATTATATTTTGCTTTACAGTTTGAGGTATTGGTTTAGAGCCAAAGGAAAACTTTCAGATGATCAAGCTCTGCATAGGTCAGTGATTCTTTTAAATGCCAAATACTTTTCTTTTTGTCTGTATGTATTCCTTACTAGTTTTGGCTGTTCATGACTTAACAAAATACTTGAAACCTTTTCTGCATATAGTGTAGCTTACTTGAGTCTGTTCTGTCCATGCCCATGTGCACACACACATCCTTTCCAGTTTCCCATCTTGGCAGAGAATTATAAGCATATGGCAACAATCGTGTATGTATATAGATTGGGGGTGTAGCTTAGACTTTATTATCTTTTATTCAGTTTATGTGGTTTTCTTTTTACAGATGTGTAGTGGCCTTTGCTTCAGATCTGATATTTAGTGCTGTCAGTTTGAATCCACACCGCAGAAAGGGTTTTAAGTCAGCTTCCCTTAGCCTGGACCACTCGTAAGCATCTGCTATAATCTGCATCATATCAACATTATTCTAATCGTCTGTGGGTCACAGTCCCACAACCCAAACTTCGTTTTGACATTATTTACTCTTTCCTTCGTGTTTTCCAGGATGTGGTTCCACCGGCATCTTAGGGCTGATGACTGGTTATTGTTTGTGGTAGGTTTAAGATGATGTCTATTTTCACGTATGAATTAGCATTGAAATTTGTTTCACTTTCTTAATGAAATAAAATCGTTAATGGAATCAATGTCATGCAGATTGTTAGTCCTACAGCCAGCGTCACCCGAGGCTTTGTTTCGGGCCAAATGTTCAACAGAAAGGGAGAGGTATTTAGTTTACCCTTCTTTTTCTTTATCTTGTTGTTCCTTCCCTTTTTTATCTTGAGTTGCTTTTCCTTTTTCCGCCAAATCCCATTTTAGTGTTACCAGCCCAATCACCATACTTGTATATGTTGATTTGCAGCTTGTTGTATCATTGACTCAAGAAGCACTGCTTAGGATGGCTAGGCCCCCAAACCCAGCAACTGTCTCAAAGCTTTGAACTATTCTATAGTGTTAATATTTGATGTGTTGAGCTTTATGGTCAAATGTAAGACCTTTTTGTACTAAGGAATAGGTTCCGAGTTTTCTAGCATTTTATAAGTTCTTAATCCGGATAGTTGCTTCATAGCATTTTGGTGGAAAGACACCACACTAAACCCTAGCGTGGACTCTTCCACATAAAAAAAAGCCTCCTCTGTATTAAGATAAAACTCTCTTTCATCCTGCAGTAACAAGCTTGTAGGATGTTTTTTAAGTATGGGGAAAGCCTCCCACACCTGAATATCCTTCTGTCACATATTAACCTTTCAGTCAACAACTGCTGACTCTGCCACCCCAAACCCTCTTTGACGGGTCCTGCAGTTGTAGATGGGACACTTTATGTTGTCTATGAGATTTTTGGAAATTTAATGATGTGCCAGAAGGATATTAGGGCATAGGTGGCTATTTGGAGGCTTCCCCATACATAGAACACCACCACCCTACAAGCTTGTTGCTGTTGGAAAGAACTTTTATCTCGTAAGGATGGGGGGGGGGTGTAGCAGAGTAATAGTTGATGTTAGCACTGCAGGCAATATGAAAGGGATGATGGCGAGTGCTTATGTACCAGCACTCACTGCAAATGATGAGGTTATTATAAGCTGTAAACATTTCACTGCAAATGGTAGATTATTGTAACTTGTAAATGTTTGGCCATCTGAAAACATTGATTGGGCTTGGATATCTTCTAATGCTATACAACACCTTTCAGTTTTTAGCATTCATGAATTATTTTGGGGATTGATATTAGTTATGATAATTGCTATGGTAGTAGTGGCTGTTTAATTAGCAGATTTGAAATTCGGAAAGACTCATTCCCATTTGATGATTACCATTTGATAGCTGAATCTGCAAAAGAATTACGACTTATTTTGTTCACATTTTGGGAATGATTATGGAATATCCATAAGTCTGCACAATCTTTTTTTATATGTTTGGATGATCGTGCTTAGTACATTTTTTTTTCTTCAAGCAGTTGTATATTTTCTTACATCCTCCGCTCTGTATAAAATTGAAATCTTAAGTCAATTACGGGGAGAGATTTGTCAATCCCGATTAGACAAACCGTGAAAAGTTTACTGACTAATGTGTGAAAGAATTATGGGAATCTGTTGGAGAGTTGAAGGAAGAAGGCACAGGATATGAGTTGTTAGAATTAACGAGGAAGGTTGTTAAATAGTTGGTAAAAAATGGTGTAAAGGCTATTAAGTCAGTTACTGAATTGACACATTATCAATAATTCATTTCATGTAATTGTTCTAGTATATAACTTGTAATGACTGAATTAAAGGTTAATTACTTAAAAAAGTTTTTTCCCTTCCTATTTCTTTCCCATCTATTAAATTGGTATTAGAGTTAAGTTTATGGAATTAAGGTTGAAGTCACAGGATCACGTGACATATAAAGGTTAGAAGAAATTATCTGCAAACTATCCAACAATAAACAAGGTCAAGATACCAAGAAAAGGTTCTTACAAACCTTACAAGTGGCACCACTTCTTTGAATGTGTAGCAAGCTCAGATCATGATTCAGTTGCAACATCCCAAAGCCCCAACCGCTCCAAGAGATCATTATTTCTCAACTAGACAGTTAAAGATAGGCTTCCATGAGTTTAATGGTAATAACCTTAAAGGTTAGTTCAAGATCCATCAATTCTTTAATGTTGACCAAACACCAGAGGAGAACAAGGTTAAATTGATGGTCATTAATTTGGAAAGGAAGACCCTCGATTGGCACGGTAGTTAAGTCACGTACAAGAGTGGCTGAGTAACTACATGGGAGAGGCCTACGTGCAAGCCTTGGAGGAAAGATTTGATGACAAGAATTTTGGAGATCCAATACTTGAGTTACTGAATCTGAAACAAACGGGTATGATCTCTGAACACCGAGATCAATTTAAACCTTAGCTTGAAAGAGTTGGAAGTGATAATTAATTTATTCTTGAAGAGCCTCAAGATTACCGTACAACAATATGCGAGGATGTTTATGCCTAAAACATAGCATAGTTTAGTTTAGAAATTCATTTCTACCCTTTAAATTTGCACCATTTATATACTCTCAAATCCCCGTTCGTTTTCCCACGTTCTTTCTCTGACATTTATCTCTTCCATTTTTTCCTCGATCCTATTTTTTTTTTACCCGTTTAAACGTTTAATTACAGTGTTCTCTTACTCTCTTTTGCAGTTCCCAATTCTTTCAAGGAAGCAATTGCCATAACTAATCTTACATCACTGCAACATTTGGACTGAAACTAGTCCTTTGTCAATTCAGTTTTCTCTATCTTTTTAAATATTTTAAGAAAAACGGAAACCATAGACATACAATGCTCCTTAATAATAATAAAAAAATTAGCATATCAATACAGTGATGCCCCCATTTGTAGATTTATCAACCGAGACATTGTAGTACAGACTGCAGACAAGGAAATCAATGCTTTTCAAGTAATTTACAGTACATCTCCAAGGGTTAGAAAATAAAACTACCTAATTCAATTACCCTCTTTTCTTCCAAAACCTGTAGATGCATTAATGAATCCACCGTTTCCATCTTCTGTCAATTATATGAATCATCAGGCCTCCATTGATGAACCGGGATATTACAGATCAACCTTCATTTGATGAACAACTTATCCTCTTTTTGAAAGCAGGATGTATAACGCTATCGCCAGAATCTAGCTCCTCTATCCTGGAAATACACTCTTTCATTCGATTCACGAGGACTGGCATTGCCGAAATGTTACTTGAAATTTTTTCTTTAAGCAGCTGTATCTTCTCTTTCGTCCTTTTCTCAGTATCTAATTCTCTATCTTCTGAATCTATAAAAATCAAAATCTTAGTCAATTATCAAGAGGGATTATTCAATCCCGATTTCACAAACCCCTAAAAAGTTTACGGACCTACCTGGATTACGCTCTCCGGATGATCCAGCTTCATCGATGCCGGAGAAGTCGGGTGCTTGAGAAGAAAGAACTGAAGCTAGAGTGGTCTTAAGTTGATCTGGAATAGCGGATCTGTATTCTAGAATCTTCTCCGCCATTTTCTTCACATCTGATTCCAACTCCTCCAAGTCCTCTTCGGAGTCAGGCTCCGACTCAGCTCGTCGACTGTCGACGCCGGTCTCAAGGGACATGGATCAAAGGCGACGGTTTGAAATTGCTTGTTTTGTTTTTCTTCTGGAAGGACGTTAGGGTTTTGAAATTTGAGAACTCGAATCGAGCTTAGACGGAAGTCTTGTCAGTTTTAGAGGTATTCTTTTTCCCTTTCTGTTCTGATTTCTCTCTCGAAAATTAAAATGTGACAATTTTATGAAAAGTGACGTCGTATTAGGCTTGGTTCACTTACGAAATTTAAAGCCCCTATTACGCCGTTTTTCTCTCATTCCTACCCGCCAGAATAAAATTTTAGATGCAAAATTGCCTGAAGAACCAAAATCAAGACAGGAAAAAAGGAAAGGAAATCAAAGTCATCATCCTTTTTTTTTTTTGTTTTTCTTAGTAACCAAACAGAAAAATTCATAGAGTGGAAACCACTTCTTGTCAAGTTCAAGTTCTTTTACTCTTTCGATCCTTTCAAGTTTCAACAACTCGGGCTATCACTTCTGCTATCACGACGGAAAGTTTCAGGCCATCTGCTCCTTGAACGGTAAATTCAATCTTTTTGAAAGACTATATAACCCTAGGTGCTACTTTTATTTATTTATTTATCAAATTATAAGGATTCTCTTTTGGAACAGACACATGACATCAGAAAGTTGTTCAGGGATAAGGAGGGTGGTCCATATTAGTAGATCATTGATAAATTTCCACTCCAAAATATTTTTTTCTCGTAATTCAGCATACACTAGTCTGCATTTGGGTTATGTTTACTTAGTGTTGGGATCATTGCCATTGGATCCTGCAATGAGCTAAATATTTTAAACTTTTGCAGAGGCATGAATAATATCTCCACAAGCTGTAGGAAACTACATCTTCCAGCTTGAAATACTTCTAAAAGAACATTATATATAGGCGGGAAACAGCTGAAAAAGTTGCAGACAAATGGGCACATGAGGATTTATTCAATGCTAGCTCTCGCTTCATACATATACCCTGAACCAGGCAAAATTTGACTTCTCTTGGCTTACTTTCTTGATTTGCCACTTCGTGTTTTTGTAAAAATCAAAATGAAAATGTCATTGCATATGATAAAAAGTATACTTGAGAATCCAAGAAAATTTTCATCAAGCATTTCCATAGAATTCAACCATGGGGAAAGAGAAAGAGAAGCAACCCACAACTTGGGGGTAGTTAATGCATATCATTAGGCATCAATTAGTTGGTTACATGTTTAGAAACTAGCACTTGGAAGCTGACATGTGATATCTTGGTCCATAAGAAATTGCCGGAATTCTAGAACCATTCTCTATAAGTTGCAGAAGGAAACAGTAAGTCAATAAGAAGCTAATTTATTTTCTATTTATCAGAAAATTGTGTACAATATACATAGATATTCTATGATTATCATTTCTTTATGCATCATTTAACTATACTTTTGTACATCTAGATTCCAGATAGCAAAAGGCAAAGACCAATGTGAAAAACATTTCACAATAAGCACAGCCTTCGGCAATTACCCTGTTTACACTATGTGTTGGGGCAACCATTAGGTGAATGTTTGTAAGAATGCCTCTTTCTTTTCCCCTTTAACATCGCTTGAATATCCTTCTCTGTTGCTATCGCTTCTTTTATATTGTTCTGCGTTACGATGCAGAGCTCATCAAGGGCTAACATTGGAAATGGCTCCTCAATAAGAACACCAACCTGCGACATGAAAGAAACTTTTAAAGATCAAAGATGCGCACAAAAATAAAATAAAACATAGTCCGATCTTATGGGGTTAACTCTGGAAAAAAGATGCATACTTCTTCTATGCAGAACAAGGAAGCAGCACTGATGAAAGTAGCAGGAACAACAATCCAATGGCAATCATCCCAGAGTATGATAGGAAGAGTGAGATGCCATAGGACCAAAAACCTTGATGTCAACCGAGTGTATGATAGAGGGATAGGAATCCCCATGAGTTGTTCACATACACCAATTCCTTCATGGAAACATGATATCTTTGACTCCTGGAATGAAATGAGATCATAAGATTACTGCAATCTAAAAAAGAAAGAGATGGTTATCTTTTTTCAAATTTTTATTGGTGAAATCTAAAGATCAAATGGTCCAAGAAGGGAGATACCAACATAGTTCTCTTTGATTCTTCCAAATTCAGCAGTTGAAGGCTTTGAGAAATGAACTCGATTATGCAGCGTGGCCGATGCTTTGAGTTCAGTATCAACGCTAAATCATCTACTTCAAGCAAATTTTGAAGATCTCTGCCAATATCCGAGCCATACATGACATGACACTGCAAAAACGCCATTAACCATTGATCACTACCTACCTTCATACAGTACGTTCAATTTTCTAAATCACACTCACCTTAAGTGCAACAGGAAAAGCCATAATGTATTGCAAGAGAGCAGCTTTGATGGACTGATCATCAGCCGAATTGTCGACCCCAGCAATTACCTGCCTAGCGAAATCATTTGTACCAGCAATTACCTTAGTCCATGCCTTCCTTCCCTCTTCATACCTTGAATAGGAGGCCTCGGTTCTAAAAACCAACAGCAAAGCCAATGCAGGCGCTGTCAACTGATAAGGCAACGAAGAAGCTCTCAGAACTGGGAAAAAGCCAGGGAACCAATGCAAATCCACGGCAGTGTTGTACAAGGCAATGACAATAGCTACTGAAGTGAAGGCTAAAACAGGAGGAACCAATGATAAGATGACACGCGACTGTAAACTGGAAAGTAGATGTCGAAGGTGACGTAGTGAACTTCTATGATGAACCCATTTCTCGTGGTTGTAAAGAGCGCGATTTTGTTGCATTCCACGCTCTTGAATACGATCAGCCCAGTCTGGGATAGCACGGAGGAGGGTGATAAGATTAAAGGTTTTAGGGGCGGTGGTGGGCTTGGAGCTTGGCGGCGGCGGTTGGGAAGCAGAGAAAAGGATTTTGAAAGAAGGTGGTCGCTTGAATTTGGCAGGAAGTGAGGAGTTGGAGTGAAAGTGGAGGAAGGGTTTGGAGGTAAAGCTGGAAGAGAGGGAGAGCTTTGGAGAGTTGGGAGATTGAGCCATTATAGTCAGGGTTCGGACATGTTACTCTGTTGTTAGGGCTTCCAAAGGAGAAAGAAGTGTGAAAAAAATGAAGAGAGGTGCCAACTGCCAACCAAGGAGTAGGTAAGTTTAAGACATAAGTGGGTGTTGTTTCAATGTTTGTGAAGGACATCGATACACATGTTCAGGATTTTATTCGGATAAATCCTTAACAGTAAACACTTCTTTAAGAATTTGTGTCGTGTCACGGCTCTTGTGGATATTCGCCTAAACAACGCAAGTATGTGAGAATTTTTACTTACCTGCTATGAAAGATAATACATGTTTCAATTACTAAAATTAGTATAAATATTAGCAGTGAACATTAAGAAAAATAATCAGGGACTGTCATTGAACTTTTTTTTTTTTAAATTTTTCTGTCTTCAAAAGATCTATATACACACTGAAATATATATAATGCCCTAAATATTTTATTTTAAGAGGTAGATAAAAATTAAAAATTTTCTGAGTCACCAAACAAAACACGTCCGAGATCTGATTAGGTAAGGTAAAGTAAGGTAAATGAGAAGAGAGGAGAGGAGATGTTGGAAAGGTAAGTGAGACCGAGGTTGTTTTTTTGGTGATTTTTTTTTGATAAATATTAAATTATACATAAATTATAGTTTAATGTCTAATTGTATATATGAATTTTGATTTTATATAATTTTATATCCGAAATTTTCATTTGATTTAATTATTATAAATTATTAATACAATTATTGATATAAATCATTTTATATTTAAATATTGTATACATAAATAATTATGTTTATTCAATATAAAAATAAATTGATGTATTTATTTATTTAAATGTGTATGATTAAATCAAAATTAAAATTTTAAGTATATATTTAAACCATAATTAATGTTTCATATGTATAGTTATATCAAATTAAAATTCATGTAAACAATTTCATATTAAATCAAAATTAATGTGTAATTTTGAGGTTTATCTCAAATTTTATTTTATTATGTCATTTATCTTTATCCCGCTTAATTGTGACAATTTCACATTAAATCAAAATTAATGTGTAATTTTGGGGTTTATCTCAAATTTTATTTTATTATGTCATTTCTTTATCCCGCTTAATTGCGATCAGATTGGGTAGTAGACATAGATACTCCCACAACCAAACACGCCCCCTCTTTTACTTCCCCAAACCCAAAGTCTCCAATTTGGGAAAAACACACACGCAGCCTTTGACTTGTTCTTCTTGGCTATTTTGAACTGAGAGATGGAAGAGCCGAAAGCAGCCCAGAACCCACCACCGTCCCAAGATCCAAACGCACCAACAGCAACCGTAAACGCTGCTCAAACAACGGCTCCTCCTCCACAGCCACCACCAACAGCACCAGAGCAACCAGCTAGCAGGAAAAGACCTCTAGAAAACAGCAATGACCAATACCAAAACTCCCCGTATTTCAAGATGCGCCTTGTCCTCAAAGATCTTCGTCCTCATTTCATCGAGGTACATCTTACTTACATATATTTCCAAATTTTTCTACTTTTCTGTTTATTTATTGTTTTTTTCCCCTTATTTCCTGCTTGTTGATATAAGATGAAGAGAAAAAGTAACCCCTTGTTTTTGTGATTAGTTTCAGTTTTATACTTTCAAAAAGAAGTCTCAGTTTTACGGACTAGCCTCCCCTTGACTTCCCCCAATTAATATATGGCAGTATAATTGGATTAAAAAGAATTCAAATCTTGATTTTGGATTCTTTGGTCAAGTGACCTTATCATTTTTGGTTATCTCGAGATTTATGTTTTTTAATTAAGGGAAAAGGGATAGTTGTTCAAGTTTAAACAATGGTTGTTGATTCCATCACCCATGATGTTTGATTATAGCATGAACAATGTAAAGGGAAGATATTCTTGGTATGTCCTTATGATGTGTGTGATTGGTTGATTAGAATTAGCCAGTTCCTTGGTTACTCTCACTGAAGATTTTATATATGCCTGAAATAGCTTCATCAATCTGGATGTAATGTTTGAATTGTTTTCGTTTTCCTTCTGTCGATGTTATATAATATGGATTTTTATGTTCCTTGAAGGTTCTTCGAACGCCTGATTTTCGAAATTGCAAGGGTGCCCATGAAATTAAAGAAAGTAAGCTCACAATATGCTTTGTTAAGTTTTGCAACTTTTGGCATAGCCATAGTGTATTTCTCGGTGTAATAGTATTGTCTCTGGCTTAGTTAACTGTTGCAAATTACGGTCTTCATGGATTTGATCTGTTACTGCTATCTATTGGCTTAGTCTGTACTCTGTAGGAAAAGAAAAGGACTAGCATCTCATTAGTTTGTTTTACATCTATTAGCTATGATTTAATTTTGGTTCTTTTAAGTCAAAATGGAAATTTTCCATTAGTGAAGAAACTTGTATTATACTGAGTTGTAATATCCCTGTTTCTTAAAATCACTTGTATTATAAGGATCCACTCTCTCAATTTGGCTTCATGCATTTGTTTCAGAACATAATATTGCACCCGAAATTTTGCTTTTTAAGTGTCAACTTTGTAGAACATTAACTTGCACTTGGCTGGAACCGCTTCTTTAGAATGATCTTTGCTAATCGCATGGGACATAGTTTATTTATGTCCGGTTTTGTGATTTAAGGTTATGTGTTCCAAATTTGTGATTTGCAGAGATGAAGCATTTAGTGGATTTGTACAAGCAGATGATAGTCTCTATAGAGAAAAGTAATAATGGAGCAGGAAACCAGACAATGCAAGGTGAAAGTGGAACGAAGCAGAAGCCCCAGGAGCAGGCACAATTCGTTAAGCCAGCACCAGCAGTTTCCTCCAAAAACAAGACATTCCAGTCAAGTAGTGCCACTGGTAAACCACAATCTGAAGACGGTGAAGCTTCAGGGACATATATTGTTGGGGGTTCTGCTTTTGGGTGGAACTTTATCACCTTTGCAGGGAACAAACCGGTGTATTATGGAGTAACAAAGGAAGCATTTCGAAGTGCTCAAGCAAATTTAGGTTTAGGAGGAGAGTGAAGCCTTTCTGACATGTATTCTGGGCTAAATATTGTATCAATAGTGGAAAGCTCCACCTTTTATATTTAGCATCGGGGGATTATCATCTGTACAACTATTGCATTTTAACCCCACTTTTTGCGGATTCAGTTCTGGATTCTGTAAGTTGGTTTCTAACATGGTTGATTAGCTTGTTATATTTTTGTTGATTGAAGTGATCTTGGAGGTAAGTTTTTGTATTTGAAATCGGGTTACATTTTGTCTTCGCATAAAAAAATAGGTAAATTAGTTGTATATTAAATCAAAGAGTAAATTGATAGTTTGTTAAAATTTTCTTCTGTTTCTACCATTAAATGATGTTTTAATCGAATAATGACATGTGACATGCTACATGTAAAAATATTATGTAAATAAATATTTAAAAATCCTAAAAAGTAAATAAAAGGTTTTAATAATTATTATTGTTGAGGTTCATTACGTGATTTTTTAAAATAATAAAATCTGTAATTTTTTGTTTTTCAGTGAGCAGTATTTATATTTCACAGCATTTATTTTGACCATATTCCCTTAAATGTTCATTTTTTTTTGGTCTAATTTTATAAGATATTTTCTCATATTGGTCGACTAAGCATGGAACAAAATGCGAGGCAAACAACTGCTTAAAACAAAAGCTTTCACTACCATCAAATTTTACATTATGCTTATAGTTATTTTTCATTTCAATTTTTTTATATTTATAGTAATTCATCATAATAATTATTAAATATTAAAATAAATTGTCAATCGATGATGATAATTAATTTGAAATTTAAATATTTATTGTAATTTAAAATAATTTTAATAATCTCTTATAATTCTTAATAATTTTTAAATATTTATCTAATACTTTAGGATTTTTTTTAATATTTACTGACGTGACATTTTGCCACGCCAGAATGAAGTACATGTGGCACGCCACGTCACTGCCTACTTGCTACGTTTGTCACATCATCACTTTAACAATAGAGATTGATGAAATTTTTAACGGAATGATCAATTTGCTCTTTGATCTAAAAGATAGGAACTAATTTAGCCACTTTTTTGAATAAATATGACAAAATACAATCCAACTCCTAGTACAAGACGTCCATGCTACTTTTACCAAACTTGGATGTGTTTTATAAGTTTTAGTATAGTTTGTACAATATTCCATATTAAACATCATCTATAATTAAATTGTTCATTTGTAAAATGTCAAGGCTCTATAGCTTAGTTGTAGAGCATTTGGCTGCAGATTGAGAGGTCACCGGTTCAAACTCGGTTGGGCCCTGTTAAGTTTTAGTTTTATTTTATTATCATGTAATTAGTATTAATTTCAATTTGCACAGAACAAAAGGGTCCGTAGTTTGAACGGGTTGGGCCCTTTATAATTTTGATTTAAGTTGATGTTTATAACTGCAGTCATTCCACAGATTCAATGAAAATGCCGAAATGGTATCATTTTTTCGGTACAGTTTGTAATTAACTTTTTTATTTGTTATGATTCTAAAAGAAATAAATATTGAAAAAGGAAAAACTATTAATTTGATGGTAAAAATATTATGGAAACCCTTATAATAAGAATCATATTGCATTTTATTCCCTCTACTTAAAAAATAGGTAAATTAATCCTTACATGTTAGATAAAAAGTAAAATAGTCTTTTTGTTAAAAAATTTGTTCATTTTTACTATTAAAAACTGATCTCTGTGCATTGACATGGCGTATACATGACACACAACGTGTCACGGTCTGATTATTCAATCAGGCACGTCAATTTTAAACAGTACAAATTGATAAAAATTTTAACATAAATAATTAATTTACGTTTTGATCAAATGCAATTTTCCATTCAATTTTTCACCATTCAATTTTCCATTTTTTCAGTTTTCTTTCCTTCTTACAGAGTAAAACCTTTATGATGTAGATGAGAGTCCTGAAACAAGGCCAATGATGTGGCTGAAGGATACGAGGGAGTGGGTGGCCATATGGAGTCTTTCCCACCCACTTAGGCACTTACAAGACCACCCTGTGAGCTTGTTGCTATTGGAAACAGCATTTATCTGATAGGAAAGGGGCGTAGCGTGGTAGTTGTTGATGTTAGCACTGTAGGAAGTATGGGAGGGATTATGGTAAACTATTCTCTACCAAATATCAATACCAACCATGAGATTATAAGTTGTAAATGTTTGGCCATTTGAAACATTGGGTTTTTTTATTCATCAGGATTGGAGTAGAGAGATATCATGAATGGAATATATATATTTAAATTTACTGCATTGTTTGGTTGGTTAGAATTATACTATAGAATGGATAAAGAATAGAGTAAATGATAATTTTATCCTAGATGCCCCATGAGTTCAGAGAGATGCACACGGTGATTACAGTCCAGGTCTCCACCGAGTTTAGCACACAAATACGTTTGTGCATTGTAATATATAATTTGGGTTAGTCGTGTTTAAAACTTTCTGCAGTGACATGCATCTAAAATTTTGGAAGTTAGTTTCTATGGTGAATGAGGAGACCACTTATTGAACATATGGTAGCAGTCAAATTATTAGTGCCTGCATGCTGCTCTGCATTGTCATCTTTCTCTGCTGTATGGTGTTGCCGGGCGGTGGGATCGGAATAGGCCTTGAAATTTGTACATTCCAATCATCCTCATTCACGCCAGAAGATCATTCAATCAACAACGGCGTCGTTTTCACTTTTATCAGTACTTGTTCACGGGTCACCCACCCTGCTTAAATCTGATTGTAGTGGTACCTAGTTGAGTAGTGTTAAAGAGTAAAATTTGGAGCTTAACTAACCATTAAAACTGATGGAAGTAGGCAGAGAACCTGGCGAGCTGTCGGTGAAATTTTATTACTCGGTTTGACGGTAAATAAAAAAATTGTAAAAATTGTTAAAATTTTAGTACTTTATGTTCATTTGAATTCCACTTAAATTTCAGCGTTAAGATAATTCTCATTTGGATAACACAACACTCGTCAATTTGTTAACCAAACTTCAGCCATCACAGCTTTACCATGAGATCACCTTCACCTCGCCAAGAGTGGTAATTCATGAGAGTTACGAATTTATTACCTGTAGGCAAGACATGGAATTCTTTTAGAATCATATCGTGGTAGATATTATCTTTTCTAATATAATTCATACGTGGATTATATCTAATTTATATTTATTCTATTTTTGTTCATTTAAGTTTTATCGTGTCTTTCAAATTGCCGATCATGATATGATTATTTTTCGAGTTGAAAGATAACCCATATCTATAAATATCTCATTTTGACTTAAAAGAATTCTTCCTTTGAGATCTCTCCTCAACTTGGGCTCTCCACATATCGCCTTAGCCCCACTTCTTTTTTACCATCAATAGACGATAAAAGCTACAACTTTTTTTTTTTTATCTTTTAAGTAATTTTTTTAATGATTCTTTCTTATTTTTTATTGTTAATTTAATTTTATTATAGCGTAAACTCATAATAAAAAAGAAGGGATAAATACCAAAACTATACATAAATTTTAATTTTGTGTAATTCTGATTTGATCCAATTCTTATAAATCGTTAACACAATTATTAAAATAACATCATTTTATGTTTATATATTGCATGCATAATTAATTATATTTATCCAATATAAAAATAAAATAAAATAAAGTATTTAATTCTTTAAATGTGTATGATTAAATTAAAATTCACGTATATAATTACACATTAAATCAAAATTCATACATAATTCTAAGATTTATCCCTAAAAACAACTAATTTTATTAGCACAGCTATTTCTAATCTTGGTAGAAGTAATTTAACATTTATTCAACAGAGGAAATCTCTTTCGTAACCAATTTTAGTTTTTCTTCTGAAATCTAACCCCAAAGAGAGCCCATATTTTTTATTCTAACTTCCAATTGATTTAGGGAAAAAAAAGTAGCAGTAAGGAGTAAAGCTAATATATTTTTCTTTGTAAGATTTTGAAATGGGATACGGAAGAACAGAATTTTTTTTTTTTTGTTTTTCAATGTTTTTCTTGGAATTATTTAGAAACTAATAAGATTTCATTAGATTCAGTATAGTATAGTTTAGCACAAAATTAGGGTCAAACTAGCGAGAGAAACTTGGACTATGAAAATAGTTTAGAGAATTTTAGGAATAATAGGATTAATGTATGATAGGCAATTAGGTGTTTTTTACCAAAAAAATAAAATAAAATAAAATAATTTACTATATTTAAAAAAATCGAATTCAAAATATATGAAGCATATATTTATCTATTTTAACTCATTCTGGAGATTTTCAATGAATATGTGATATGACTTGTGTGTGCGTACTGAGTAGAGTGAGTCAACCTTAGAGATTTATAGAGGAAGGCCAAGTAACAGGTCCTATTGTCATTGTGTACGGGAATGGTTTGATGTTTTGTCAACATATTATAGTAAAATTCTAAGTAGCACAATTAGTATAACTCGAGTTCAAGTCACTTTGAAATATATTGCATATTTTTAAAAATGGAAAGAAGATTTTAAAATCTATCATAATAATAAATATTCAAAGGTGGGCCCCTAAGATGTTTGCAAATTCAATATGATTTATTTATGAAGTTTATTTTATGTATAGTTTAGTTGATAATTATATTCCGTCTTTAAATTAAAGCCAAAAGATAAGATGTCTACTTTGCACAAGTTTGTGAGTTCAGTGGCACTGACCCTTTATCTCAATCCATGATGATAATTTGAGATTTCTCAAAGTTATAATTACAATTCCACTTTAAATTTAATTTGAATAGATTGAAATTAAGCTCTATTTAATTTTTAATATTCAATTTTTAACTATTAGTTTCATCTAAGTCATAAACAATTTTGCTTATAAATTTTTCTTTTCAAAATTGGGAATAAAAAAAGGATTGTTGAATCCAACCTAAACTCTGTCTCTGTCTATAACATAATGTTTTTATATATATAAACAAAGGTAATAGGCTTATTTTCAAAAAAAAAAATTTAAATTTTCCTAAATTAAATCCCAAAATAAGGATAAGAAAATGCTACTTCTTTTAATAATAAAAAAAATCCAGCACCATAGTTTACGAATTGCGTCAACCTCTTTTCTATTCTTTATTCATTATTATTTTTAATAATTATTCATAAGTACAATTTATATGATTCATCTCTAAAATGTAAATGTTAATGCTTAATGTATTAAAAAGTAATAGACAAAAATAATAAGGTTTAATTTATTATTTGGACTCCAAATTTTCAAATTTTTTATCTATTATAATTTTTAGTCTATTATTTTAACAGACATTATTTCTCCATTTGAACGGAAATAGTGAGTTAAAAAAATAAATTATATTAATATCATCTTAAAAAGTATAGTTTGTAGGTACCAATAAAATAGTATTACCATTAAAATTTATAGATAACAAAAAAAAAATTATACACTCATCTATATCTAATATCTTCTCCAACTTAATTTAACTTTAATTAAATTATTAATTAAAATAATTAATTTTTTAAATTATAAACAAACATCTTTTCTTCTTTTACAAATTTTAATCATTTTGTTTTTTTTCATAAGTTAATATTTTTTATTTTTTATTTTTTGTGCAAACAATTTTTTAAAACAAATAGTAATTTTGTGCAATTTTTTCCATGTCATTAACACATAATTTTAGTAATTATTTTACCCTAAACCCTGAACTTTAAGGTTCAAGGTTTGAATTTGGAATTTAAGGTTTAGGGTTTGAGTTTGGGTTTAGAGTTCTAAATTTTGGGTTCAAGATTGAAGATTCTAGATTCAGAGTTTAAAATTTTGGATATGGGGTTCAAGCTTAAAAAATTTACCAAAATTATGTGTCATTTGTATGAAAAGAATTATTAAAATGTCATTAAATAATTGGAAATGAACCATAAATAATGTGATGTGAACATTCCATGAAATAATTTCTCTATAGATGAGTGTATAGTAATAATTTCATGTGTTTAAAATTTAATAATGTAACAAAATTTTATTAATATCTAGAAACCTTAATTTTTAAATTCACTTTTTTCTTTCATCTCCTTCCACCCATAAACTCACCCATTTTGTTTTCCATTTTTTTCATCTTCTTCGTTGCAACACCACCTCACCATCTTAGCGTCTAAACCAACACATTCGTTGGATTTCGTTCCAGGTCCTTCACAACCAGGCTCGCCACAATATTTAGCAACTACATGGTCATATAATATGTATCATATGGGAAGCCATGAAAGCTCTCATGATCATCGTCTTCCCCTAAATAACCATCACCTATATATATGTGTATGTAAGGAAGCAATATGTATCCAAATAAAACAACCTTATTTGGTTAATTTACAGCCTCTCAAACCCTGAAAGGTCACATAATAGAATTTATAACTAATGATTATTGATCTTTATTACATATTAAAGCAGTAAAAGAGTATGACCTACGCATGCCTACTGAAAGTGGATGCCTCGATCAAAAAACTTAAAGGATCATTATGTACATATAATAAATATGATTTATGATATTATAGGATGTCCTCTTTTATCATCATCTACTACCACACAGAGGATGGGAAAGTGCGTTGAAACATTATTGATTATATCTCTTTTATATGTATATATATAAACTTAGCTTCCGAATACCCATTTCTGCAGACCCAACTTAGCATTGGACTCCTAATAGAGTTGATGGAAGGAGACGGGAAAGAAGAAAAGATGAAGGATTTGAGAGAAGCTTTTGGGGTGCATGATGGAGATGAACAAAATGCTCATGGAATTCGGGGAGTCGAAGTCGGTTGATGGACGTATGGTGATGATCAAGCAATTTGATCTCAATGGCGATGGAGTTACCAGCTTTGAGGAATTCAGAGTGATTCAGCAATCCATGGCCATGGTTGTTTCTTTTTCTTTTTTTATTTCTTAGTAATTTCTTTGAATCTATGACTATCTATATTTCGGGTACCATCATTTGTTATATGTATATAAACATGTATACATATTCTTGTAATTAATGAAATTTTATTGTTTAAGCTCTAACAAGTTAAATATATTGGTCATGAAAATGAGTGGGGGTTAATAATCCTATTCTTATTCCTAGTTAGGGACACGGTTTGATGAAATTAGACTTTTTCACTTTTTCTGATAGTTTTTGATTAGAAGCAGGAACAATGCGGGTAGCAGGCAACGTTGCAAGAGAGTTTTATCGTGAGAGATACGGCACACTTTTAAATTGAAGGTGCCAGATTAGGATAAAAAGAAGTTTAGATATCAAAATAAAAAGCCAAGGATCAAATCATGAATTAAACCAAATAATGATAGAATTGATATAAACATCACAGTTCCAGGTGCTTTATAAAGGTGAATAATTAATTATATAAAAGAAAAGGATATTATATCTTAAATTTATACCTACAACAAACTAGGGCAAAATAGTTTATGATATCAACTCATTTTTAATTTTTATTTCCCAACATCTATAAAAGTCAACCTTGACCGATGAGAATAAAATATTATATTAAATAGGCTAGATTTGTTTTATTTTGTTAGCAGTACCAAAACAGAAGGGAGGTGGAAACAGACCTTTTTCTCTCCCCGCTCTACATTTATTTGACACAGAAAATGGCAAATTGAATTCCAAATCTGGAGCGGTTGAGAGAAATGAGTTAGGGTGAGTTTAGATGGGCGGTGTGTTTATCTGCAATTAGTGTAAAAATAGCAGTGGCGGTGAAATTAGATACTGTAGCGATACTGTAGCGTGAGACAAAAAATAAGCTAAACGCACCGCACCGCACCGCACTCAATCGCCCATCCAAACTCACCCTTAGTCCTAAAAATGGAAATCATTATACCCAGCTCAATCAAGAATTTTTATTTACTATAAATGGAAAGGAATCTAATAAAAAGAATTGACAATTTTTTATTTTTATAATCGCTATAGTTCAATCCCCTTATCGATTGACAAGAGAATGCCTGCATTCAACTTTACCAAAATAATTTTGGTGTTCCTTCTGATTTATTTTATATAAGATATTAGATTATAGAAGGCCAAGGGGGGTGGGGTGATGTTATCAGTGCTTGGAGAAAGATATTTTGAGACTGATGGTCTGTCTACACACACAGCAATATTAGTGGTAAACAGAGAAAGGTCACATGCGATGCAAAGTAAACAAGGCTTTGCCCTCCTTCTCCCCACTTTCAACTAGTGCTTGCCTCTTCCCCACGCGCTCCTTGTCAACGTTGACAACATTTATACCTGCAATTTATTAAGGAATCTGTATTAATTGTCGTAAATGAAATGGTATTTATTTAATTAAAGAAATAAAAAATTTATCACACATTTATACAAGTAGCAACTCCTTATTTAGATTACAAAATTATAAATTTTATATTTAGTGGTAAAATAAATGTTTTATTAATGTAAGAATATGAGCTCAAAACTTTATCAAATGTAAATTTTTTGTTGTCTTTTAAAAAAAGTAAAAAGATTAAAATATTTTTAAATAATATAACTAATTTAGTATTATGATGAGAACTATTTTTAATTATTTATACAATATAATTTCTTTTTAAAACTACTTATTTCCAAGTTTCTAGTGAGTTATAAAATAGTTCTCAACATCTTTGGTAAGATATTACTGAAAATGTAAATTTTAGAAATAATATTTTTTTTAAAAATTAAAAAATGATCTTGAGACAATAATATTACATTTTTAATAATATAAGGTCATCTTAACACCAATCTTCCTTAAATAATATACAATTTTATGAAATAATATGATCAATTTACTATTTGGCCAATGTTCGAAAAATAGAGTTAATATTATTGAAAGAACTTTATATAAATACTACTCATGACTCAATAAGACTATACTTAGAACATGAAAGGGATAAGAACACCTATTATTATACACCTATAACTCATTTAATGATTATTTATAAATATAATTTTAATACCTTCTTTCATCCATATCGTAAAAATGTTAAAATATAGTTTATACCTATGTTTAAAAAAAGTGTTAATGAGTAAAACTATTGACATTGAATATTATGATAATACAAGGATTTAAAAAATATATACTTAAATTCGTATTAAAATTATTATTTAAATAAAATGTTAAATATTAATCAAAAAGCACCAATTTCATCAAACACCATTATTTCTATGCTAATGTTGTCTAAAATTGTTTCGACTTCTTTGTTTATAGATGTTAAAAAAGAAACAAATTCTACAATAAATACAACAATTTAATAAAATGTGCTTTTAGACAATATTATATTCCATCCATTATAAAATAAAACCTTACATTTTAGTCAAATGAATCAAATAATTCATGTAACATATTAGATAAATGTGTTAGATAATCTTTTCTTTTCTTTTTTTATAGGAAAATAGAATTTCATTAGCTGAAAAACCAAAAACAATGAGAAATTTGGAGAGCAACTGTACTCAAGCAATCTGCCTTATCCAATGCACCCAATCCTAGCTCCCCTAATTCTTTCGTAGAACAATAGAACAATTGACAACTTAAATATCCTAGATAAGAAAAGGACAAGTAACAAATTCAGAGTAGTTCGTATAACATAAAGTCACTCGCGCCAAAGTGTGAGTAGCTCTATTAGTGCTCCTGCGAATCTTACGGATAAAGAAAGACCGAAAATTGGAACTAATATGAGAACAATCATTTATCAACAACCCTAAATCCAACATATCCAAACTATTATTAGAAAAAGCATACCAAAGCCGTTGACAATAAATTTCCAACATAATATCATCCACTTGCAATGATTTTAACCTGAAAAGGGCATCGCGTGTAGTAAGGACTTCAACCATAAAAATGTCCAAATTGCTTCTAACAAAACCTGTACTACAATGTACAAAGCCTCCCATATCGTTTCGCAACACCACTGCCCAACCCATGGAATCACAACTAGTGAAAATAGTGCCATCAAAATTACACTTAAATTAACCTACCGATGAACAGCACCAGTGAACATCACCACCCTCAAAAAACACCCTAAGCACCAATTGTGATTCTAACACCAAGTGAGCAGCCACTACCTATGCAAAAAAGATAGCGCCTAATGCACAACAAACTCCAATGTCGATATTTGTTGTTTCCAAAAGGAAATATTATAATGGTGCCATATACTCCAAAGAGAACATAAAAGCTTCCTTCTACACTCAATCTGCCAATCAACAAGAGCCATGCTAATAAAATCTACTATAGAACTCGATTGGGAATCAATGCCCAAAAGATCCCAAACAACTTTTGCATAAGAATAACCATAACACCCCTTGCCCGACCTGGTCGTTGGGTTCAAGCTACAGAATGCTACATTCCTTCTCGAAGTAACCACTGTCAGATTTATAGAAATTAATAATTCAAACAAGCAACTATATTTTAAACACATTTACATTATATTAAACAATTAAATCTGAGTCTTAATCGAGCTTACGAAAGCTCTTTTGTTGACCCGAGCATGAAATAAGACTAAATTGTAAAGTTTCAAAACTTCAAGATCGACGTCGTGATGTCATCACTTCCATGTTGTGACGTCGCCAAACAATTTATGACATCACAATGTCAACCACTCGATGTCATGACATCACATACTATTGCCTAGCATTGCGACGAGGAAGTATGGTTGTCAAGGCGAGGACTCTGTTTTTTGGAAAATTTTGAACCATTTGGTACCTATTTCGAGCTTCCACCCAAACTTACTTATTTTGTGCACAAATGCATAACTTAACCTGCACCAAACATCCAAAACACACGTTAAAACAATTCATTCAACCATTCTCAATCAAATAATCCTTTTAGGACCTTGTACTATCAATAATTATAGAAAATTTACATCAAATTCAAAATCTATACACTTTAGTCCCCATGTTCAAAAACTAGTAATTAAATTTTACAATCTAGTCCTTTTTCAATTCTAAGCCAAAAATCTAACAATTTATACCAATTTCTTCAAGAAACCATCAATGGCAAATTTTAGAAACTTTAACAGTTTTACAAATTGGTACATGGGCTAGCTAAATCAAGCTCCCATGACCTCAAAAGCTAAAAAATACAAGAAAATGACTAAATTGAACATACTTAATTAAGGCCAAAAGGTTGAAATGCTTGAAACACTATTTTTCCCTCTTTACTTCGTGAAGAAGAAGAAGACGAACACAAATGTTTTATTTTTAATTAATTTTGTCTTTTATATTTAGGTTAATAATTAATTAACTTAATTAATCTAATTAAACATAATTAAGTTAACCTTAAACATAATTAACAAATTTGGTGGGTTCCAATTGCCATCCACCATCGATTGTCACATTGAAAAGAGCTAATTGTTCATTTGGTTAATTAAAATTTTATAACATTAATATTTACGAACTTGATCATCAGAAATAGGGTTTCAAAATCATTGAAAAATGGGTTGTTATAATAACGAAAAAGAGTATAATCAATATCTTATTTAGCTTTACAACACTGAAAGCAAAGAGAATTAACATAAATCCCACGGTGAATCGACATACCATTACACAAATAAACCCCCACAAGCAATGCCAAAGGTGCATTTTTACTTTAGCCGTCAGCGCTTCATTCCATAGAGCTTTCTAAAGACCATCAGTATAAAAACTATCATTACTTGTAAAAATGTCTAGTGCCACTTTAAAAGCAGATTTTATCATATATCGACCATTAGGTGAGAAATGCCAACTAGCTGATTGACGCATAAAGACCAACTAAGTGACACACGAAACACTTGTTCTACATTATGTGGGGTAAGAAGTCCCTCAATCATGTCCGTATCCCAAGCTCCACCACTTGTATGTATTAAATTGTTGACCTTCGAATGTTGAAACCCTCGATGAGAATGGAATTAATAAAGAAATTATCATCGTTGCAAACACAAGGATCATTGAAGACCTCTATCGCCCTCCCATCACCAACTCTCTATCTAACCTCTTTAGAAAGCATCGTAATAGTATTATAAATTCTCTTTAAAATAAAAGAAGGTGAAGTACCTCTAGCTGCATCAAGGAATCCCCAATTTAGGAAATATCTAGCTCTGTAAATTCTACTAGAAAGAGACTTGGGCGTAGAAAGGAAACGCCAACCTTGCTTTTCGAGGAACGTTAGATTAAAACAATAAGTTACGAAGGCCCATCCTACCATACTGTCTAGGGACACAAAGCTTATCTCAAGAAGCTCAGTGTATTTTTCACTCGTCATAATCAAAACCCCACAAAAAAAGAGTTCATTTTTTGCAACTCATTACACACATTGTAAGGGAGTAAAAGCACACTTATATTATAAACAGAAATAGCCTGAGCCACTGTTTTAAGCATAATTTCCTTGCCTGCAATAAAAAGAAACTTATTCTCCCAATTGTAAATACGTTTGCTTAAACACTTATTTCTTGTTGTGCCCAAAAAACGACTGAAAAATTCAAATACCGATCATAGTTAAGAGGCGCTATAACATCAAGAATCGTGCAAATTCCTTATGCTTGGTGTTAGATAATCTTATATTTTGATACTCTTATTACTAAAGATAACTTTATATCTAATTAACCAAACGTTTTTTTAATGGAATGATAACCTTGACGAATAAACTTAGTTGTAGGTACGTACCACTTGAATTTCAAATTAAAATCTGAAGTATACGTACTTGAGAAATAGCACAAGTGAAAAAGGCGCGCGTGGGAGGTGGGACCAGACAGGTTTTTCTTGACATAGCATTTAATATTCAAATTCCAACTTCAAACAAAGAAATAAATATCAGTTAAGGAAAGAGGATTTATCCTTGAACTAAACGCTTTGTTTTCTGTTGAACTTTTCTTTGTCCCTTTGTTTCCTCGTCTTTTACCTCACTTTCCCTCTTTTAGATTAAGGTTTTCAACTGCATTTCACCTATGCTTACACCTTATAAATTACTTTTAAAATATACAAAATTTATTTGTCTTCTTGTCCTCAAAATTTACAAATGTTACCAGCAAATAAATATATTTAATATTGATTGTGATGTGAAGAAACTTCACTGAAATTGGAAAGTGGATTGAATAATAACCTTTAAAATATTTATAAAAATTTTAAAAATTAATAATTTTCAATTACTATGTCTTAAACCCAAGCATGATCACTCATATGGTTCAAAGAGTTGAGAAGAAGAGGGAGAGAGAAACTAAAAGATAAACATGACAATACCTTTTTAGGTAAAGAGAGAGAGAGAAGGCGAAAAAAAAAAGTTAAACAGCTTTTACTATACAGAAAGAGAGAGAAAGCTCTGCCCTAGAAAATATGAATCCCGATAAGGACTGGTGTAAGCAAAGGAGCTTTTCGTAGCAAGTAATAAAAAACGCTTTCTTTTCCATCCTTTACTCCTCACAGCAAAAATGGCCTATTTTCTCTGTTGCTCACTTTGCTTTTAATTCCTTTCATCAATACTCTACTTCAGTCTCTTTGTTTTCCCAACAGAAAAAAAAATAAAGGACCCATCTTCTTCAAAGCTTCTTACTTTCAAAAGGCTGGACCTTTTAACAGTTTAACCCCTGTTCACTAATGTAAGTTACTTTCTCATTCTGGGTTTCTTTCTTTTTTTTTTTTCATGGAGGGAAGCTAAATTTTTTACCCGTGTGTGCTTAGTTTCCGAAGGAAGTTGTATTTGCGCTTTCAACTTGGTTTAACTTTTTTTTATGGCATTGGCTTTTAGCTTTTGTCTGCGTCTTTTTATTTCTTAATTATTTGAATAAATCGTTTCTTGGGATTGTGATTTTGAGGTGTCTTAAGCTCTGGGGGGGGGGGGTTTCTGTGGAACATGCTTGGTGTTAAAGGTATATGATGGGTTGGTGAGGTTGTGACCTGGTTTTCAGTTTCCTTCTGCTTCTTCTGTTTCTTTAACATGAAGCCTCTTTCTTTGTTTCCTACTGTTTGGTAAGCTGTGAAATAGCTCGCATTTTTGTCTTTCCTCTCAAGTTATGAGCTTGATATTTCAACTATTTTTCCTTTTTTCTTTATTTTTTTTGTTTCTCCCTGTTGGTTGCTTGTAGATTATTTTGCTTTTTTCCGCTCCTAGGCTTGTAGTTTTACCAGCTGTGTTTTACTGTTCTCTCTTCTAAATTTAGCATTATTGCGAGCACATGGCGTTTCATTTTCTTTTCCTTCATTTATGGATTAAAGGGTTTCCTCTACAACCCTAAATGCATTTCGTTGCTTTTAGTCGTGGCTCAATTTCCAGAGCCATGCATGAGTGAAATTTGCTTCGTGGGAATATGAACCGGGAAACAAGTTCTTCATTGACTTATTGTAACCCTTCAAATAGATTGTTCTTTTTCTACCTCTTCATTTTTGTTTCCAAGATTCATATGTTTTTAACTGTTTAGTGGTCACAATTTGGAGATTCATGTGTATGGAGTATTTGGCATTACTTTGAAGTTTAGAAAAAAAATAGAGCTATCTTCCTTTTTGGTTTCTTAAAATTGGCTTGTAAGTTGATGTGAAGGCAAATTCAAGTATAGGTTATTTGAGGTAAATGCATGGATCGAAGGGATGCTATGGCGTTATCGGGGTCTGCATCTTACTATATGCAACAACGAGGAATAACTGGGTCAGGGTCTGGAACACAGTCCGGGGTACATGGATCACCTGGCATTCATCCATTATCTAGTCCAAATGTGCAATATCAATCAAGCATTAGTGCCACTACTATGGGAGCAACCTTACCTGTAGAGCCTTTGTCAGGAATTACCCCTCATAATGTCAATGTAGGCACACCTCCAGCCGTGCAGCCTGGTGAGACCGTGAAACGTAAAAGAGGAAGACCTCGGAAATATGGACCTGATGGAACTGTTTCCTTAGCACTGACTCCTGCATCAGCTACTCATCCTGGAACAATAACTCCAATCCAAAAACGGGGAAGAGGGCGGCCGCCGGGTTCTGGAAGGAAGCAACAGTTATCTTCCCTTGGTAAAATATTTTTCGTATCTGTTTGTATTGTTATGAGCCTTATTATGCAGAATGTAACATGTAGCTTAACCTTGCGGAAATAAGCTATGTTGCACATATTTTTCTTGTTGATTAGGATAAAAGGGTTTTGTTGTGTTCTTATAGTTTAATCAGGCTTATGTCAATGCTGCCATGACTACTTAATATCGCCAACATTTTTCTTTATAGCTCATTAAAATTGCTGGCACATTGTGATTTTTTAAGGTGGGGTGGGGTCACAAGCTGCTTCCTTGATAATTGAATAATATATTCGATCTCAATAAAATAATAAACAACTTAGTGTCCTGTCTATAATATGTGGAATTTTGTCAATTTTCAGTCTGAATGGAAGCAATAAAATATAAAGCAGTGGAAATTTAAAAGAACCAAATTAGAGGCAACATAAAATGAGAGGACAGAACTTAGAGCTTATCCTAAGAAAGGGTATGAATGCAAAATGAAAATAGGAGAAAATTTCAAGAGTTGCCGTGAGATGAATGACATTATCTTTATGTTTGGCTACTATTATAAAAATTATGCTCAGCCTTTATGTATAGGAATATGCCGAGAATTGATGAAAGTTTCAGACATTAAATAACTATGAGTGGCATAGTCGTTCAAATGTGGAAGTCTTCAAAGCTAACAATTCATCAATTCCTAAAAGCTGACATTCCATTCTCCTTAGTGAATTAACATGTTATATCATATCAGTGCTTGCAGTTTACTCTGTTTCGTGGTGCTTAATTCTAACATGTTTTATTCATGCAATGTGAATGATGCTGCAATTGTCTATTTGTTTTGCTAGGTGAATTGCTTTCTGGTTCAGCTGGGATGAGTTTTACTCCGCATGTCATCACCATTGCAATAGGAGAAGTACGCAATTTTCTTTTATTAATTAGGCCTCGGACTCTACCCTCAAAATTAAATATACAAGAATTAGGGTTCTCTAGGCTTAGTTGTCCTTGCTATTATTCTTCATGGTTTTCTATGTAAAAAAACACTGTTGTTGATTTTGTTGTATTTTGAGTATTTTTTTTTTAAATATGGTAGATCACTTCTTTCAGTTGTGCTAGGCATGAGGGCGTTAAGTTTTGTTTAGGTTTTTCATTGTTTCTCTAACAAAAAGTAGATATTCTGTCTTGAAGCTTACTTTTTGAGGTAGGTTATCTTGTAATGGAAGAAATTTCTTTTTTTTTTTCCCTTGAGAATTACTTTTTACTTTCCCTGCAGGACATTGCAACAAAATTAATGTCATTTTCACAGCAAGGACCAAGAGAAGTATGCATTTTGTCAGCCAATGGTGCTGTCTCTACCGTAACTCTTCGACAGCCGTCATCGTCGGGTGGCACTGTTACGTACGAGGTTTGGCACTCAATAACCCGACCCTTATATTGTTTGTGAAAGATATGTTTAGGCAAGTTCAGATGTTTTTGCTGAGTTATATTGAATGGATTTAGGTTTGCCTATTACTAACTCGTTCCTTGTGAAAGTAACAAAACACAAGATTGCATATAAATCACATATTTTTGTTGTCCGATATTGTTGAATTGGTCTAGCTTTTAGTAATGCCATTGAACAAACTTTTCATTTCTGATATATGAACTTTTCTTTACTCTTTCTCAGAGATTCTCTTGATTCAATGCATATTTTTATTGAAACACACTTTTTTGTCCGTTTTGACTTCTGTAGGGACGATTTGAGATATTATGTCTGTCAGGCTCGTACCTGCTGACAAGCAATACTGGCTCTCGCAATCAAACTGGTGGTCTTAGTGTTTCTCTTGCCAGTCCTGATGGCCGTGTCATTGGGGGAGGTGTTGGAGGGATGCTTATCGCAGCAAGCCCCGTGCAGGTACTGAGATCTATGGGGTTATTTGCAATTCTAATTTCTAGTCAGTATATAGTTCTACGGGTTAAATACTGTCTTCATATGCATGCCTTGCTGCCGGCCTTAAGTAGTAAGGGTTAGATGAGAGTAGGTGGTTTCAACATTGTTAGGAATGTTGGTGGCAGCCTAGCTGTCTATTTTTTCAACTAAAAATTAAGTTGGCCTGCTTCATTGCAAGTTTGAAAAAGCAGGAAGCCATCATAGTAATACCATTTCAAAGTTTAAATCATTTAAACTTGCCATATGCTTTACCTGGGAATTTAATTATATATCATGAGCAGGTGATTGTGGGGAGTTTTATATGGGGTGGATCAAAGGCAAAGAACAAAAAAGGAGGGCAAGAAGGGGTAAAAGATTCAGATGATCAGATGGTTGACAATCTAGTAGCTCCTCCAGGCATATCACCAAGTCAAAATATGACTCCAAGTGCACCGGCAGGGGTGTGGCCTGGGTCGAGATCAATGGATATGCGTAACAATAGCCATGTCAACATTGATCTAATGCGCGGATGATGACTGTTTCCTGGTAATAGTTTGGGGAGAAATGTTTATAGTTTGGTGTTGAAGGGCCAGCGGATTGTAATTTGAAAGTGTTATTGTGGGAAGTGTTGAGAAAGGGAGGGCGGAGCCTGATTTTTGGCTTTGATGATATTCTCACATCCATATCTACTACCCATGACAATGACAGAATGGGAGTTGCTCTGATATTTGTAGCTTTGATGACCAGTTAGTTAAATATTTTAGTAGGTCGTGGTTTCAACTGATCCTAGACTTGCATTTCATTTCTCCTGCTTGAACCAAATAAGATATGCTTCTCTTCTCTTTGTAGACAGCCATGGCTTTAGTGTTTTGTTTTCCTCAGCAAATTTCTAGTGTTGTGTAATCTATGGGTAGACAATATTGCAAGCTTGGTTTTGTATGGAGGATTGGAGGTTTTCTTTTTTAAGATTAAATATTTATTAAAAAATTGAAGAACTTTCCAGATTTGGGCGTCCATGAAGAAATCAATTTAAATTAAGATTAGAAGTCAGAAAATTGTGAATTTATTGGTCGTTTCATGCTGAGTTTGATGAAACTTCAAAACTTCAATCGCAATTTGTTTGCATTATTATAATATTAGATTTCAAAGAATTTTTTAATTGTATATTTAGACAATTTTGTAAGATTTTCAAAACAAGCAATTTACAAATGTATTACTATCTTAATTTTGAGAGTTATTTTTTGGAATTTTATTTATTCTATTTTCTTTTTATCAAAAAAAGTTTTAATTTGAGATATGTTTATAATTATACAACTTTTAAGTAGGAAATAGAATAAGAGGGAACATACATATTAAGCTTAAATATTTCTCATATGATTCATAATTCTTGAAAACTAATGTTTTGCACATCAGCCCCAACCTTTCAAAATCAATTAAACCCAACAATTTCCCCACTCCAACAAACAGCCATTCCAAACTTTTCCTTTTCTAAATTTAAAGATGATAATCATTATTCAATTATGTAAGGCATTATTTTTTGTTTTCCAAGTAAGAAACCCTAATTTTAAACGCTCCCACTTTATGTAAAACCCATTCAACGTGTATAATGAATTCCATCAAATAGCAAAAGCAAAGACAAAAGAATGGGAAGCTTCATTTTTCGATAAAGGTTTCTCCCTACTTATTCTGCTTGGTTGGGGATCATATAGTTTTCCTACTATATCGTTATTTGTCACAATTAAACCGCGGTAGAGATATAATATCTTCACTCAAAAAACAAGAAGGTCGAGAAAAATGATGATTGTCAGAGTCGTCGTTCGCGTTGTGTCTGAAGTTCATTAGAATCACAATAATAATGAAATATTATCTCCTCAAATAAAAGGCGGTGTCTAACTTTTGTTCATTTACTCATTATCGAGAATTTTACCAAAAGACTCTCAGCTCTATTAATAGCACTAATCCTAAAGAGTTCAATGCAACGACTATCTTGAGTTGAGGAAGCAATCAAGAAGTTGCTCAAGTTAAAACAATAACATCACAAAGGTGGCCTTAGATGATTGTAAGGATATGATGAACTATGTTGTTTATTCAACTTCAAATATCATACTCTGACTTCGGTGATAGTGAACTGCGCAACATTAATGACCACAAAAATGATCTTAGAACCTGATTGAGCTCTGTTATATTATACTAGCTAGCAGTCATGCATGGTTGGTTTCAAACAGGATAACAACATGCAAGAAACCATGCAAAAGGGTATTGTCGGTGCTAGTGAACTCACAAGTAATGCCTTGACAATACTAACAAAGTTGTCATTCTTTCCAAATTCGACATTCAATAAAATATTACTAACTCTGTAACACCCCTAACCCGTATCCGTTGCCGGATTAGGCTCACGAGGCATTACCGATCTAAACACAGTTCAGTACAGTCATTTAATACAAAACATGCTCAAAGTTATAACAACTTCTTTTAATAGTTTTCAATCTCGAACATCAACCTCCTACTTCAAATATAAAAGTCAAATTCGCATATATTAAACACTTAATCAAATAAGGTCAATCATGCTTTATTGTTTATAATACATAAACAATCCATGCTTCAAAATCCAACAATGTCAATATTATTTATTTAGCAAAATATCGAATCAACTATCATGCATTAAGTTCATAATACATTTGCTTTATAAAGCATAATTCAAACCTTATATTCATCAAATTTCATAACATTCAATAACTAATGAAAATCAAGCATACTTTATTTCATATTTTATGCACATATTTCACAACATTCATTTGTATATATATATAATCCACTAGCTAATTATTGAACATGTCATTACTATTTATCTCATTCAAATAAGCAGCTAATACATATCCAAACTATGCCCAATTCGGACCATAATAATACGATCAATTCGAAATGTATTTTTTCCTAAACCAAACATACCAAAATTGGACAGCATATATATTTACAAGGCATTATCTAACATATAAATTCCAGCCAAAGACACACCAATTCAGGCACATTTCATACTAATATATATATATCATCCAATATTATACCAACTTCCATCATCACTTAATCGATCACTTAACCAACAATAAAACCATATTAATTTAGTCAATTACACACGGCATTATAAAACACTTATAAATTCCACATGTCATTAGCTGAATTGTAAAGACATATTTTATACCAGATTTTATCTCACAAATGACCAAAGCAATTTTTTTATTAACAAATTAACTAATACATAATCAACCAATTTCCAAAATTATTCATTCAACATTTCCAATTCATTAAAACATTATAACCACATATTAAACCATGTAACATAATCCCCAAAATGATTTAAGTACAAGGCCAAATACACACAAACTTAAACAACATTTTTAAGCCACTCACAAGGCAAATTATAAACACATATCATAAGTCAAAATGCATCCACCATTTACTTCATTTCTTAAGTCGAATTATAAGATCATCCATCACATAAAATATATCTTAAAACTTACTTTCAAAATAAGCTACATACATGGCCGGTTCACATCATAATTGTCGAAACCGTTTTTATTTTTGGAAAAAAAAATTAGTTGTCGATGAAAAATTAGGAGTCTCCACCAATCTTTTATTAAGGTGTGATTGGATCACCTAAAAAAATGGCTTTGGTCTACGAGTTTTTAAAAAAAATGGGTTCGGGAGTCAATTACGTACGAGGAAGGATTAGCACCCTCGTAACGCCCAAAATTGGTACCAAATTGACTAATTAATGTCTTGAAGTCGAGAGTTTGAAAATATATAATCTTTAGCAAAAAAAACTTAAAAACGTTACGTATTAAGACCCTTATCATTTCAGAGAAGGAAAATGTCACACCCAATGCGTTAGGGCACAACATTCTAATTTCCCCAAAAATGAATTAAGCCAGAATACGTGCAATAAAAATTTAAAAGAATATCCATTTATTCAAGATTTAAGAAATCGCGGCCCAATACGTTAGGGCACAATTCCTTCAAAATCCCAAACTCGGAATATTTCCTTTATTATTTTTAGCGAAAATCTTCATTTTGAGAAATCAATGCGTCACATCCAATGCGTTAAGACACAACGTGTTGAATTCCCAATAATGATTTCTTATTTTTTTGATTAAAGAGAAATGTTCGATTGTTAGATTTAACGAAGAAAATCGGAACCCAATACGTTAGGGCTCAATTTCCTTGAAAATCCTAAATACAAGCATTCGCTCAATTTTGAAAAGTTTTATTCTAAAATTGAGTAAAAACATAGTGTAATGTTATGTTGAATGTATAAATAGATGCCCCATAAACAAATATCAATAATAAATACAACGATTTCATAGAAATAATATGAATAAATAAATAAATAAATAAGATAATAACAAAAAACGAATAAATGAACCAGATAAGAACAATAATATAAATGAAAACACAATAGAATAAGCAAATGAAAGGAATAAGAAAAAAAAGAAAAATTTATGAAGAAAAAAAACATATTTACATACAAAACTTTGGATTATAAAGTTTATATAAACAAAATATACAATGCATTTGTGACAATAAGAAAATACACAAATATATACATATAAATATAAATTATAAAGTATGTGTTAAGAATAGGTATTTAAGCATTTTTTGCAAATAAATAAAAACATAGATATATATATTTATATAAAAGAATATTCATTAAAAATATAGATATATATATACATGTACATATAAAAGGAATATATATAGATAAAAAAACAATTAAATAATGAGTACATTATCAAAATTAATTTTGAAAAATAAATATACGTATATATATAAATATGAGAAAAATATTAGTTGAAAAAAATAAGTATGTACATAAAAATATACATATATATAGATTTTAAAAAAATAAAAATAATAATTACACTATTAATTAATAAAATAAATAAAAAGAACATAAAAAAACTAAATTGAATTGCAATTAAAAATCTGAGGTAAATCCACAAATAAATAAAAGTAAAATGACTAATTTGAACGCGCGAATTACATAGAGGGGCTGGAAGGGAAATTTTCCCTTCTCCTCTAAAACGGCGCCGTTCAAAGAGGACGAAATTGAAATTGAAAATAAATTAAAGGCGAATTTAAAAAAAACAAATAAACTTAATTGTAAAAGTATAAAAGGCGGAGGGACTAAAAGCGCAATTTGCCCCTCCGCTCAAAAACACGCGGATCCTAGGCCGGGTCGGGTCAGAGTCGGGTCGGCCCCCCCAAAACGACGCCGTTTTAGGCATTTGGGGGCTCTCCAAAACGGTACCGTTTTGGTACCTTATAAATACCCCAATCTTTCCAAAAAAATCATTTCAAAATATTTAAAAAAAAAACAAATCCTTTTAAAAAAACTCTCTCAGCTTCTTTGTCTTCTGGCCATCGGTCGGTCGTTGGACACCGCGCCGGCCACCGGTCTCCGGTGCCGGCACCGCCGTATGCGGTGGCCGAAAAAAGAAAAATCTCGGATCTGGTCCCTCCGAAGCCCTTAAATGCAGATCTGGGCTCAAATCCTTTGGAAACCAATGAAAAAAATCCCCAAAAAGAAAATAGAGGCCTGTCGACTTCTAACCGTCTGTCCTCGGAGACGGACCTCAGCCTTCCAACGGCGCGACCCTAACGTTGGTACGTTTCTTCCCTTTATTCTTATTTTGTAATAGCATATAAACAAATAATAATAAATAAATAAATAACAGAATTGAATATATAACAACCTCAGATTTCGTTTGTTTCTCTGCTTGTGTTGTAAAAATCATGCTTTTTTATTGATTTTGAATTCGGGATCCCTCTTACAGTATTACAATGGCTATTTTATAGCCGAATGAAAAATAAAGAAACAAATCTCGTTTGATTCGATTTACGAATCCTTGATTCTCTTTGTTGTTTATTTCTTTCCTTGCAGGTGAAGATCACGGAGATCTGGCGTTTGGCTTGCGGCGCTGTTGAAACCCTAGGGTTTCTATCTGTAATTTGGGCCACCATAGTTTGGGCCCCTATTTGTTTTTATTAATTGGGCCATACGGGCCTGTCTGTAATGCGGGTCTTTTAGACCCGGGCAAAATCTGGCATGTACAATAATTAACATCATCATCAAGCCATATTCACATGGCTATATATATACTCAATTCACAATTTCACCAAACGAACACTAGCCTATACATGCCAAAGGATTATACTTCAAGCTTTTAAAATACCAAATTAACGGTCGATAGTGTGATGAACTTCCTTGACGATCCTCGAGCTCGTAACTAGCTTTCCAAAATCTATAATACACTGAATGAACACACAAAGTAAGCTTAGAATGCTTAGTAAGTCATAAGCAAATAAAGTATAATAACAACATTCACCACATTTTTCTATTTGGTCGAATGTGAATAGGCACAGGTACATATAAATTACCTTTCATAACATGCATAAATTACATCATTGTTTCAAGTGCTAAATTTACCATATTTTCATAAACATTTTAATTTGCACGTACCCGAACCATTTAGCTAGATTTTCACATTCGATCGTAACCTGACATTGCCCGTTAAACTATTCGGAATCAATAAAGATACTCGGATAGCTCCAAAAATCTCGTACAATGCCAACGTCCCAAACGTGGTCTTACAAGTAATCAAATATCAATGCCACTGTCCCAGATAGGGTCTTACACGTAATCATATACGATGCTAATGTCCCAGATATGGTCTTACACGTAAATCTCAAATCCATGCCAACGTCCAAGACGTGGTCTTACATGATAACACATTTCAACATTCCTGTGCTTCGTATGACTTTTGGATGTCGTAATTCAATCAAATTAATCTCGTAATTAGTCAACCTATGTTAAATACAATTCAGCATTGTAGTATAAATACACATATTTTGATTCGACTATATATAAAATAAGTACATTAAAGTTAGCCTCAATTATTTACTTACAAACTTACCTTAGACGAAGACAAGCGGATGGAATCGACTACTCGACCACTTTCGACTTTCCCCGATCTAATTCCATTTTCTTTTGTTCTTGATCTATATAAATTCAAATTTGGCTATTTAATAACACATTTCATTCAAATTTATTCCAAAAACAAATAAATGGGAAATTGCAATTTAACCCCTAACATTTCACATTTTTTATAATTTAGTCCTTATTTCACAAAACACAAAACATTCAAAATTTGACAATATCATAGCTTGGCCGAATATTCCTTTAGCTCATATAGGCCCACATATTTCATTTGTTTCACATTTTAGCCCCTCAATTTCTCATTTTCACAATTAAATCCCTAATTTGGATTTTTATCAAAAATTACTTAACAAAATTTAATAATCTATCAAAAAATATTTATTTTTCATCATTAAACAAAAAAAAAATCAAGCTATCATCAATGGCAACTCACAAATTCATCAACCAATTCAAAAATTAGTACACAAGCTAGCTAGAATACAAAGCAAAGATCTCAAAAACGTAAAAATCATTAAAAACTGAGTCAAAATCACTTACCAATTAACCCCCTAATGTGCCGAACCCTAGCAAACTTTTTAAGCTATTTCTTTCTTCAAGTTTCGGTCAAAGATGATGAGAATGAAGAAATAAATTGTTTTGTTTTAATTTAATAAACATTAAAACATAAATTACTATTTTATCCTAAATAAATTAACATAAAAATCCACCTAACCTTGTCCAATATTGTCCATCACTATTATTAATGGTATAATTGACATGCAAGTGCTCCACATTTCCATTTTATATCAATTTGATGCCTTTAACAAATAGACCTCGAAATTTTCACTGTACGCGATTAAGTCCTTTTATCAAATTAGACAACTAATCAATAAAATTAATTCATAAAATTTTCACACATATTAATTCACATGCTATAAACACACAAAATAATATAAAAATAATTTTACGACCTCAGATTTGTGGTTTCGAAACTACTATTTTGATTTAGCTAAAATCGGGCTGTTACAAACTCCCGTAGACTTATTTCTGTTGAGAAGAATGAATACCCTCATGTTTCTTAGCTAAAGATCACCATATTTTGGCTAGGATTGCTAATAGCAACTTAAAACCAAATGTTGTTATGGCCAAGGATGCCAGCGACCAATTCAAGACCATTGGTATAGCCTTGGTTGCTACTCTAAAGAACTCCAATATCCGACATGTGATATTGTGATTTATATCAAAGGTCGAATCTATGATGAGTACATCACCATGGGCACACAATACACCAACATCATCATGTATGGTGATGGCCCAAGGAAAACTATCGTCACTGGTTGCAAGGGTGTAGATAATGGTGGTGGAATTACCACTTGGGAAATTGCAACATTCTGTAAGTTACTAAGAACTTTAATCATTCTTTTTTTGGCCATTAGGATAATGATTTGATTAATAGAAAAGATCCTCTCGTTTGATTCGCTTGTTATTAATGATGTTGTTTATTAATAATATTTTGCTTAGCCTTTGGCCCTTGCTCTCAAGAAAAAAAAAGATAGGTAGCATATAATTATAAAGAAACCTATATAGTTTCATAATTTCACAAAAGACAACCCATGCCAGTTAATCCATCATAATTATCACCCATGATATTTTTTTATAATAAAATAATTTGATAATTTTAATGGTGCAGTTGCTATTGGGAATGGGTTCATTGTCAAATCCATGAGATTCTAGAGCACCGCTGGTCCTAAAAGGCACCAGGCAGTGGCTCTTCGCATTCAATAAAATAAGTCAACCTTCTTCAATTGTAGGATAGATGCCTACCAAGTTACTTTGTACAATCAAGCAAATTGTCAGTTCTTTCGCAATTGTGTCATCTTTGGAACTATTGACTTCATCTTCAGTTACTCCCCTAGTGTTATCTAGAACTCATTGGTCATTGTAAAAAGGCTAATGGATAATCAATTCACACATTGACAATACAAGGCAAGGTCTTCATTGATGTGAACACTGACTATAACACCCCTAACCCGAACCCGTCTCCAGAACAGAGTTACAGAGCATTACCGGAGTTTATAAACTAATTGTTAGACATTTTATTTCATCTAGCATTCATATTAAAAACCAATCAAAATCATACATATTGTCCCTTAAACAAGCCCTCGAGTCAAAACTTACGTATTAGAAATAAATAGGAACTAAATCGAAGATTCAGAAAATTTTTCGAAAAATATTTAAAATTTTCAACATTGCAAGGGTCACAAGGCCATGTGACTCACACGGTTTGGAGGCACGCCCATGTCTCAGGCCATGTAGGCATTCGAAATAGGGACATACGGCCGTGTTTTAGCCCGTGTCTGTGCTTGTGTGAGTATACTAACTTGGGTCATACGGCCAAGTCACATGCCCGTGTCCTAGGCCGTGTGAGCATTCTGTTTTGTGCAAATTTAAGATACAAGGGACACATGGTCATGTCACCTGGTCGTGTGTCACACATGGTTGAGACATATGCCCGTGTCTCTGCCCGTGTAGACGAAAATAAGCTATTTTACAAGCCATATTTCTCACCCAATTCGTTACTAACCTAGCCCTACCAATTCACAAATCTACAAACTATAACATGGCATTCAACACAAGCTAAAATAAGTGGCTAATCTCAACAATTTACATATAAACCAACATTAAACAAAATACCTATACATGCCATTATGACTAAAATTAAAACATTCGAAAATATCGATAGAACATGTAACAACCCGGTTTTGACTCTAATCAGACATAGTGGTTTCGGGACCACAAGTCTGAGTCAAAAAAATATTTTAATATTATTTTGTGTGTTTATTTTGTGTGCATCTGATTGTGTGAAATTTTCGTGTTTTAATTTCGTCGTTTAAGTGTCCGATTTAATAAAAGGGCTTAATCGCGTAAAATGAAAATTTAGGGGTTAATTATAAAAGCACCTAATTGTTGTTGTCTTTATAACTTAGAGGTTTTATTATGCAAATAGTCCACTATGTAAGTTAGTGGGTGGCAAAGGACTAATGTAACCTTATTATATATGTCATATATATATAAAAAGGTTAATATAGTAAATTAAAAATAAGGCTAATATATGCTTAATATAACAAATTAAAAGGGCCATGCATGTTCATCTTTTGGCTGAATATTGAAGAGAAAAAGAACCATTTGAAAGCTTTAAAGATTCGGCACTTTGAAGCTCAAATTGAGGTGTGGATTTTGTTTGGTTTTCAATAATTTTTACGATTTTGAGATCGTTGCTTTGTATATTACCTAGCCCATGCTTTAATTTTCGGATTTGATGATGAATTTGGGATTTGCCATTGTTGATAATGTGAGGAATTTATTGTTTGATGATGAAAAATAAATCTTTGATGTTTGATTATCATGTTTAATTAAGTGATTTTTTATAAAAACCCAAATTAGGGATTTAATTGTGAAATTTGAAAATTTAGAGGCTTAAATGTGAAATAAATGAAATATATGGGCTACTAGGGACCATTGGAAGATTCGGCTAAGGCATGATTTGATGAATTTTGTGTATTTTGTAACAACCCGGTTTTGACCCTAATCAGAATAGTGGTTTCGGGACCACAAATCTGAATCAGAAAAATATTTTAATATTATTTTGTGTGTTTATTTTGTGTGCATTCGATGGTGTGAAATTTTCGTGTTTTAATTTCGTCGTTTAAGTGTCCGATTTAATAAAAGGGTTTAATCGCGTAAAATAAAAGTTAAAGGTTAAAATTTAAAAGCACCTATTTATAGTTGTCTTTTTAAGTGGGAGGTCTAAAGATGTAATTAGACCAAGATTTAGTTAGTGGGTGGTATATGCCAACATTGCCCTTAAGTTATGTAATTTATAATTTATTTAATTAAGGTTAATTTAGTCATTAAGTAAATTATAATATTATAACTAAAATAAGTCATAAAAAGATGAATATATTCATCTTTGTTAGCCGAATATTGGAAAGGAAGAAACCATCCATGGTTTCTTAAGTTTCGGCACTTTCATAGCAAAATTAAGGTATGCTTTGGTTTCGGTTTTTGATAATTTTTACGTTTTTGAGATCGTTGCTTTGAATACTACCCGACCCATGCTTGAATTTCTAATTTTAATGAATATTTTGAGTTATGCCATTGATGAATATTTGTGTTTTGTGATGTTTGATGATGAATAATGGAAGATATGTCTTAGATTAACATGTTTTGTCTTGGGATTTTTGATGAATTTGAGTATTTAGGGCTAAATTGTGAAAATAAATTTTTGAGGGACTAAAATGTGAAATAAATGCAATGTGTAGACTTGTATGAGAACCATGAATATTCGGCCCTTATGTGGTATGGACAAATTTTGTGTATTTTGTGTTTTGTGCAAAAAGGACTAAATTGCAAAAAGTGTAAAATATTAGGGGCAAAATGGTAATTTTCCCATTTATGTATTGTTGGACTCAAATGAATGTTTTGATGAATAAAAAGGTTAAATTTGACTATGTTTAGATCAAGGAACGAAGAAAACGAATTTGGATCGGGGGAAGTCGAAGGTAATCGAATAGTCGATCGTGTTTGCTGATATCCGAGGTAAGTCTATTAGCTATTTAATGTCATAAAATCAGTATATAAATAAGTATATGAGTTGTTTTTGGATGAATTATAATTAAAAATATGATAGTTGAAATAATTAAAAGTATGAGTGAATTATATATATATTATGCAAATCTACATCTATATGTTCTCGTATTGAACTTAGGTATGCCATTTATACAAGTTTATAAGGGGTTCGACTATGCAACTATGCATGTATATGTTCTTGTGATAAATTTAAGTATGAAACTTATATATGAAAGAGGGAGATTCGATTAGGTATGTATGTTCTTGTAAAGGTTCTTGAACGGGGTTGAAGAGATGAAATTATTAGTTTGGATTATCTTAATGTGTTCGAAAGTACGATATTAATAGTATGCTTCAATGTGTTAAGTTATATATATATATATATTCGGATGTATAATTTAGATATTGAGTTGAATTTGATGACTGAACTTTTTATACCGATGTGGGTTAAGGATATAGTTTATAAATTATTGAGCTGAATTTTTATGTGAATTCTATATACCATTATGATATACAACTCCTATGAATTGAGATTCTTTTGTTAAAGCTCAGTATCATTCGGTTTATCGTTAGTGACATAATTCAGACTTTACGTCTAGCAGGCTTAATGCCGGTGAAATTATTCAGACTATAAGTCTAGCAGGCTTAATGCCGGTGACACATTTCAGACTATAAGTCTAGCAGGCTTAATGCCGGTGACACATTTCAGACTATAAGTCTAGCAGGCTTAATGCCGGTGACACATTTCGGACTATAAGTCTAGCAGGCTAAGAGCCGGTGTATTGAATCAGGTTTTAAAACCTAGCAGGCTAAATGCCGGTGAATCCGTTTAAAGCATGTGATAATATACAATTGATACCTCTATGATTTTGATTATATGAAATCGATGTATACATAAATGTTCAATCACATGATTTTAGTCATATTAACTTGATGAGCATATATATATACATATATTTGGTCTAAGCAATTGATAGATATGTATATATATATATATATATATGTTGCATTCGGCATAGGTGGATATATTTATGTGTATGCATTCGGCATAGGTGAAAATAAGTGTATGTATCTATGCATTCGGCATAGATGGGTATAGGTGCATATGTGCATTCGGCATTTATGGATGATAAGCATAAAAATTTGGCTTTTGATATATGTAGTTGAATAGTTGTATTTAAATGGATTCGATGAAGTGCGAACAATAAGTACTCTAGAAATCAGTATATGCTGTTAAGGATTATGCTAGTAACTTGATTATATGCATATAATGTATATACATTTGTCCGTTTATGTGTATTAGATAAATATACATCCTTTTAGACTTAAACAAAATGACTCAATAAAGTAGTGTTTGATTAGTAATCATATTTGATGATTGTAATTTCAATAAATTTATTTAAAGAATTATATGATTCTTTTATATGTATTTTAGATATGCTGTAGACTTACTAAGCTATAAAAGCTTACTTTGTTTGCTTTTGTTCATTCGTTTTTATAGATTTTTTTTGGAGACGCGTTACGAGCTCGGGGATCATCAGCACCGCCCATCACACTGTCGACTTCTTTTGGTATTTTGTTAAATATTTGAACTCGATCTTATGGCATGTATAGGCTTGATAATGTTTTGGATAATTTTGAATCCTATTGTGTAAATAGCAATGCGAAAAGAGTTTAACTTCCATGCTTGAATTTGATTATATATGTTCATGAATTGGACTTACATTTGGAATTAGATATTAAAGTTATGTTTATGTGAGCTTGGTTTCGTAATGCCTCGTAACCCTGATTCGGCGACGGAGACGGGTTAGGGGTGTTACATTTTATTGGTATCAGAGCTACGGTTTAGTCGATTCTCGGAACTAGCGTAGCGTGTATGAGTCTAGCTATACATGCCATATTTTTATATCGAGATAGTGTGATGACTGCTGACGTCTAAAAATGTGTTTTCGTATTGTAATGGATCCCGAACGAGCCGTAGCTGATGATGTTGAGAGTATAGCGCCTGCTCCCGCGCAAGGGACAGAGCCAGTAGATTTTCGACCAATCTCGAGTAACCAGGAGGGAGAGGCTAAACAAGCCTTCTACCAAATGATGAATGACTGGTTTACTCATTATGTCCGAACTAATCCGGTTACACAACAACCTCCACCCCCGACTAATCCATCTTCGATTCCTGTTATACCCCAAGTAAGTGATCCGATGAGATTACTTAAGCCTCCGGTTGACAAAATTCGAAAACACGGGGCCGAAGAGTTCAGAGCTACTGATGATGATGATGCTGAGCGAGCTGAATTCTGGCTTGATAATACTATTCGAGTGTTTGATGAGTTGTCTTGCACCCCTGATGAGTGCTTGAAATGTGCCATATCCTTGCTACGGGACACTGCATATCACTGGTGGAATACACTAGTATCGGTGGTTTCGAAAGAGCGAGTGACCTGGGAATTCTTTCAGACTGAGTTTCGTAAGAAATACATCAGCCAGAGATTTATTGATCAGAAACGTAAGGAATTTCTTGAACTGAAACAGGGTCGTATGACAGTGACAGAATATGAACGGAAATTTGTGAGACTTAGTAGATATGCTCGAGAGTGTGTTTCAACTGAAGCTATCATGTGTAGAAGATTTGAAGATGGGCTGAATGAAGATATTAAACTGTTAGTTGGTATACTTGAGATAAAAGATTTCGTAGTACTTGTTGAACGAGCTTGTAAAGCTGAGGAGCTCGGGAAAGAGAAGAGGAAAGCTGACTATGAAGCTCGAGATTCTCGTAAAAGATCATTCAGTAAATCATTTCAGTCGACCTCAAGGAAATTCAGAGCGGATCATAGCCAATCTAAAGCTACTGCAGGGTTTCCTAAGTATGATCGAGATCGACCCCCTGTGAGTTCACGAGCTACTTCAGTTGCTAGCGTTGGTAGTGTTCGACAAAATAGATCAGAGTGCAAGCATTGTGAGAAATGGCATCCTGGGGATTGCAGATTCCATGATCGGTCTTGCTTCAAGTGTGGTTCAAAAGATCATTTCATTCGAGAGTGTCCGATGGTAGCTGAGCAAAACACTGTGCAGGATACCAGACCGAGTAATGTGCCAGTCCGAGGTAGACCGCCGAGACAATTGAGTAATGTAAGTGGTAGTCAGAGAGGAACCAGGGACACAGCAATTCGATCTGAGGCCCGTGCACCTGCCAGAGCTTATGCCATCCGTGCTCGAGAGGAGGCTTCTTCTCCAGATGTTATTACTGGTACTTTCACTCTTTATGATACTAATGTTATTGCATTGATTGATCCTGGTTCGACTCATTCTTATGTGTGTGAGACTTTAGTATTCAGTAAGACTTTGCCTGTTGAGTCTACTGAGTTTGTAATTAAAGTATCGAACCCCCTGGGCCGGTGTGTTTTGGTTGACAAAGTGTGCAAGAATTGTCCGTTGATGATTCGAGATTTATGTTTTCCAGCTGATTTGATGTTGTTACCATTTGACGAGTTCGATATAATTCTGGGTATGGATTGGTTAACTCTGCATGATGCTATTGTAAACTGCAAACGAAAAACTATTGATCTACGGTGTCAGAATGATGAGATTATTCGGATCGAATCTAATGATCTGAATGGTTTATCAGCAATAATATCCTCGATGTCAGCTCAGAAGTATGTGAGAAGGGGTTGTGAAGCTTACCTTGCATTTGTTCTTGATAGTAAAGTGACCGAAAAGAAGATTGAATGTAACACCCCCACGCCCGAAACCGTCACCGGAGTCAAGCTTGAGGTGTTACTAAACTTATCTTACCTTTTAAACAACTCTAAACCACTTATTTTAATTTTTGGAATAAACTATTTTTCTGCGTCATGGTTGCTTAAAAATTCATTTGTCGAGTTTCAAAACTCAAAATTAAGATCCGTAAATTTTTCCTGAAACTAGACTCATATATCTATCTACTAATTTTTTTCTAGAATTTTTGACTTGGCCAATTAGTACAGTTTATTAGTTAAAGTTTCCCCTGTTTCAAAACTCAACTACACTGACCTCTTCTTACTACGAGCCATGTTTCTTCCTGTAAAAAAATTCATATGATTAAGCCGTTTGTTTCTCTCAAAACTAGATTCAACAAGGATTCTAACCATATAAATTACACCTTCTAATTAGTTTTGTACAATCTATGGTGAATTTCCAAATTTGAAACAGGGGATCCAGAAATCGCTCTGACCCTGTTTCACTAAAACTCAGATATCTCATAAAATATAATACCTTTACCTGTTTTGCTTATTCCATAAGAAAATATACATAATAAGCTTTAATTTCATATATTATTCATCTTCAAACTATGTTTCTGCAATTTTTAGTGATTTTTGAAAGTTACGTCATTTCTGTTACTTGAATCTGTTTTTAGGTTACTTTCACATTTTTCATAATTTTCATGTGATAATCATCAATCAATCATACATATTAATAAATATGTATATCATCGGCTATTTTATTAGCTAATCACTAGCAAGTATTTACACATCATTCATTGTTCATATTATACCAAAAGTAGCTAAGTTTCTATACATGCCATACCCAAAACAAAACGTCTAGTTATACCGAGTTATTTCTTTGATAGTGTGATCGGCCTCCGACGTTTCCTTCGATCCCCGAGTGACTAGATAAGTACTATAAGAAGAAGAAAATAAAGAGATTAAGCACTAGGCTTAGTAAGCTTACAGGCAAATAAATCACAACATTCAACATAATGGATAATTATGCATAATATCATCTAACATCATAAATTTCTTTACTTCTCAATTTGTATCTTCTTCTTTATTCCCTTACCTTCTTTCTTACCTGACCTTTTCTTTTTCATAATTATAATCTCCTTTTCCTTTGCTGTTAATTCACTGTAATTTAACTCGTATCCTGACCCGTTGAACCACTCAGAATACTAAGAATACTAGGGTAGTTCCTGTCTATCAATATCCTGCCAATGCCATGTCTTTGACATGGACTTACATGAATTATTCCTGTCTCCAATGCCATATATAATATGGACTTACATGGCTCAATCCTGTCTCCAAAGCCATATTTCTAATATGGACTTACATGGCTCATTTCTGTTCTGTTCTGTCAACTCTAATATCTTAACATTCCTAGGGTTCAACCGGGGCTTTCTAACACTTTTCCTCTGTCACTCCACCTTAAATTCGACTTTACATATTTTCATAACATAAGTATATAAATGCTGGAAATTGACAATAATAATGTAAAATAAAAGAATATTGCATTTATTTACTGTAACTTACCTTGATACAAAATGTGACTAAACTTTACAATTTAGTCCTTTACTTTTTCTTTTCCCCGATCTACTCCCGAATTTCGTTCTTCTTGATCTATAATAGCAAATTTAACTTATTGAATATTCACATTTATTAAAACAGTCCTTGACCCAAACTTTTGCAAAATTATATTTTTACCCCTAAACTTTCACATATTTTCACTTTTGCCCCAAGGCTCGTAAATTAAACTTCATCCTATTTTCTTATGTTTTATGACATGCTGATCATTTTTCCCTTCTATGGCAATATCAAAATCACACTCTAACATATACTTATGACTATTGGTATTTTTTTCCAATTTAAGCCCTTTTACTCGTTTTCACTTAAAACCGAGTAGCATAAGTTGTTTAACATAATTTAAAACATCATATTCTATCATAAGACACCAAAATACACAAATTTCAGCCATGGGTGTTTTCCAAATATGAACCCTAGGCTGAATTATTGCTAGAATAAGCTTAATCAAGTTACCGGGACTCCAAAAACGTAAAGATCATTAAAAACGGGGCTTGGAATCACTTACTATGAAGCTTGAAAGTTGAAGAAACCCCAGCTATGGAGGAGAGCAAAAATCGGCAGAAACTAATTGAGAAGATGACCATTTTTGTGTTATTTTTCCCTATTTAATTCATTTAATATCCAAATGACCAAATTACCCCTCCTTACTAAACTTTCAAAAATTCCTTCCATGTCCTAATTTTTGTCCATGAACTTAAAATTGGTCAAATTGTTATTTAAACCCTCCTAATTAATATTCCAAAGTAATTTCATACTAAAAACTTCTAGAATGCAAGTTTTGCAAATTATTCAATTTAGTCCCTAACCTCAACTTAAGCACTTTATGCATGGAATTTCATCACGAAATTTTCACACAATCATGCAATCATACCATGAACCTTAAAATAATAATAAAATAAATTTTTCTACCTCGGATTTTTGGTTTCGCAACCACTATTCCGTTTAGGCCCTATTTTGGGATGTTACATTGAATCTGTACCAGTAGTGTGTGAGTATTCAGACGTGTTTCCCGAAGAATTACCGGGTTTGCCACCTATTCGAGAGGTAGAGTTTGGTATTGAGTTAGTACCAGGGACGACTCCCATATCGATAGCTCCGTACCGTATGGCACCGACCGAATTAAAAGAATTGAAAGTACAGTTGCAAGAGCTGACTGATAAAGGTTTTGCACGACCGAGTTTCTCTCATTGGGGTGCACCAGTTCTATTTGTGAGAAAGAAAGACGGAACGATGAGAATGTGCATTGATTACCGGCAACTCAATAAAATGACTATAAAGAATAAGTATCCGTTACCACGGATTGATGATTTGTTCGATCAGTTGAAAGGGGCTACTGTGTTTTCAAAGATAGATCTGAGATCAGGCTACTATCAGTTGCGAGTTAAAGACTCTGATGTGCCAAAGACTGCTTTCTGAACGAGGTATGGACATTATGAGTTTCTTGTTATGCCTTTCGGACTTACTAATGCACCTGCTATTTTTATGGATTTGATGAATCGGATCTTTAGGAAGCATCTGGATCGGTTTGTAGTAGTATTTATTGATGACATTTTGATCTACTCTCGAGACGAAAATGAGCATGCTGAACATCTGAGACTTGTGTTACAAACTTTGCGAGATAAGCAGTTGTATGCAAAGTTTAGTAAATGTGAGTTCTGGTTACGTGAAGTCAATTTTCTGGGCCATGTTGTATCAGCATCGGGTATTTGGGTTGATCCGAGTAAAATTTCAGCTATACTTGATTGGAAACCTCCGAGGAATGTTTCGGAAGTTCGAAGCTTTCTGGGGCTCGCTGGCTATTATAGACGTTTTGTGAAAGGGTTCTCTATGATTGCGACCCCGATGACAAGGCTACTACAAAAAGATGTTAAGTTTGAGTGGTCAGAAAAGTGCCAGAAAAGTTTCGATCAGTTGAAAGCTCTTTTAACCAAAGATCCAGTCCTAGTTCAACCCGAATCGGGTAAAGAGTTTGTTATCTATAGTGATGCATCTTTAAATGGTTTGGGCTGTGTATTGATGCAGGAAGGCAAAGTTGTAGCCTATGCCTCGAGACAGTTAAAGCCGCATGAAAAGAACTATCCGACGCATGATCTGGAATTGGCCGCTATTGTATTTGCGTTAAAAATATGGCGTCACTATCTGTTTGACGAAAGATGTCATGTTTATTCCGATCATAAAAGCTTGAAATATTTGATGACTCAGAAAGATCTGAATTTGAGACAGCGTCGATGGTTAGAATTGTTGAAAGATTACGAGCTCGTGATTGACTATCATCCGGGAAAGGCTAATGTTGTTGCTGATGCCCTAAGTCGAAAATCACTGTTTGCTTTGCGTGCAATGAATGCACATATGGTTATGTCTGATGATGGTGCGATAGTAGCTGAGTTGAAAGCAAAACCGTTATTTGTTCAACAGATTTGTGAAGCTCAAAAAGCCGATGATGATTTAATTGCAAAACGAACTCAGTGTGACTTAAATGTTGATTCAGAGTTTCTAGTTGATACTGAGGATTGTTTGAGATTCAGAAACCGATTATGTGTTCCGAAAAATCCAGAGTTAATTCAGATGATTTTGAATGAAGCCCATAATAGTCGATTTTCTGTTCATCCGGGTAGCACGAAAATGTATAATGATCTGAAACAACACTATTGGTGGCATGGAATGAAACGAGACATTTCTGACTTTGTTTCGAAATGTTTAATATGTCAGCAAGTAAAAGCCGAGCATCAGGTACCTTCTGGATTGCTGCAGCCGATCATGATACCTGAATGGAAATGGGACAGAGTTACGATGGATTTTGTATCCGGTTTACCGTTAACACCCAGCAAGAAAGATGCAATTTGGGTTGTTGTTGATAGATTGACAAAATCGGCTCACTTTATCCCGGTTCGTATGGATTATTCGCTTGATAAACTTGCTAAATTGTACATTTCTCAGATTGTAAAATTGCACGGAATGCCTATTTCTATTATTTCGGACAGAGACCCGAGATTTACATCGCGGTTTTGGAAGAAATTACAAGATACTTTAGGTACGAAACTACATTTTAGCACAGCTTTCCATCCGCAAACAGATGGTCAATCGGAGCGAATTATACAGATACTTGAGGACATGTTGAGATGTTGCATTCTCGAGTTTGAAGGTACGTGGGAACGATATTTACCTTTGATTGAATTTGCTTATAATAACAGCTTTCAATCTAGTATTAAAATGGCACCTTATGACGCTTTGTACGGTCGTAAATGTCGTACACCACTGTATTGGACCGAGCTCAGTGAAAATAGGATACACGGGGTTGATTTGATTAAAGAGACCGAACAGAAAGTGAAAGTGATTCGGGACAGCCTGAAATCAGCATCAGATCGTCAGAAATCTTATGCGGATTTGAGAAGAAAAGATATAGAATTTCAGATCGGCGATAAAGTGTTTTTGAAAGTCTCACCGTGGAAGAAAGTACTCAGATTCGGTCGTAAAGGCAAATTGAGTCCAAGATTCATTGGACCGTATGAGATTATAGAACGTGTCGGACCGGTTGCTTATAGATTGATGTTACCACCTGAGTTAGAAAAGATTCACAATGTATTTTATGTTTCAATGCTCCGTAGATACCGATCTGATCCTTCACATGTGATTTGTCTGACGGAGATTGAAATTAACCCTGATATGTCATATGAAGAAGAACCGATTAGCATTCTGGCTCGTGAGATCAAGGAATTACGAAATAAGAAAATTCCGTTAGTTAAAGTATTGTGGCATAAACACGGAGTTGAAGAAGCAACTTGGGAGTCAGAGGATACAATGAAGGAGCGTTATCCAAACCTATTCACCGGTAAGATTTTCGGGGACGAAAATCCCTAAGGGGGGAGAGTTGTAACAACCCGGTTTTGACCCTAATCAGAATAGTGGTTTCGGGACCACAAATCTGAATCAGAAAAATATTTTAATATTATTTTGTGTGTTTATTTTGTGTGCATTCGATGGTGTGAAATTTTCGTGTTTTAATTTCGTCGTTTAAGTGTCCGATTTAATAAAAGGGTTTAATCGCGTAAAATAAAAGTTAAAGGTTAAAATTTAAAAGCACCTATTTATAGTTGTCTTTTTAAGTGGGAGGTCTAAAGATGTAATTAGACCAAGATTTAGTTAGTGGGTGGTATATGCCAACATTGCCCTTAAGTTATGTAATTTATAATTTATTTAATTAAGGTTAATTTAGTCATTAAGTAAATTATAATATTATAACTAAAATAAGTCATAAAAAGATGAATATATTCATCTTTGTTAGCCGAATATTGGAAAGGAAGAAACCATCCATGGTTTCTTAAGTTTCGGCACTTTCATAGCAAAATTAAGGTATGCTTTGGTTTCGGTTTTTGATAATTTTTACGTTTTTGAGATCGGTGCTTTGAATACTACCCGACCCATGCTTGAATTTCTAATTTTAATGAATATTTTGAGTTATGCCATTGATGAATATTTGTGTTTTGTGATGCTTGATGATGAATAATGGAAGATATGTCTTAGATTAACATGTTTTGTCTTGGGATTTTTGATGAATTTGAGTATTTAGGGCTAAATTGTGAAAATAAATTTTTGAGGGACTAAAATGTGAAATAAATGCAATGTGTAGACTTGTATGAGAACCATGAATATTCGGCCCTTATGTGGTATGGACAAATTTTGTGTATTTTGTGTTTTGTGCAAAAAGGACTAAATTGCAAAAAGTGTAAAATATTAGGGGAAAAATGGTAATTTTCCCATTTATGTATTGTTGGACTCAAATGAATGTTTTGATGAATAAAAAGGTTAAATTTGACTATGTTTAGATCAAGGAATGAAGAAAACGAATTTGGATCGGGGGAAGTCGAAGGTAATCGAATAGTCGATCGTGTTTGCTGATATCCGAGGTAAGTCTATTAGCTATTTAATGTCATAAAATCAGTATATAAATAAGTATATGAGTTGTTTTTGGATGAATTATAATTAAAAATATGATAGTTGAAATAATTAAAAGTATGAGTGAATTATATATATATTATGCAAATCTACATCTATATGTTCTCGTATTGAACTTAGGTATGCCATTTATACAAGTTTATAAGGGGTTCGACTATGCAACTATGCATGTATATGTTCTTGTGATAAATTTAAGTATGAAACTTATATATGAAAGAGGGAGATTCGATTAGGTATGTATGTTCTTGTAAAGGTTCTTGAACGGGGTTGAAGAGATGAAATTATTAGTTTGGATTATCTTAATGTGTTCAAAAGTACGATATTAATAGTATGCTTCAATGTGTTAAGTTATATATATATATATTCGGATGTATAATTTAGATATTGAGTTGAATTTGATGACTGAACTTTTTATACCGATGTGGGTTAAGGATATAGTTTATAAATTATTGAGCTGAATTTTTATGTGAATTCTATATACCATTATGATATACAACTCCTATGAATTGAGATTCTTTTGTTAAAGCTCAGTATCATTCGGTTTATCGTTAGTGACATAATTCAGACTTTACGTCTAGCAGGCTTAATACCGGTGAAATTATTCAGACTATAAGTCTAGCAGGCTTAATGCCGGTGACACATTTCAGACTATAAGTCTAGCAGGCTTAATGCCGGTGACACATTTCAGACTATAAGTCTAGCAGGCTTAATGCCGGTGACACATTTCGGACTATAAGTCTAGCAGGCTAAGAGCCGGTGTATTGAATCAGGTTTTAAAACCTAGCAGGCTAAATGCCGGTGAATCCGTTTAAAGCATGTGATAATATACAATTGATACCTCTATGATTTTGATTATATGAAATCGATGTATACATAAATGTTCAATCACATGATTTTAGTCATATTAACTTGATGAGCATATATATATACATATATTTGGTCTAAGCAATTGATAGATATGTATATATATATATATATGTTGCATTCGGCATAGGTGGATATATTTATGTGTATGCATTCGGCATAGGTGAAAATAAGTGTATGTATCTATGCATTCGGCATAGATGGTATAGGTGCATATGTGCATTCGGCATTTATGGATGATAAGCATAAAAATTTGGCTTTTGATATATGTAGTTGAATAGTTGTATTTAAATGGATTCGATGAAGTGCGAACAATAAGTACTCTAGAAATCAGTATATGCTGTTAAGGATTATGCTAGTAACTTGATTATATGCATATAATGTATATACATTTGTCCGTTTATGTGTATTAGATAAATATACATCCTTTTAGACTTAAACAAAATGACTCAATAAAGTAGTGTTTGATTAGTAATCATATTTGATGATTGTAATTTCAATAAATTTATTTAAAGAATTATATGATTCTTTTATATGTATTTTAGATATGCTGTAGACTTACTAAGCTATAAAAGCTTACTTTGTTTGCTTTTGTTCATTCGTTTTTATGGATTTTTTTTGGAGACGCGTTACGAGCTCGGGGATCATCAGCACCGCCCATCACACTGTCGACTTCTTTTGGTATTTTGTTAAATATTTGAACTCGATCTTATGGCATGTATAGGCTTGATAATGTTTTGGATAATTTTGAATCCTATTGTGTAAATAGCAATGCGAAAAGAGTTTAACTTCCATGCTTGAATTTGATTATATATGTTCATGAATTGGACTTACATTTGGAATTAGATATTAAAGTTATGTTTATGTGAGCTTGGTTTCGTAATGCCTCGTAACCTTGATTCGGCGACGGAGACGGGTTAGGGGTGTTACATATTTGGTGTATTTTTGTATTAGGACTAAATTGTAAAAAGTGCAAAATGTTAGGGGAAAAATGGTAATTTTTCCATTTATGTAATTTTTGGACTTAATTGAATGTTTTGATGAATAAAAAGGTTAAATTTGATTATGTTTAGATCAAGAAACGAAGAAAACGAATTTGGATCGGGGAAAAACGAAAGTAATCGAATAGTCGATCGTGTCTGCTGATATCCGAGGTAAGTCAATCAGCTATATAATGTTATCAAATCAATATATATGTATGTATATCTATTATGTTTGTTGTTTAGCTATAATTAAAAGTAATTTAATTGAATAAATTCAAATTATAAATGGTATAAATATGTATATACAATGTTCGAATATATAGGTATATGCTTATATAAATATTTGAATTAAGTTAAAGTATGAATGGTATAAAGGTATATATATATTCAAATAATTATATATGTATCTATATGTATATATACTTGAATTTGGTTGGTTGTATGAGAGTTATATATATGTGCACATAAGTTTCAAACATATATATATGTAGGTAAAAACATTTGGGTTTGATTAAAGGTATGTATGTTGTAATTGTACAGATAAGTTCGAATAAGTAGGTATATGGGAGTTGGAACATCTATATATATATGAATAGGTCTTGATTATATTTTAAGGTATAAATGTTAAATACGTACTTGGGAGTTCGAATATATCTAAATGTATATTCGTGTACAGATTCTTGAATTGAATTGAATGTATGATTTGCAAACTCTTTTGTGATTGAATATGGACTACAATGAATGTGTGTTTGCTATTAATAAGTATTTGAGGAAATTATTATGTATATGGGAAAATTGAGATTTTCAGGCTTAGCGCTTAGCAGGCTTATTGACGGTGAAACACTTCAGACTAAATGTCTAGCAGGCTTAATGCCGGTGAAATATTTCAGACTATATGTCTAGCAGGCTAAGTGCCGGTGTACTGAATCAGGCTTTAAGCCTAGCAGGCTAAATGCCGGTGAATCTGTTTTTAAGCATGTGATTAAGTGTACAATTATATGATTTTGGATATATTTAATTGATAAGTATATTTATATATACATTCGGCTAAGTGCGTTTGATGATTATATATATATTCGGTTTATGCAATTGTAAAATATATATATATATATATGCTTTGGGATTTTGCATTTCATAAATATATACTTATAAATATTTGGTACGCATACTTGATTAGTAACTACATATGCATTCGAGATATATATATCTTTGTTTATAAGTATTTGATGAAAATGAATGCATTCGTTCATATGTATTAGATTTGTATTGGTTTAAAGTTTATCATGAGTATACATACACATTCGGTTATGATATGTGTATAATATATATATATATGATCGGTTGTATACATTCGGTTGTAATGTTGTTTGGTATAAATAAATATTCAATTGATCGCATTCGACAGGCATACATATCTGAATATAAATAAAATGGTCTGAGTACAATAATGTATAAAAAAATTAGTTATTCGTGTTAATTGAAATCTCAGTGAAATAGATTAAAAGGTTATATTATATATATATTTATATACATTTAGTTATGCTGTAAACTTACTAAGTTATAAAAGCTTACTTTGTTTGTTTTCGTCCATTTGATTTTATAGATTTTGGAGACGCGTTACGAGCTCGGGGATCATCAGCATAGTCCATCACACTATCGACTTCTTTTGGTATTTTGTTAAATATTTGAACTTAATCTTATGGCATGTATAGGTTTGAGTACGATGTTAATTACATTTTGATTGTAAATTATAATAGCTATGCGAAAGTAATTAAATTTTCATGTTGTGATCAGTTTGGTTTTAGAAATGGTTGTGTTTGTTCGGTAATGCCTCGTAACCCTAATTCGGCGACGGAGACGGGTTAGGGGTGTTACAGAACAAATAGATAGTGTGATATATCTCCAACAAGCTTCCAACCTAATCGAGCTTCCGATAATCTGAAAAGTAAAGGAAAACAATTACGTAAGCAATGAATGCTTAGTAGGCTTATATAAACTTTAATCATATCAATTCATTTTAAATAAGAAATTTATATATATCCAGACTAATCCAATATTGATACCCCAATATTCATAAAGTATATTCAACAACTTTACTTTCCTCACTCATTCCAAATTTCTAAATTTTCATTTCATTTGCATTTCTTTACTTTCACCATACCACCATAACCACAAGCTAATGCATTTGAACATAGCCCTTTTTAAAATTAATCACATGATAAACCATTTCATAAGAAATTGCATAACTTAAAAGTTACCACTCTTTCATGAGCATAAGTATGTTTTCATTCAAGCACTTACCCTTTCAACGCATCATATAAATAAACATATTACCATTTAACCAGTAGCTTGACACTTATCTAAGCATCAATAACAAAATTTGTTAGTATACTTGAACATATTTCATATAAATTCAACATTGATAAACTTATTTTATGAACATATCACACTTGAGTTTATTACTCATCACAATTTCAACCGATGAATACACTTATTTCAGATCAACACCAATAATAACCTTAAGTCTTCAAACATTAATTTCATATGTCACTTATCAGATCTTACCGAATCGGGGAACGACTTACGGATATGAGTACATTGTATTCAGAAGCCCAAAGGTTGCACAGAAGCACATAAGTGCTAAACAGAAACCCATAAGGTTTGAATGAAAGCTCGTAAGAGCTGAACAAAAACCCATAAGGGTTAAACTGAAGCTAAAAAGAGCTGAACAAAAACCTATAAGGGTTAAACTGAAACTCATATGAGTTAACAAAAGCTCGTGAGAGCTAAATGGAAAGTAAACACAAAAGGTCGCAACAAATGCTGAACCTCGGTTTACTTGGGTAATTTGCTGTCAATTTATCCTTTGCATTTGTCTTCAATTGATCCTTTGCCACAAAACGATTGTACTCAATCCCGCGTTCCACTTTAACTAGATATTCTTTTCAATTCATAATTTAACAATATTTCATTTTTTTAACAATATGCTAAATACATAATAATTTAACAACATTCCATTTTTCAACAATATATTAAATACATAACATTATTCGTCAATTCAATATAATTATTAAACTTTCCTGAATTGAATTGTAATAATTGCAGGAGTTTAGGGACTATTCCACTATTTTTCCTTTTTCACAAGTATCTACAGAATCTTAATCTAAAATATAAAATTACTCATTCATCAGCATATATTCCAGTTCCAATTTATTTCACAATTTATGCCCTTTAATTTTTTGAATTTACACAATTACCCCAACTTTTTTAACTTTTACAATTTAGTCCCTTAACTAGTTAATCTATCAAATCAACTATTTTTTCTCAATTAATAATTTATCCAAATATTCTAGGCTATCATACAACCCTTAATAAAACATAAATTTAATACCAAACCCTAATATTTTAACTATTTTCACAATTTGATACTAACATTAATATTTAACAAAATCACTTTATAATATCATCATACAACAAAATTAAAGCTCTAAAACCACTTGATATTAATAATTTCTTTCAATATATATTAATTTAGACAATAAAACAATTCATTTCATGCAATTTGGTCTTTTTTATATTTTTACAAAATTGCCCCTAAAATTTTACTTTTATTTAATTTAGTCCATGAGCCTAAAACATGCAAATTAGCCATTTTTAATGTAAACCCATGCTAGCTGAATATTCATATATTTTCCTCCTCCTCTCCATTCCACATCCTTAATGTATATAACATGCTTATATGTAATATTATCTATAATTCCACTATTTACTTATGTTCATATCAAAGCTGTCCGCTTGAGTCATAGTCACTAAATTATTTATATCTTGAGCTACAGAATTCTAAATTAAGATATGCTTCATGTTTTTGAAACTAGACTCAAATATATCTTTACCATAAAAATTTCAAAATTTAATATTTAGCCAATAAGTACAGTAAAATCTTCAAATTTATCCCTGTTCTGCTGTTTGACAGCTTCGACCTTTCTTTATTAAAAATTAATTATCTCTTAGTACGGGTTTGGATGATGTTTCTGTTTGTTTCTATTGAAAATAGACTCATTAATAATTTAAAAATATAAATTCAAACCCCTAATTATTTTTTTACAATTTTTGATGATTTTCCAAATTCAAAACAGGGGAACCCGAAATCAATCTGACATTGTCTCACAAAAATTCATATATCTCATAATATGAAATTCTTTTGCTTACACCATTTCTTCTATGTAAAACTAGACTCAATAGGATTTAATTTAGTGCTTTAATTAACCTCTAATTCAATTTCTACAATTTTTGGTAAAATTTAAAATTCAAACTACTGCTGCTGTCCAAAAATGCTTTAGTGTAAAATGTTGATAACTAAGTTTATAACACCCTCTTTTCCTTTCTCTACCATATTTCCCATCATTTCCTCTTATTTTCCTTCACTAACATATCAAGAACATAGAACCTTATATAATAAAACTCTACTTTAACATCATTTTCATGCTTTTTTCAATAATATCAAACTTAAAAATATATTAAAATCTTGATGTTCTTACCTTGTTCTATTGATTTCAATCTTTAACTTGATTTTATCTCTCCTCCAGCTTCTATTTCTTGTATCTAACTTGATATTGTAGCTCTCCATAGTCTCCTTATTATTTTACTCTCTTGATAGCTATGGAAATTCTTTTGATTTCTAAGTGAAAATGGTGAATCTTTGGTAAAAGGACCAAATTGTAAAGAAAAGAAAATTTCTTTCTTCTCTTCTCTCCTCACATGGGTGCATGGAAAGATGAAGAGAATTCTTCCTCTTTCTTTCCTTATATACTAAATATAATAATAATAAAATATTTCATTAAAATATTAATAAAATAATATTTATCTAATTAAATATCATTAAAATATCATTAAAATATCTCTAATATCATCATTGCCTTCAAGATTTCTCTCTCTTTCTAATTGACCATTTTGCCCTTTATGATCTTTTAAAATTTCATCCTTGAGTCATCGCTTAATTTGGTAAAATTACGATTTAGTCCCTCATAATTCTTCACCTATTCAATTTGGTCCTAATTCATCCATTTTCCTTAGTTTCTAGATCATTCCACCCTTAAAATATTTTCACTATTAGTCCTTCAACTTTTTCATATTTACACTTTAACTCCTCAAATTTTGAGTACTTACCCTTGGGCCACAATTTTTTTTACTTTTGCGATTTAGTCTTTTCTTGAATTAATATATCATAATATACTTCCCAAAGTTGACATTAGGGGTGAGCATTCGATCGAATCAAATCAAATCAAATCGAAAATTTTTGAGTTAATCGAGTTTTCGAATCTCATTTTATCATCCTAACTTTATTTGAAGTTTTCTCGAATCGATTCGAGTGAGATGGAATTCGAATCGAATCAAATCGAATATATTTGTTCAAGTTAAATTTTAAAAAATAATTTTGGGTCCTTGTAACCTTAATCAAATTTTTTATTAACTTTCATCACCTCATAATTTATTTATTAATTTTTTATATACTGGTTAGCTTTTTTGCTTGTTATTTCAATTATCTTCAGATTCTTGTCACTATGTATTTTAGAATTAAAAAATATATTAAATGTAAAAATATGATTTTTTAATAAAAGTTATTTTAAAAATAAAATGTGAAATTGATACCAATATAAAATTTTAACACGAATATTTTATGGCATAATTAATAATTCAATTTTAATATAAATATTCAATATGAATAAACAATTCAATAATATAAATAATATAAAATGTGAAATTTAATTTAATAATATAAATAGTAGATATAAATAAAATTATTACTATTTATGTTTAGTGATTTTTTTTGGATAATTTTGATTTTTTATTTGAGAGTAAAGGGTGAGAAGTAAAAGTTTAGGGGAAAAATAAAAAGTTTTGGAGAATAAAAGTTTGAGGGAAAGTAAATAGGGGAGTAAAATTTTGGAGGGAAAATATTAAAAAAAAATTGGAGGGGGGAGGGTTTGGGATAGATGGGAGGTGGGGTGAGAAGGGAATAAAAGTTTTAGGGGAAAGTGGGAGTAAAAATTTTGGGGGAAAATAAAAGGTTTTGAGGGTTTTTGGGAGTAAAATTTTGAGAAAAATTAAATGGGAGAGTAAAATTTTGGTGGGAAATGGATTTTGGGTAGATTGGGGGGATGAGAGGGGAGGGGAGTAAAAGTTTTGGGGGGAAAGTGGGAAGGAGTAAAAGTTTTGAGGGAAAAGTAAAAAGGTTTGGGAGTTTGGGGTAAAAATGTAAAATATTATAGTTTGATATTCGAATTATTCGAATTATTCGAGTTATTCGAATTCGAAAACTCAACTCGATTCGAACTCGAAATTCGAAAAAAATTCGAGTTGATTCGAATAACTCGATTAACTCGAATAACTCAATTCGTTTAACACGAAATTTGATTTTTTTTCGATTTTTTCGAGTCGAATCGAGTTTTGCTCACCCCTATTAATCTCTACAAGAATATTTCTAGCAAACAAATCTTATTGTTGGAAAACCATATGGCCTTAAATTTGTCCTAATAAGATTGATATTTTGAATTACTTAGGGGTAATATTTATATATTGCTTTTCACTCATTTTTTAGTTTCTCATTTAAAACATCAAAACATAAGTGACTTAAAAAGATTTTTGAAAAGGAATATAAAGCAAGTTTGTTCAAGTGTTTTATTCTCCTTCACATTCTTTTTTATGTTTTAAGTGTTGAAGCTCAAACATGCGACCTTAGTGGGAAGATAAGAGGAAAAAACCTCTCCACTAGTGCAATGTAACCTAGAAAATAACTTTGATTGTTGTAAAAGTGGCAAGGGGTACACCACTTATGAATGTTCACCACCTGTGTCAAGGTACACAAAAGCAACAATGATGCTTAATAACTTCGAACTAGGAGGTGACAGTGGTACACCATTAGAATGTGAAAATTAGTACCACTCAGATAACGACCTTGTGGTGGCAATGTCAACCAAATGGTTAAACCACAAAAAAAAGAGGTGCTTGAAGTATGTCAACATCATGGCAATGGAAACATTATGAGGGCTAAGGTTGTGGATGAACATGATTCTACGATAAGGTACGATTTTGATCATGATTATCAACCTCATTGTCCGAATAACATTGTCAACACGTTAAAAGCAATTTGGAAAGCTCCAAGAGTACCTGAAAGTGATTAGGGCAAAATGAATATCTATTGGTCTGATACTGATTAATCTCTTTAGATTATAACATTATATATTAAAACAAAGATTTCTTGTGTGTTTTAAGGTAATGTTTATACATATTACTATTTAAGTAAAAGTTGTACATATTTTGTTTTTCTATATGTTAAGCAATACAACTATGTCCTAAATCTTAATTATTTGCTCTTTTTTTTTCTATTCATGTTTATTTAAAAAGGGTTAATATGTAGCTTGTCCCATGAACTTGTCCAAAAGTATCTAGTTGGTACCCAAACTTTTTTCTCGACCTAGTCGGTACCTAAACTTGTATTCTGTCACCTAAGTTGATACCACTGTACTAAGACCATTAATTTATGTTGATGTGGCACTGCTAGCCAACCTAGTGGTGACACGTGGCAACCTCTCGGTATGCTACACGTCAGACATAAATTTAAAAAAAAACTTGAAATATATAAACTAATAAAAAAAGTATAATTTTTCACAAGAATGAACCTGGGCAAATGGTTGTCCAGATACATTTGAATTTGAACATTCATTTGTTTAGATTTATTTCAAAATCATTTATAGTAAATTTATATGTTTTTTTATTTTTATTTTATAAAATGTAAGGTTATTTATATTATTATTTTAAAATTAAAAATATATTAAAAATTAAAAATTAAAAATATATAAATTAACAAAAAGGAAAAATATTTGGTACATTGTCAGAGGGTTGACAAGTGTCCTATAGAAATATAGTAAAATATTAAAATATTAAATATTAAAAAAATATATGTCAATTTTTAAGGCTGCTTTTGGAATAATAAAGTATATTGCCATGTACCAAATACTCACTCTTAATTAAATATATAAAATAGTTTTTACATCAAAAGTAAACCTATGCATAAGGTTGTTTAGGTTCAAATGCATGTGGACAACCATTTATCCTTATTAGACGTGCTTTTTGGTTCTTATATATATATACATGTATGTATATTTATAAATTTATAAATTTTTATAAATTTTTATATTATATATTATAAATTTTTTATATTATTCAAAATATTATAGACTTTTTATATACTTTTAGTTGAATATATTTTTATAAATTTATTTATTTTTAAATAATAATTGTCGACACCATTTTTTGGATGAAAACGGGGTCAACTTGGGTTTTGAAAAATGAAACGGGAGTCGCCACCAATCCTTTTTTATAAGGTGTGATTGGATCACCTCGAAAAGTGGTGGTTTTTAATAAAAGGTTTGATTTTGTTAAAACAACAAGTTTGGTCCACGAAATTCAGAAAAACGGGTTCGGGAGTCGGTTACGCACGAGGAAGGATTAGCACCCTCGATACGCCCAAAATTGGTACCTAGTTGATTATTTAATGTCTTAATGTCGAAGATTGAAAACTTTAAAGAAATTTAAAATACGATCCTTAAAAAAAACTCGAATGGCATGGGTTTAAATTCAATAGGATATTTGGCAATTTGGTTAAACGAGAAATCGAAACCCAGTACCTTAGGGCACGTTCCTCGAATTTCCAAACGCAAAACATTGCCTTATTTTGAAATTTTTGAAAGGATATTTAGCTATTTGGTTGAATGAGAAAAATCTATACCCAGTACCTTAGGGCATGTTTTCTCGAATTTCCAAACGCTAAATATTGCCTCAATCGAAAATGTTTTCCCCCTTTTTTTGAAATATGGCATTTATATGCATAATAGAATTATAAATATGATATTGAGCACAAAATAATATGCGTAAAGAATGAAATAAATAAATAAATAATCAATCATCGATATACAAGTAAATAAAAAAACTAAAACATTTTAAAGAATAAACATATGAATAAATAAATAAATGAACATTGAAATTAACAAATAATAACAAAAAGATTGATCCAAATTATAAAATATATATATAAAATATTCATGCGCATATAAGGAAAACATTTCTATATACGTATAATTATAAAAAATATGAAAACATATATATGTATAAGTATGATTTAAAGCTATTAAATATAAAAGCTTGTATAGGTATATACATATATGTATGTATGCGTGTATAAAAAGGATAAAAGAAGATATATTAGTATATATGTATTCGTAAGAGAAATATATACGGACCTATATGTATATATATATAAATTATAAAGTATAAAACATACATATAAATGGGTACAAGTGTATAAATTAAAAAAGTGTATATAATAAAAATAGTAATAAAAGATAACAAATATAATAATAATAGTTAGTTTAATAATAAGAGTCTTAAAAAGAAATTAAATTAACCAATAAACAAAATATAGGATGAAATCGAGAGCAAAATGAAATTACAGGGTAAAACTACAATAAAACAAACAAGAAAGACCAAAATGGAAATGCGCGCAAATATCAGGGACCAATAGAGTAATAAAACCCTTATAAGGACACGTGTATATTGCTCAGTGCGCCAAAGGGTTGGGGACAAAATCGAAAGACAGGCGAAAGTTCAGGGCCGAATTAAAAAGGACAATAATATTGAACAAAAGGAATTAATTTAAAATCAAATAAATACAAAAGGACCAAAGTTGCAAATAGACCCTCAGGTATGGAAACACGCGGACCTTCCTCGGGTCGGGTCGGGTCGACCTGATCCATGCCAAAACGACGCCGTTTTTTGACTATTGCTGCTAGCCAAAACGACGCCGTACCAGAAGGCTATATAAGCCTAAAAATCTTAAAAAAATCATTTTTCTTCTTTCTTAAAAAAAAACAGAGAATCTCTCTATTCTTCTCCTCTCCTCCGGCCAAGGGGTCAGTTGTGGACCACCGTGCCGGTCGCTGATTATCGGCGCCGGCGCCGCCGTGAGCGGCGGTCGGAAGTCGAAAAGTCAGTCTTTTAAAACCCCATTTCGAAAACCTTTCAAAAATCAAGTCCTTAAAGCCCTAAGGCCGAGAGAGGGAATCTCAAAAATGAAACGCCTTCCTCGTCCGTTCTCAACGACTCGGACTCCGGCGACGCTACAACCGCGACGATTCAGGTAAGTTTCGTTTATTAACCTTTAGACTTATATTAACCGTAAAAGAAAAGAAAAGCAAAACCGAATGGAATCGAAGAGGAAAAAAGACTAAAAATATCACCTTTCAACTGATTTCTTTTTATTTCTTTGATCTTTTTCTTAAAAAATCAGAACCCCCCCCCGGAAGCCCCCTTTTCTTTTCAATATGTTCGGCTTTTATAGCGAAAGAACAAAAGAAAGAAAAAGATTCAATCTTTCCTATTGTTTTGTGTTGTCTGCTTCTTTTTCTCCTTGTTGCGTGTTTGTTTCTCTCTTTGCAGGTGGAGCAGGTGGAGCGACGTCAGAAGGGCAGGTGGCCGTGACTTGCGGCGCTGGAGGCTGAAGACCTAGGTGCGGCGCACCTAGGGTTTTCCCTTAGCTGGAAATTGGCCTAAGTTTTTTTTTTTTTGGGCCATTTGGGCTTAGGGTTAAATTTGTTTGGGTTGTGTTGTATTGGGTTTGGATTATTGGGTTTGGGCCATTGTAAGGGTTATTTAGGCCCCGGGCAAATTTGGGCTTGTACAATAATAACTTAAAAATTAATATTTTATAAAAAATTAAAAATATATAAATTTACTAAAAACATACATATAAAATGAATATAAGCAAATGGATGCCCAGATTTAGATATTTTTGGATAATCATTTGTCCAATTTCATTATTGGTTTAGAAAATTTTATATTTTTAATTAATTTATACATTTTACAGATTTTTAATTTTTTAATTTTGGTTTGCCGCATGGCATACTGTGAGGCGGTCACTTTTCACCATCAGATTGTTTATCAATCCACATCAATACAATTAATCGGTATTATTACAAAAGTACAAACTTAAATAACGAAATACAAATCAACATACCAACTAAAAAAAAAAACTTTTAAACAACATATTAAACCTTCAACAAATATGTAAGTAGTCAAAACCTTGAATCCTTCAAAACTTAATTCACGTATACGATATACATGAATCTTGTCCAAGCTTTTTCTTTATCAGGAAACTTCCCCAGCCCTTCATCCCTCAACCAATCTGAAAAGTTTTTGACTTCAAATTAATATGTGGTAGTAAAAGTCCTGCTTGTGACTTTTTAGTTAAATCAAATGCCCCCTCAAACCCGTTATTAGATGAAATTGACCCATAATCTTTCCCTAGTCATCTTCCTACTGTCTTTCATTTTGTTGGAGCTAAGTGCAACAAATAGCAAGGTTCAACAAAAAGCTTGCCGAGCAAGAATCGAGACTTGCGGCAGAAACAAAGAAGAAAAATGAAATAAATTTTAAGCAAAGCTAAAATAGAGAGTATATGGATGAAATCTTGATTGAATTCATTCATTTTTTTTAAAATGGCATAAAGCCTATTTATACAAGCTTACAACTTGACAACTTAGTTGGAATACAACTAAGTTTCATCATTACATCCACTTAAAATAAATCACCACCTACTACACTAACAAACTTAGTTGGAATACAACTAAGTTACATCATTACATCCACTTAAAATAAATCACCACCTACTACACTAACAAACTTAGTTGGAATACAACTAAGTTACATCATTACATCCAAATAATAATAATAATAATAAAACATGTGATTGCTACATGCTAACCATTGCTTCAATACATTTTTTTCTTCTTGGATTTTGGGTCATTATATATAGCTCTATGCAGTTGCAAATTTTCATAATAATAAAAAAATAGCAGCAGGAGGAAAAATGAAGAAGCAAGTTTTTTTTACTGTTTTTGAGTTTATCATCTTTCTTTGTTTTCATTTTCTTTTCATCAGTCTAGGTATTGAAGCTCAAACATGCGATCCTAGCGGCACCATACCGGGCACAACGCCACCACCAGGGCAATGCAACCAAGACAATAATGCTGATTGTTGTGTAGAAGGCGAAGTTTACACAACATACACGTGTTCACCGCCGGTGTCCGACAATACACCGGCAACCCTAACTATTAACAGCTTCCAGGAAGGTGGAGATGGTGGTGGCGCATCAAAATGTGACAACCAATATCACTCAGATGATGAACCCGTGGTGGCACTCTCAACAGGGTGGTTTAGCCAGAGCAGCCGTTGCAATAAATTTATTAACATCAATGGGAATGGAAAAAGTGCAAGGGCTTTGGTAGTGGATGAATGTGACTCTCAAGAAGGGTGTAATGATGAGCATGCTTATCAGCCTCCGTGCCGCAATAATATTGTTGATGCTTCAAAAGCAGTTTGGACGGCTTTAGGAGTGCCTGAAAGCGAACAAGGCGAACTAGATATTACCTGGTCCGATGCCTAATTGATAAATCTTACCATATTAAATAAATATCTCATCTAATTTAATATTAGAATAAAGCTCTCTTAGCTTTTTAGATTATGGTGTCACTTTTGAATCGGACCATTCCTACTTTTTACATATTTAAATATATTTATGCAATCATTATTACATATAAATTACATGTTTATTTGATTATTCGTAAAATCTGGTATGACAAACATCACAGGCAATCAACATCTTTATTTAATCTATAAAATTTATCTCACACATATTTGTTTAGAAATCACATATTTAGAATATAAATGCGTGTTTAAAAGTAATATATAATAAATAATGAAACCTAAAGTTGAAAAGTAATAATAACAAGACATAAAAATATATACAAAATTAAATGAAATATATACAAAAATATATACAAAATATATACTAATTTGATTAGGAAAATTACTTTGATGTCCTTTCACATTTAAAATAAATTATATTATTTATGGATGCTTTAGCCTTTTGATTTAAAAAAAAAAAGCAATAGAATTATGCATATAGTAAAATTTGAACCCATGGGAACCATATTAGTAAAATATTAAATTTAAGGTTCAACCGAAGCTTTATTTTGATAATTTTTTATACATTTTAATTTTAACATGCAGATTTTGCTACTCCACAAGTTGTATATATCTATACTATTATTTAAACTCTTGACTGAGTTGGTGTCACGTGTCAACCGAGCGGCAACTCAATTAGGAAAATTACAAAAAAAATCTTTTTATAATTAAAATAAGTTATATTGTTTGAGGGTAATTTAATCTTTTGATTTGAAAAAATAATAAAAATATACATATGGTAAGATTTGAACCCATGCCAATTACATTAATAAAATATTAATTTACCACTCTACCAAAGCTTAATTTTAATATATTTCACTCATTTTATTATCTTCGTCAACTATATTTATATTAATAGTGTTGTTGATTCAATCCATGTTACAAATTAATTTGGATTTTTTCATTTTAATATATTACAAATTTAATGTGTTATTATTAATTAGTTTCAAATCAAATGTTTCGTTATTTATTGTGTGTTATTTTTAAACATAACTGTGTTCTAAACATGTGATTTTCACATATATACACTTGTGATAGAATTTCTAGTATGAATTAATTAGCTATAATTTTTAACATAATTAATTAATTTATTTATAATTTAATGTTAAATCACATTTACACCTTGTATTTCTTAGTTTTCTTAAATAAAAAATGACCTTTATACTTTTATTGACTGTGTTGGTTTCATTCAACTCGTGACACTAAATTTAACAAAAACCTTAAGTAAAGATAAATAAATTTTAATTGACTAAATAGAATAAATTAATAATTTTTTAAAAATTTTTTAAAAAATGAAATAATAAATTGTTTGTCATGATTATTGAAGCTATAAAATAATAAATAAAGTAAAATAAAAAACCCATTCCTCTTTCCTGTAACAAAAACCAAACAAACAAGATTTAAATAATTTCCACTTTTCTAATTTTCGGATTTTTTGTTATTTTTTAAAAAAAATATAAAATTGTGAAATTTTAAAAATATATATTTTTGCATTATTATAATATTAAATTTCAAAGATTTTTTATTTTTTTAATTGTAAAAAATTTGCATAACTTTTTAGAAATTTCAACGATTATGTAATTTTTTCAAAACAAGCAATTTATCATTGTATCTAATGGCGGAGTCAGACATTTTTTTTGGGTCCAAAATTAAATTGTATATTTTTACGATAGTAAAAATATAATTTCAACATTTTAATAGTCTATATCTTTATAACTTTTAAAAGGTTAAATCAAATATTTATCATTTTTGGGGCCAAAGTATAATTTTACCATTACTAATTTAAAATTTTATAAATTATAAAGGGCCTAAATTAAAAATCTACCATTTTAGGGAGGGCTATGGCCCCTCTAGGTCTCTTAGTGGCTCCGCCACTGATTGTATCGTGATTATAATTTCAAATTCTTTTTGTTATTTTTTTAAAAAAATATATTAATATTTAATTTTAAAAAAAAATATATTTATTTTATTTTTCAATAATTATATGATATTTTTAGAGTATATTTAAATAATTTTATGGTTTAAAAAAATTACAACTTTTGTGTTATTATAATTTGAGATTTTTTTCCTTTTTATGATTATACAACTTTAAGTAGCTAGTATATTGTTTTTCTAGGAAGGCAAATGCATATTAAGCCTAAATATTTCTTACATGACCAAGAAGATAAAATTCATAATTTTTGTACATCTTTTCATTAAGTTTGAATTCTTGTATTTTTATTTTTATTTTTTACATTTTAGACCTTAAGATCTTAATAAATAAAAACATCCAAAACAAGTTAAATATATAACTAAGATAAATAAAATTTTTCCACTCCAACAAAAAGCAATTTCGTACTTTATTTTTCTAAATTTAAAGATGACAACCATTGATCAATTAAATACATTGTCTAAAACCAATACATTCTAACCTATTCACAATAATTCGTTAAGGCATCATTTTCGTTTTACATGCAAAAAGTCATAATTTTAAAGGCTCTCACTTGCTATAAAATCAACTCATTGTGTATAATGAATTTCGTCAAACAACAAAACCAAAAACAAAAGGAAGGGAAGCTTTATTTCTCAATAAAGGTTTCTCCTTATTTATTTTGGTTGGTAGGAATCATATACTTTTTCTACTATATGGTTTTTTGTCATCACTAAACGGCAACAAATATATAATATCTTCACTAAAAAAACAAAGATGTTGAGAAAAGAAATGATTGTCGGGGTTTCAATCATTCTTGTGGTGGGAGTCGCCATTGGTGTTGTGTCTACAGTTCATCGAAATCACAATGATAATGAAACATTATCTCCACAAATGAAGGCAGTGTCTAACTTTTGCTCATTTACTCATTATCGAGAATCTTGCCATAAGACTCTCAACTCTGTTAATAGCACTGATCCTAAAGAGTTCATTTTGAAGGCTATATTGGCAGCTGAGGAAGTAGTCAAGAAGTTTTTCAACTATTCCGATTCCTAATAGTTCAAGTTAAGAACAACAACCTTACAAAGATGGCCTTAAATGATTGTAAGGATATGATGGACTATGCTGTTGATTCACTTCAAGCATCGTACTCTGACGTTGCCACGTTGGTGGTAGTGAATTGTGCAACATTAATGATCACAAAAATGATCTTAGAACGTGATTGAGCGTTGTTATATCATACCAACAATCATGCTTGGATGGTTTCGAACACAATAAAAACATGAAAGAAACCATGCAAAAGGGTATTATCGATGCTCATGAACTCACAGGTAATGCCTTGACAATAGCAACAAAGTTATCGGATATTCTTTCCAAATTTGGCATCCAGTTAAATAATACTAGCTCCCATAGACTTCATTCTGTTGAGAAGAATGTATATCCCTCATGGTTCTCAGCTAAAGACCGCCATCTTTTAGCTAGGATTGATAATAGCAACTTAAAACCAAATGTTGTTGTGGCTAAGGATGGCAGCGGCCAATTCAAAACCATCGGTGCAGCCTTAGCTGCTGCTCCAAAAAAATCCAATATTCGACATGTGATTTATATCAAGGCTGGAATCTATGATGAGTACATCACCGTAGACAAACAATACACCAACATCATGATGTATGGTGATGGTCCAAGAAAAACTATTGTCACTAGTCGCAAGGGTGTCAAAAATGGTGGCGGAATTACCACTTGGCAAACTGCCACTTTTTGTAAGTTTCTAAGAACTCGAACGATTATATTTTTTTCTAGTCAATCAGGATAATGATTTGATTAATAGAAAAGGTCATCTATATCAACCAATATAACATAGGTAACATATAATTATAAAACAACCTATATAGTTTCATAATCTTGTAGAAGACAACTCGAGCTAGTTAATCCATCATAATTATTACCCATGATGGTATTTTACAATAAAATGATTTCATAATTTTAATGGTGCAGCTGCTATTGGGAATGGGTTCATTGCCAAATCCATGGGATTCCAGAACACCGCTGGTCCTGAAAAGCACCAGGCAGTAGCTCTTCGCATTCAATCAGATAAGTCAGCCTTCTTCAATTGCAGGATAGATGCCTACCAAGACACCTTGTACAATCAAGCAAATCGTCAGTTATTTCGCAATTGTGTCATCTCTGGAACCATTGACTTCATCTTCGGTGACTCTCCTACTGTTATCCAGAACTCGTTGATCATTGTAAGGAGGCTAATGGATAATCAATTCAACACAGTAACAGCACAAGGCAAGGACTTCATTGATGAGAACACTGGTACTGTAATCCAAAATTGCAAGATCGTCCCTCAGCAAAAGCTCTTCAATGACAGGTTCAAAATAGCAACATATTTGGGTAGGCCGTGGAAGAAATTTTCTACAACAATTATCATGGAATCCACATTGGGTGACTTCATTAAGCCTGAAGGGTGGATACTCTTTGAAGGACCTGATAAAGTTAATTATGAAGAAACCCTTTACTATGCTGAGTACAACAATCGTGGCCCTGGTGCTAACCTCAATGCAAGGGTCAATTGGAAGGGTTACCACAAGATCGATAGGGTGACTACCATGCAATTTACTATCCAATCATTCCTTTTAAGCAAAGAGAATTGGTTGCCACTGATTGGTGTTCCTTTCACTACTGCGTTGAGATATTAAAGATCATATACTCTAACAAATTAAATTGGAGAAATTAATTATCGCAAAAACTTAAACAAGCAAAAGAACATTATAATATTCTCTTAGCATGTAGAAATATCAAACGGAGGCACATCATTTTTCATCATAGATTTTCTCTTTGCAAGCTTTTAGAGATCGTTCTAAGGTTGCCTAATTCTGGGTCTTTATTTTGCCACTTTATTGTGATTAGAACAAAAAGAGTTCACTTTATATTATATCCCATAAGAAAACATATTAATTAGTATCATCTATATCATTTCTTTAAATATATTATCACATCCTATATATAGACTATATTATGGCACACTCATGACGTGAGTGAAAAAAATTATGTAAAAATTTTAAATAAAGTAAAATAAAAACTCGAATATGACTTTAGTTAAAATAAAAACCAAATATATCATGGGTTCAAATAACATTATTCTCATCATCAACTTTTAATAGTTGAAAATTGAATATTGCAACCAAACAATCCTAGGCATATATGATAAACTCCTATGTCTCTACAACTATAGAAACTCCATCATTTGACTATATGAGGATCATAAGCAAACTTTAAGAGTCATCCTCAACTATTTTATTACTAATTTGTTTATTATAATTAATTTAACAGGAAATTCATACATTCTTACTCCTGAGTTGACCATATTTGATCCATTAATGATAGTTTTGTGATAATTTTCTCGCTCTTGTACTTTGAATACTAGAACTCTTACCACTAAATTCTCCCATGAGAACTTAGCTTGTAAAATTACAAGACAAATGTTTTACAATCAAATGTAGTCACACAAATAATGTTCCTCACTTGAACAGATTAAGTGCTCTAAAAAAATTAGTACATCAACTTATACAAGTTTATCAATTATATAGACTTTTTCGAGACTTCTAACATAATGAAAATCTATCACAATCTCCATTAAACAACAACTAAACTAGCTGATATAACAACAATCAAGGTAAAAAAAAAGACTATTGGTAGCAAACACTTCAACTTTCCAAATTGATCCAACTTTCTAGGGCCAAGGAATTAGATAAACATATCCTATTCTCCAAATATGTTTCTATAGGTGATATGATATTCACTGATGGGTCAGATATAATCTACAATCTTATCTCAATCTAGATATGATCTTTGCGATTATTCAAAAAACTTGCACTGTCGACTTTACTATGGAGGCCGAATATATGGCTACTTTTGAGGCAACAAAAGAAGCAATTTGACTTCAAAAGTTCTTAACCGATATTGAAGTCATTCCTGGTATAGAAAAAGGTATAACACTATATTGTGATAACAATGCTGCAATAGCTAATACCAAGGAAATGAGAAGTCACAAAAGGACCAAACACATTGACCGAAAGTATCACTTGATACGAGAGACAATAGCCGATGGGATAGTAAACATGGTGAAAATAACTTCTAAAGATAACATTACGGATCTATTTACTAAGACTCTTCTAACTAGGAGTTTTAACAAACAATTGAGGATATGAGAATGCGAAACATGACACATTTACTTCACTGGGAAAAGTGGGAGATTGTTGGGAAATGTGTCCATATTGTAGTAAACATGTAAGTATTTTCTATGTATTTGAATGATGGATAAATAAATAAAGTTAATTTCACATTTCACTATTATATCTTTTATGTTTCTATCTTTCATGTTTTTCATACATAGCAAAATTGTGACAAACAAATATTAGCTCATTGATTGTCTAAGTTCAAGTTGATGATAAGTGGCACGATAACAATGTTTATATTGCGAGAAAGATAACTTACTTCAGTAGATAATCTAAAAGATTTTGTAATCCCGTAAAAGAATCAAAGTGAACATTTAATTCAAATATATAGAAGGATTATTATGTTGTCTACAATTCCAATTAGGGAGATAGCTAGTCTTGGCTATCAGAGCAATTGACTCCACGAGTAGAGACAAAAATATACTCATTGGAAGAATGATACATTAGACTTGACCCAAGTATAATTAATTCACATTAGACTTGATCCAATTATAATTAATTCTGAATCCGTTTGTGAATTAATTCACTTGTGGCATTCATAGTGTGACTTTCCTAAATCCCGAGTTAATCACTGACCATGCGTATGTAACTCATGTGTTTTGATATAATTTGAGGCTTATGCTCTAAAGATGATCGAGCCGATAGCCAGAATGTTTGATACATGACTTGTGTATGACATGGCTTTCCTAGCAATAATGAAATTCATTGCTCAATTAAAGAGTTAACGATATCCTCTCATTGGCATTGTGTGTATTGGTAAATATGGAATGTGGCTACGAGTTGCTTGTTCTCAAATAAGCAATTTATCACAGTCATTAGTTGGCAGTGATCATATTAACCATTAAGAAGACACAATGTTGACAATGAGATAAAATATGATTGTATTGAGTGGATGAATTTAACTCAAAGAAATCAATGATATCATATAAGTGTAACACACACATGGCGAGATCATTGGACAAAGTATGTGGATAAATTATTTTGGTAAATAGTATACAATAAAGAGTTTTTAATCATAATACTTTCTGTGGACTGACTCCATGATTAAGTAAATTACGAAATATCGGGACGATGCTTCTAGACATTATATATTTGATTGGTCCTTCTACTAGCTCAACAAAAGTTCGATCGAACTGCATTCGAATCAGAAAAAATTCTATGACTTTAGACATAATTTAATTGAGTCAATTTATTCGAGTGGAATTAAATTAGGTGGTTTTGTGAATTGTTCAATTAGAGAATTTGATTGAAGAATTTTCTTGAAAAATTAATTTGGAAAATCTCAGTGATTTTTAAGAAAATCAAGTTTAATCAAGTAAAATTAAATTAATCAAATTAATTAAAATAAATATGATATTTTTGGAAATTAATTTTCAAGTCAGACATTTGGTTTGAAGGGTAATTGAACTTGAAAATTGGATCTGAGATCAAAAATTGAACCCAAGATTAAAATCCAAAAACTGATTGAATGTGGCCTTGTGTATGAAGGAGGGTAGACGATCCAACTAGTGGCTGGATCGAACCGGTCGGGTCGTCACTAGCCCAGATTGAACCGACAATAGTTGAACCGATCAAGCCCATTCGAGCACGTTGGTAATGGCACAGTTGGCCATGGCGACTATGACGGTGACGATTTGGCAGCCAACGTATGGTTGGCGGCGATGGTTCTTCGGTGGTAGAGGAGTGAAAAAATTAGACTCCTAGTGGGACTCTATCGGGTAACTTGATTTCAAATTAACTTTTCCAAACATAATATTGTTTTAATGAATTTAATATTAAATTTAATTTAATATTTATCTAGATAGTATTTTATTAATATTAATATGAGATATTAATTTAATATTAATCTAGTTAAGACTCAATAAACTATAAGGGAGTTCATAGTTCGGTTAAAATCGAATTAATCGACCGAACCGATCTAATTCGGTTAATCGGTCAGTGGCCGAATTTAGTTCGGTTGGAGGTCGGTTAATGATTTTTTAAAATTTCGATTATCAGTTAATTTGGTTTGAAATTGGGTAATTAACTAAATTAATCGAAATAAATAAGATATTATATATAAGATTTTTTATATTATCAATGTATGTTTTGAACAATTATTTTTTATATTAATAGAAATAAATAATATATAATATATAATATATAATTTTGAACTATTAAAAAATGAACATTAGCAATGTATTTTTTATTTTAACCAAAAGACAAAAACATATATAAATTTCGGTTAATTCGGTTAACCGATCGAATTAACGAAATATTTCGGTTTGATTAATGTGTTTGAAAAAAAAAATCAATTTGATTAATGATTAGAGATTTTTACATTTCGGGTTATACATGTTTGGCTTATACATGTTTGAACAGCCTTAATTGGGTATACACTTAAAAATTTTATTTTGGCTTATACATGTTTATGTCATGAAATTCGACTTTTGATGAATTTCTAAAGATGTTCTCATGCACGCCTTTAATAAATCATTTTGGACTAAATACTTTTATTATTGCTTAACCCAACCAAATGGAATATCGGTTACTTATTGAGTAGTTTGTACTCGCTCTCTCTTTTACTATTTTGCAAGTTCAAATTTTAGTTGTGTACGTGGGATATCTGGGGAGTGACGTTTTTAGACTTGATATATTGTCTTAGAAAGTTCTAAATGATGATACTTAGATTTTCAAGATTAATGGATACCACTACTCAAATTTTAACTTTTGATTTAAAGTCTCAATTTACTTTATTTATCTCAAAACTTAATTTCAGATTCTCAAACTCTATAAATATTTATAAATTGTAATTGGATATTTTTATTAAAAAAAATGTGTTTAGCTTGTTTAATTTTAGTCCCTTTATTTATAGCTTAACATATCCGTGAGATTTCGAGGTCTGAAAATTTCTTATATGATATATTTCACATTCGCATATCATGGCATCAAAATCAGACATCTTCTCTTGTAAATTAATTGTTCTTGGAAAATGTTCTTAATTTGGTATAATTACGGCAAAATGGTTCCAGGAAGATGCCTCCATAGATGAATATGCAACCAAATTAAGTACCCAAAAGAATCTCAATTAGAACCTAAGAAAAAGTCTAGTTTTTTCAATTAGAACCTAAAAGAATCTAAGAGTAAGAGGATTTATTTATTTCTCTAAGTCATCCTGTCAAATTTAAGTACAGATTTTTTTTATTTATGTTGATGGGTTTTTATGGTTCCAATTGTTCTTTTTTAACCTTTTTGTAACTGGAGATGTTGCTCATACGATATTTCTAATTTAAATAATGGAGTCCTTGTAAAAACAGACTGTAAACTTGTCTTAATCTTAAAATTACATGGTAGTTGTCTTAAGAAGCATGCAATGCTCATTTGTATATAAACCCCACCACCATTTTCATGTTTCCCTCACCAACCATATAATAAGTAACAATAGAGTTCAGTCAAAATGAACAACAAGGCTTGTTCTGCATTCGTTCTTCTCATCTGTTTTCTCTTGATTGTTTCAGACAGTTAGACAGTTGAAGCAGATCCAAAGACTTGCAAGCCAACTGGCAAGATAAGAGGGAAAAGCCTCCTAAGGAACGTAATACAAAACATGACTCCAATTGCTGCAAAGAAGGCAAGCTTTATGACATTTGTCCCCACAAGTTTCAAACCATATGAAGGCAACCCAGACTCTCAACGTACGGCTTCGATGATGGTGAGGATGGCCGCGGACCATCTGAATGTGATAACCACTCCAATAAAGAACTTGTGGTGGCATTTTCAACAGGATGGTTCAACAAGGAAAAAAAAGGTGTCTCAAGTATATTAACATACATGGGAACGGAAAAACTGTTAAAGCTAAAGTTGTCAATGAATGTGACTCCACAATGGGCTGTGATGGTGGACATAGTTACCAACCTCCATGCGTTAATAACATCATCGATGACACGGTTTGGGAGGCCTTGGGAGTGACTACTGACCAACGGGGTGGATGGACAATTACTGGTCAGATGCATGATTGATTTAAGCAAAGAGAATAAGGATATTAGATAGCAGAAGAAAGATTCGGCTTTTATCTTGAGGCCTGAAATCAAACTCCCCATTAATAACTCCTCTTGGGTCCCATGATTCAGTTTGCGTTTTAGTTTTTCCTTCTCCATTTACTTTGTTGTATTGCCAATACAACAGTTCCAGGGGAATGATTAAAAATTCTCTAATTGTAATTATGACTACAATAGTTTGACTTGACATGCCTTGGGAGTATCCTAAGTCAATGGATCAGATTGGATACCAGACAATGGGGACAATTTCTTCCAGTTAAGTCAAAGGCATCACATATCTGATTCTTTCCATTTATTTGGCTAACACTGAATGCATAAAGTTTTATATCAGCATTCACCAAAAAACAACTACTGGCAAGAAATCAGGCATTAAAAGCATAGCTGGACAACCAGAATCTAAAACTGATAATTGCATGAAAATCTTCCATAACCTTATTTACAACATACTATCTGTCCTGGCGGGCAAACGTCGGAAGAAGTTAATTGGTGCCGCGGGTATCTTGTGGCGAAACCTGGGATGCCTCATAAAGTAAAATCCAGCTATAAGAGCAAACACTTGGAAAGGTGTCACATACAATACAATGGCTGCTGCAAGACAGAATATCACAAATATGGTAGTGGCTCGAGGATCCCGCCAGCTTAAGAGTGCCTGAAAACGCTCGCCTTGATTGGCTATGTCACTCACAACACTCTGAACTCTTCCTGCCACACTCCTTAAACGATCATACCTCATCCGAACTAGATCCGAGCTCCTTGATGCAGGAAAGGACTCAAATTCTTCATCTAGTTCGTCAGGAGAAACTGCATCTGCGCAAGAGAGGCTTGTGTCCATGTGGGGAGGGTACCTTGGCCGATAACGATACTTCCATACCCCTATCAGGAACATGTATAGGAAAACTGTTGATAAAATCAGCTCTGGAAAACAAACCAGCATTACAAATAGGAAATGCACCAGCACTGTTGTCATTGGGTTCTTCCACTTGCAAACTTCACCAAACCATTTTCCAACTTCAAATAATCCTGAGAAAACCGATGTCAGGCGCAAAAAGTTTGCCTTGCTGCGCCTCATGCTCCAAAGATGAGCATTTGCATCAGACATGTATTCAATTACTTCTCTCCTGAGAGGTGGTTCAGCCCGACCAAGCCGAGCTGCCACGATATTCACAGCCTGGTATCGCAGCATGTCTTGTTGTATCACACTCAATGGCCTTTTGTAGTGCATCTTTGGCAAAAGGGGTCGTGAGTATTGAAACATCATACTAAGCATTGATGTCGATGAAAATCGTATTGCCAAATGCAATTCACCCATTTTCTTGACACCAGATGGATGAAGAACCAGCAGTGGATAACTGTGTGTGTAAACTCGACCAGTTTCTAGAGTAGATATACGAATCCGGACCTTTCCAATTTTAATATCCTTGTTTCCATTGGAATCACCTATCTGAGAATTATCAAAGACCCCCACAGTGAGAACTGTGGCTGGATCATAAACTTCCCATGTGTACTGCTCATTATATTTTGGGTTCAGGCTATTTACTATGGTTCGAGTTCGAACCCATTTGTGGCCGTACTTTGCCACACAATACGTATCTGATGTACCTTTCCCATCCTTTGTTTTCATCGGTTGGAGCCGATCGGCATTCAAAATTCCAAGTTCCAGAACACCGACTGATGATTTCCAGAGCTGCTTTGCTGTTGACCGCAGATCACTGCTATACTGGGTTGACTCATCAAGCACATGGTATCCTCCATCAAGACAAACACAAACATGGAGCCTACTATGAAACTTATCTTTCTTTGCACGATCCCCATCCATGGCATCTGATAAAGATTTCTCCAAGTTGTACCACCGAGTACGGACAACTCGGTCATCCGCACGCTTTTCAACAGAGTTCAATGGTACAACGGCCTTTCCCATGGTCTCATCCTTATTAGATCCCACACGATCTTCAACTGAAAATATGAGATGATCTTCAAAGGGTTCTGAAGTAACAAACATAAACTCCTCGTTCCAGATTGGATTCAAATTTCGAGGTTGAACTGTTTTGTCTTTAAAATCTGGTTACCAATCTGAACCTTAACATATACATCAGGAAACCTGTTCTTGTCTGATGGAACAAGGTCTTGTGCCTCGATAACATTAACTCGGACATACCATAATCTTGGAGAGTGATAAACTTTTGAACGGATATATGCGGAGGCAATGGAAGTGCTATCGCCGGGAGCAAAAGCATCTGAGTGCCAGGCATCCGGAAAAGTCTCGTCAGCCTGCGTGCCATACCAAACTGCAAGCATCAGTTCTCCTTTCTTTTTCTCTCCTTTCTTGTCTTGTAGCCGATACCATTCTGGAGCCAATGGACTGTCCGGTGGAACTCTCATCGGAACCTCATGGAGATCAAAGCGCACAATCCCAACAAAGTCATCTTTCACTAAATCCTTATCCTTGAGAACAACTTCCAACACAGTTGACTGCATTGTTTCCCTGGCAAAGGCAAACACTTGATTCCACTCGGGATTTTGGTTCCTCTCATAATGCTTTGTGATTCCTTTGTAGTTTCCAACTTTTACTTCAACATATGGATCAAGGCTGCCTGTCAAATCTTTTGAAGGAAGATCTCGGGCTTTTACCACTCGCACAAAAAGGTATCTCATCTGTTCAACAAGGTCATAAGTGCTTGTTGGCCTGTCTCCTCGTATGACTCGGCCTCCAATAATTCGTCCTCCTCCAAGGAATGGGCTCGTCTCTTTAAGAGCAAAATCAGATGGTTGTGAATGTGATGATGAACCTGAGAACATGTGAACAACTTTCGCTGCCTGTGGTTCGGATTTCATCTCATGTACTCCATAATTCATTTGTTGTTGGGGTGGCATTGGGGTAAAATTTTGCTTTTGTTGCGAGTGGTTTGCATTTGGAAGATGATAAAATGTATGCCTTTTATCAGTTTTCTCTTTAGGAAGTGAACTCGGGAAGTTTGGAGTTTGTGCATAACCTGAGCCTACGTCTGTATCCAAAAAAGATTCCATTGCTGGAAGTGGATTTGATAATTTGATTGAAGGGTCATCAGTTAAAAATACCTTCAAACCGAGCTCTCCTTTTGCATCGGAGAAAATGGTTCGTTTTTCAAGAGGGTAGTGCATAACAACCGCATCAGAGTAGGGCACGAAAGACGTTCCGGTGAGACGAAGCTTCCCAAGACAGGTTTTGGTGTTGTTTGCTTTGTTATGGCTGTAAACATAGGCTTCAAGAGGGAGCTTGATTAAGTTGTTAGGATCAGAGATGTTGAAATAGAAACTCTCATTCCAGACTGGATTGAGATCGTTTTCTTTACTGGTGGTGCGGAATCTCTGGTCGTCAAAATGAAGCTCCACGAATGGATTAGACGAGCCTTTCCCGTCTTTGGCTACAAGGTCATGAGCCCCCACGACTTCAACCCCTAACTTGAAACTACTCATGGTTTATCTTAATTAAAACAGGAAAGGAATATACTGCAGTGCTAAAGATAATCGGCGGCCGATACGACAACACCTGAGAAAAAGGAAGAAAACTAACAGTTCAACAATGATGAAATCTGCATCATATAAGGAAATCGACAAGAAGTATCAATCTCTATGCATGGATGAATTTAAAACAGATGAACTTCATTCAAGAAACTGAAATGCATATATGGACAAATGGAAATTCCATGTCAGAACGGGAAACAGTCAGAAGTAATTGTGTAAGGTTATGGTCCAAATCAAAGAAAACTCAACCATCAGATAATCAAGACTTGCAAAAACCTTAAATGAACATTGCAACAGAAAAAAGACAAAAAAGAAGATATCCAAGTTAAAGAAAATAAGAAAGACACAAACTGACCTTTGATATTAAGACTGAAATCTTCTGTTAGGAAAGTGAAAGAGAGCTTGAAGACTTATGACCAGCATCTCAGAAACTTAGCCGAGAAGATGATCGAATATAATCGAACTAACAACTATATTTCTGGAAAACAAAAGGGGAAGAGGTGACTGAGTCTGAGAGATAAATGGTTGGTGTCTTAAGTAGTGACCAAAACCGGAATAAAAAACAAAGAGGAAGGAGAGAGGGAAAGGGCGGGTCTACAGTTTATTATTTAGTTATCAATCTCCGTTTTGTTTTGTTGTTTGGCCATCGTAATCGTGACCTTTCACGACAATTAGAGTTCTACATGTCACGGTAGACCGTCCAAATAATTTTTTTTTAGTAAAAATATAAGTTTGAAAATTGAGATTTGAGTAAAAAATAAAGTCCGTGAAGAAAATCGATTGGATCTGGAGTAAGGTTTTTAATCTTAGGCTTAGCTTTAATTTATAATAAAAAAATTTTATTTTTCTGTTATTATTTTTTCATGTTTATATTATTATTATTTTGTTGTTAATGTTTGGATATTGTATAACACTTATTTTATTATTAATTTTGTTATTATTGTAGAGACATTTGCTTGTTAAGTTACACTTATCTTAGTGTTATAAAGATTTCTTTAATTTATTTATAATTTATTAAAAAATATTTATTTTAATATTTTTAGTGTATTTGATATATTACTTTTCAAAATTATTTTAGATAAAAATAAATTTTAAAAAATTAATACAGGCCAAACTCAAATTTTAGTATTTTATCTAGAATAGACTTGAATAAAAAAAATTAAACCTATTTTTTGGACCAAGTTAAACCGGCCTAAGGCCCGACCGATGGGCAATTGTAACGGCAACTATACCGTAGTTAATATTGTTTCACCCTTTCGACACTCCTCTGAATGTTTTGCGATTAATATACTCGCTTCCTTTTCTCCACACGTTTCGTTTAACGTGCGGAATTACTATTTTACCTTTTGTTTTTAGATTTTATTTTTCTTAAATAACTTTTTATACTTATATTATATTTATAAATTTTGGGTTTTTTTTTTGGTTTTATTTGAATAAACTAAAAATGTAATTATAATTTATGTTAAAAATTTATGCAAGTATAGGTTAAAAAAATATTTTTTATAAATTAGAAGTTAAAAATATAAATAATTTATCTAAATAAGATGTCTTTTTCTGTACGAGGCACTTTTTACAAAGGAAAAGCAGAGAATATTATCAATTAGTTGCATTTTGCAACACTGAAAAGTTCCTAAAACTGTGGTTAAGTCCTCCAACGAGTTCAACCTCAAAGTTTTTATCAAACATCTTAATAAAAAAATCAACTATTTAAATTGTATTAATTTATAAATCAAAATAAAATCTTATTGCATACCATCGTAAATGCAAGTTGAAATATCATTACCTCTTGTGGTATGAGAAAATAAAATGAATATATTTGAGAGGTCTCTCTGATCAAATTAGTGTCTCGATTATTATATAGATCAATTTAGTTCTTGTATTATTAAAAAGAATCAAATAATGTCAAATTAAAATAGAGGTAACATTTACTGCTTTAAAAAAGATCATTTATCGTTTAATAGAGTTTATATTTTTTAAAATTTTTATGGTTATGTAAATAACACCTTTTGTTTGGAATTGAAGTGCTATTGAGAAAAGACATTTCCTACCCTGTAAATGTTAACTCAATTAGATTCTTTTTAATAATATAGGGACTAAATTGATCAATTTAATAATAGAAGAATTAATTTAATCTAGTCCCTAAAACACAAGTACGGTGTAAATAATATATTAAATTACCCATTCATGCAATCATGCATATTCTTGTCCTCCTTTACAAAGCAAAAAACTTTTTAGTCTAATCTAAAGATTCCACATAATCAAGATAGGAAATATAATAATATAATATATCCAATTGACTTGATTTTTATTGACCAGACTTCATGAGCATATAATTAATCTATACACTGATTATTAATTATATTGAGCTTATCCTCTCAAGATTGCGATAGAAAAGAAAATTCAGATGTCTAACTCTCAAGTTTCCACACGTTTTAAGGTGATTTGTTTAATAATTATTTATATATATGGTAAATACAATTCTTGTGGACCATGACATCAACTCTACTTTCTTATATTTATTTATTTTTGTTCTTTTCGATTAACATTAAATAAGTTTAATTGTTTAAAAGTTCCTGAAATTTTCTCGGAAAAAATAAATTAAGTTTTTACTATTTTTTTTATGAAATTGAATCATTGAACTAATAAATCTGGTTAAATAAATTTTTGACCAACGTTAACCGTTAGAATAGTGACGTGATGGCGCTTTATGTAAGTAACAATTGCTGACGTGGTAAAAAATAAAAAAAAATTATTTTTATAAATTTGTAAATATTATTAAAATTTATAAAATATTAAATAAAGTTTAAAATTTAAAGAGATTAATTTAAAAAATCTATTTAAAAGTCAAGTCCAAAATGAATCTGGACAACCATATGTTGAGGTCCATTTTGGACGATTTTTCTAAATTATATAAAGTTTAAAAAATAATAAAAATTAATTTTCATATAATTTTTTAGTTCTATTGATACCTTTTAGGATGTATAAAAAATATTTTTATAAAATAAATATAAATAATTTTAATTTTATTAATAGTATGTGTAAAGTTTTTTTTAAATGTATGAAAATGTCCAATTATTTAAAACTTTTAAGCTATAAAATAATTTATGCACCTTATAGACTATAATTGATACACTTTTTAAATTGGATATGTTCAAATATATTTTTTAAAATCTTTACACATACAATTAATAAAATTAAAATTATTTATATTTATTTTATAAAATATTTTTATACTGGTACCAATAAAATAAAAAATTTATACACATATCAGTTTTTAAAGAAAAATAATTTTTAATATTTTTTTTAAACTTTATATAATTTAAAAAAATCATTTTAAATGAATATGGACATATAGCTGCCTAAATTTACGTTGAATATGGACAATCCTACGTCCAAATTCATTATGGACTTAACTTTTAATGGTTTTTTTTTACTTTTTACTTTTGTGTTGTGTTGACTTACGCCAATATTATAACGGTTAATATTAGTCAAAGGGTCTATTTGACCAATTTTATTAATTTAAAAACTCAATTAAGTATAAAAAAAGTTAGAGGGATTTAATTAAATCTATCGAAAAATTTAAAGACTTTGTAAACCATTAGTCATGTTAAATATATATTTTAATCAGGGTACAACTTATAATTATAATAATAACCAAAATATTATAACGAGTTGAGTCACAAATGCAATCAAGTGGTAAATTTATTACATACCCTTATTAAACAATTAGAATTTCCCTTAAGAGAATCAATTCAAATTTAATTAATTTTAAATAAAAATAAATGCTAATAATTAATACAATTTTCCTTTTCTTTTTGTTTGATAAGTCACAATCAAAATTTGGTTTGATTTAAAATTGAAAAGAATGTTAGTATTTTTCATATAGTTTTCTTGTCAATTGCACTGAATTAGAAATAAGGTGAAACTCAATTAAAGTGTGTAAATATATAAATATAGATATAATATAGTTAATTAATAAATGTCAATATTTTTCTTTTTCTGAAAAATAAAATTTTGAACCACAATTTAACCTGATCTAAGAACAGATCGACCACAAATAATGGCAATTCAGGCAAATGAATTCTGATTAATCCACCCTTTATTCCCACCCTAAAATATCTCTCATCCCCTCCCTCGCATTTCTTATTTTCTGTTTTCCCTAGTTAAAATCATTCAATTTCTTTTCTCTTCTCTTAATTATTTTCTCAGACAGATTTTATTTCCCTTGCTGACCATTGCCAAAAGGTTTACCAAAGCTTCATTTCCAGAACAAAATGGTATGCTTCCCAAATCTTTCTTTTATTGTAATTGTTGGTTCCTATATAACTTTTTAATATTTATTAGTAATTATGAAAAAGAGAACAAGAAGAATGAGAATGAGAATGAAAGATGAAGGAAGCTTAGAGAAATTGATTTCAATGGACCAGATATTTTTCCATGTGGCAATTGCATATCCTATTTCCATTAATTAATTTTGAAAAAAGTTAGTATGATCTTTATGCGGATCCGAAACAAATAATGACCATGGTTTTAACATTGCATGTTATTTATTATTAAGTGGTGTTAATACATATGTGGTGCTATAAATAGGCAAATTCATCATCTGGAATGTATGTGAACGATGATTGCAAGCTGAAGTTTTTGGAACTAAAAGCAAAACGAAATTATCGTTTCATCGTGTACAAGATCGACGAGCAGACACAACAGGTGATCGTAGACAAGTTGGGAGGTCCCCAAGAAACTTACGAAGATTTCACCAACTCCTTGCCCGAGCATGAATGCCGCTATGCTGTCTTCGACTATGATTTTACCACAGATGAGAACTGTCAGAAAAGCAAGATTTTCTTCTTTGCATGGTACCAAGACAAACACATTGTTCCCTTACCAATAACTCAAACTGATTGTTACAATAATATTGTTCCTTTGTGGTGGTGTATAATATATGTATAGGTCACCTGATGGGTCAAGGGTGAGGAGTAAGATGCTTTATGCAAGCTCCAAGGACAAATTCAAGAGACAGTTGGATGGGATTCAAGCTGAGTTGCAGGCAACAGATCCAAGTGAGATGACCTTGGACATCATCAAAGCACGAGCTCTTTAATTCCTTCCTATATAACTCAAAACTCCATTCAAGGCGTTTCCTTTTTCAATAATCTCTATTAATTTGTGGGGTATTTCCCGTTTTTAGTTTCTCTGTATCTAAGCTACATCAGAAAACTTGACATCATATCCTATAACATCCTAAGTAAACCCTTGTAGTCTAAAGGTCGGAATTCCTCTGTTTCTCAATGCTATTTCAGTGTCTGTAATAATTGATTCTTATGGTTTAGTTTTTTTCCAATATTCTGTCTCCCACGTCTCCACTTGCCTTGTTATTTTGTATTTTGTGTCGAGAGAAGCTTGAATGGCTTGAGGTTCATATGGGGGAGGCAATGCACATGGAAATTTATGACTAGGAGACTTCACCATTGACTGCACCATAAAATCCTTCCATAAACCTTTCTGCAAGCATGCTGCGGATTCGGCACAGACCCTGTGGGATTTTGAAGGTATTGTTGGTTTAAACTTCAAGAGTTTGGAGTATTCGTTCAACAAATGAAACATGTAGTCATACACATTTTGCATTGTCAGAGTCTCTTCGATAAATTTGCTTCCTGCTTCCCCTATGGCCTGTGCCTGCAAGTTTATAAAGTGAAATTAAAGGTACATTATATATTTTCTTAAGAGATAGATATACATGATTGAATTCATTGCAATCCATGTTTTCATTTGCTGAGAATATGTACCTCATGAGGGTGATTATTGCCCCATTCAACTGCAAACTTAAGATCCCTACATTTGTTTTTGCGACGGATACGACAGTAATGCTGCATCGGCACCATACTTCTCGAGAAGAAATCATAGTATTTAGGCTTTATCAACAACGTCATGCTATCACATGCCAGTATGTATTTCTCACTTACAGACCAAGTTGCTCCTTCTCTATAGATTTTATATCTTTATATGGATTGTACCACAGCGAAGTTGAAAAATCTCATTAGACTAAAAGTTGTTTAAAATTGAAATTTTAAAAACCTTCCATAAGAAGGAGAAGAAAAAGGGTTTTGCATATATATACCTATGGGTACATTGATCTTCGAATTTAGAATGCTTGAAACTTTGTTGACTTTCTTTACCCCAATCCATTTAGCTTGGCGTTGCCTAAGTTTCTTATGATTTCAATCCATTTATAAAAGCCCTGCCCATCAATGACACAAAGAAGAAACATAATAATTCAGGAAGTACCAGCATAAATCCGAACATTGCAGTCGTTTTTATCTGAAAGGTTGCATTTCAAAAGATCTACCCGATCTTTAGCAACGTATGGGTTACCCTTCCAGTTGGCATAAGGCTTCCTCTTTGTCCACTTGATCCTCTCCCTCCCTTTCTTTATTGCCTTCAACGTCTCCTCCCATGGCTTTATATTCACCTCTGCCCTGCCAGGACAAAGTAAACTAAATATGATTAGCTTGCTAATTGCAATAAAAAGTTATTAACACTTGACATTTTTTCTCCATTAGCAATTTGTTGCGGTAATCAGAATTAAAAAATTGATATATCATTAAGAACGTGTGACTTTTGGCAATATGTAGCAGAATTTACCATACCCGGAAGGTCCAGTCAGGGAACACAATGTCCAGTGCTGCTTTTTCTCCACAATAATGAAACACCGGCGGTGCTAATGCAGCATAGCGTCCTTTGTAGTTTCTTCTCTTGATCACGGTATCGTCTCCACAAAAGAACAAAAGGTCCAAGTCTGGTACTTTTCCAGGGTACAACCTTAGAAGCTGCAAAATGCCCCATATTGTAAATACATCCCTGGTTTGATATGGCCTGTTGTACTTCTCCACATAGGCCTTTCCGTTGACAATGACGAGCCTGAAATCCGCACAGGGTTTTCCCCTTTCGATCATGTCTTCTGTAATCCACGAACCCTTCCATTGCTTTAAATCTTGGTGGATCCACCAGAAGTAATCTGGGCAAGTTCTAGCCGATGATTCTTGGAGCTGGAACACCGACTGGTAATTTTCCGGGCATGTTTGGGGTAAATTAACTGAATTAGAGCAGTTTAGAGGAAATTCAATCCTCTCATGATGAGTTTTAGAAGTTCGTGATGTAAAAATCGACTGCCCATTTGGAGTGCCCCGTATAACAAGCTGAGAAACAAGTAGATCAAAAAATCTGCATTAATCATTTATTAACAAAATTCGAAATATGGAAATCTATTATACATGATTGGAAATATATAAAAGAGTAATTATTTGGTAAATAGAATTCTATCTATACATTTAATTTATTTATTTTAAAATTTTAAAATATAATTTAAGAATGCATTGGACAAATTTAACCCTAGAGTTAAAAAATTTCACCGTTAATTTACAAAATAATTATAATATATAGTATATTATGACACAAAATGGTTGAAAACTTTTATCTAACAAATATATTTATTAAAAATTTAAATAAAAATAAATGAAGTATTGGTTGAAATGACAAAAATAAAATATTGATAAAATCCCATCATAATTATGGAAAAAAATTATTAAAATTGTAAAAGAATAAAATTATTTGTTTATAATTTAAAAATTAATTTATTATATTTAAATTAAGTTGGAGAATATATTAGATATAAATGAGTGTATAATAATATTTTGTCATATTTAAAATTTAATGACGTGATACTATTTTATTTGTGCTTAAAAACTATACTTTTTAGGATGATATTAATATAACTTATTCTCAATTATTATTATCATAACATAAGTCGATGGTAGTAAAAACAAAATTTCTCAAAATTTATTTATTAAAAATGATTAAAAAAGTATAAAGATGAAGGAAAGCAACAAGTTTCGATATGAGGGAGACTTACAATATCCATCCAATTAAGCAGAGCTGGAATAAGAAAGAGGAAGGTAGTAGTTGTTGAGACCAACACCAACCTTTGAAAAGCAACCATGAATCACTTCATCACCGTAAGCCCTATCCTCTTGAAGTACTTTAACATGCTCCACCATGGAAACCGTATTTCCCACAACTCTATTCCTGATTTAAAACCAAACCTGCCATACATTTATATGCCAAGTGTACATTTTTTAATATACATACTTTAACATGGAATTTTTTTAACGTTAATTAAAACAATCTTCATTTATAAAAAGTTATATTTAACTAAGTAATTTTTAAATATTATTTTAAATATAATATAGTATTATAATTATAATTACTTAAACATTTTATTATATTGTATACTTCTACGTTTATATTATTGTCAAGTAAATCTAATTTTAATACTTAAAATATTGTTATTGCAAATATAATATAATATAATATAATTTATTAATTATTTTCTCCTAATGAATTAAATTTACGGAAACATTGAATAAAATTATAATTATTTATTTCAATGTTAATTACCTAATATCTTTACTTTAACTTTTACTGTGAGTAAATCAAATTTTGACTTATTTTACGATATTAATATTAACTACACTATTTAACAATTTTTTACTTATGATAATTATGCTAAATTAGTAAAAATTCGAAATTGAAGAAAGTAATTCCTCTCATAAAATTAAGGATAAATTCATTTTTGTTAATTTCGAAAATCAACAAATAGTGCAATCCAAAAAACATATTTCGAAAATGTTAGGCAATCGGCTAAGATCGAGTTTGGGTGGTGGGTAAATGGGCTACTGGGTGAGAAATTTAATTTTTTGTTATTACATTGGAAATGAAGTTTTCAATTTAAATTACATGGTCCAATAAGAACTCAACACCTGGAAATAAAACTTTATCTTTTCTTTTTGTCGCGTAGGATTTTTGGACGGAAAATGCCATTGTTGTTATCTATTGTTCTCGCTTGCTCAACTTTAAATTATTTTAAAAATTTTTTAGAGAGATTAATTTGCTCAATTTCGAATTTAAGAGGGTATAGAGTGTTTTTTTACCTACTAAATCGTACAATATTTTTCAACACCTTGTTTCTCCATTTAAGAGCTGCGGTGACATGTATCAAGGGAGTTTAGCTCATTGCCTTTGGCCTTTTCTGCACTGTCTTTGGAGCTGACTTTGGAATTATGTTGCTGCTGCTTCTGTTTTCTGGAGCTTATTTTGAAGAAGTTTTAGATGTTCTATTTCTCTGTGTTGCTGTTTTGAAACGGTCTTAAGGTCTTTTGTATTATTACCACTGTTTCAGTGGACTGATATGTTCCCTAATAATATTTATTGATGTAAAATCATATAATATAATATAATATATATTCTATAGCAAAGTTTTCACATAACTTTTGGTAATTATACTAAATCATATAATATATATTCTAGAGCAAAATTTTAACATAAAGAAGGAACTTTACATAAATGGGGTATTTCCTCTGAAAACTTAACATCATAACCTCTAATATCCCAAGTAAACCCTTGTAGTCTAAACGGTGATATAAAGTTAGGAATTTCTCTGTTTCTTAATGCTATTTAGAAATCAGTCCTGCATTTGATTTCAATTACAAATTCTTCCATATGATCAGTGCAAGAATGATCTGAAATAGACTAAGCTTTTCTTAATTTGGCTACACTAATTACAGATGTTGATGAAAGAAAAAAACGAGAAAGAGAGGTTTCTAGCTTTCTATTGATTCTTATGGTTTAGTTTTTTTCCAATATTCTGTCTCCCACGTCTCCACTTGCCTTGTTATTTTGTCTTCTCTGTCGAGAGAAGCTTGAATGGCTTGAGGTTCATATGGGGGAGGCAATGCACATGGAAGTTTATGACTAGGAGACTTCACCATTGACTGCACCATGAAATCCTTCCATAAACCTTTCTGCAAGCATGCTACGGATTCGGCACAGACCCTGTGGGCTTTTGAAGGGACTGTTGGTTTAAACTTCAAGAGTTTGGAGTATTCGTTCAACAAATGAAACATGTAGTCATACACATTTCGCATTGTCAGAGTCTCTTCGATAAATTTGCTTCCTGCTTTCCCTATGGCCTGTGCCTGCAAGTTTATAAAGCGAAATTGAAGGTACATTATATATTTTCTTAAGAGATAGATATACATGATTGAATTCATTGCAATCCATGTTTTCATTTGTTGAGGATATGTACCTCGTGAGGGTGATTATTGCCCCATTCAACTGCAAACTTAAGATCCCTGCATTTGTTTTTGCGACGGATAGGCCAGTAATGCTGCATCGACACCATACTTCTCGAGAAGAAATCATAGTATTTAGGCTTTATCAACAACGTCATGCTATCACATGCCAGTATGTATTTCTCACTTACAGACCAAGTTGCTCCTTCTATATAGATTTTATATCTTTATATAGATTGTACCGCAGCAAAGTTGAAAAATCTCATTAGACTGAAAGTTGCTTAAAATTGAAAATTTAAAAACCTTCCATAAGGAGGAGAAAAAAAGGGTTTTGCATATGTATACCTATGGGTACATTGATCTTCCAATTTCGAATGCTTGAACCCTTGTTGACTTTCTTTGCCCCAATCCTGAATTAATAACCAATTAGAGTTACAAACACAGAGTTACCCATTTGGCTTGGCGTTGCCTAAGTTTCTTATGATTTCAATCCATTTATAAAAGCCCTGCCCATCAATGACACAAAGAAGAAACATAATAATTCAGGAAGTACCTGCTTATAAATCCGAACATTCCAGTCGTTTTTATCTGAAAGGTTGCATTTCAAAAGATCTACCCGATCTTTAGCAACGTATGGGTTACCCTTCCAGTAGGCATAAGGTTCCCTCTTTCCCCACTTTATCCTCTCCCTCCCTTTCTTTATTGCTCTCAACGTCTCCTCCCATGGCTTTATATTCACCTCCGCCCTGCCAGGACAAAGCAAAGTAAATATGATTAACTAGCTAATTGCAGTAAAAAGTTATAAACACTAGGCATTTTTTTCTCCATTAACGTCGTGTGAATTTAGGCAATATGTAGCAGAATTTACCATCCCCAGAAGGTCCAATCAGGGAACACAATGTCCAGTGCTGCTTTCTCTCCACAGTAATGAAAAGCCGGCGGTGGTGATGTAGCATTGAGTCCTTTGTAGTCTCTTTTCATGATCATAGTCTTGTCTCCACTATAGAACAAAAGGTCCAAGTCTGGTACCTTTCCAGGGTACAACCTTAGAAGCTGCAAAATGCCCCATATTGTAAATACATCCCTGGTTTGATATGGCTTGTTGTACTTCTCCACATAGGCCTTTCCGTTGACAATGACGAGCCTGAAATCCGCACTGGGTTTTCCCCTTTCGATCATGTCTTCTGTAATCCCCGAACTCTTCCATTGCTTTAAATCTTGGTGGATCCACCGGAAGTAATCTGGGCAAGTTCTAGCCGATGATTCTTGGGGCTGGAACACCGACGGATAATTCTCCGGGCATGTTTGGGGTAAATTAACTGAATTAGAGCAATTTAGAGGAAATTCAATCCTCTCATGATAAGTTTTAGAAGTTCGTGAGTCAAAAATCGACTGTCCAATTGAAGTGCCCCGCTGAGAAACAAGTAGATCAAAAAACAAAAAACAAAAAAAATTGCATTATTCTGTTATTCTCAAAATTCGAAATATGGAAATCTAATAGTATACATATTTCGAACTCAGTGAGATTTTGCTACACATTAAATTTATTTATTTTTAAATACGAGTTACAGACCCATGGTACAAACTCAATTTTATTTGTAAAGTTGTACAAAATAATTATGATATACTGTCAAAAAATTTATTTAATAAATATATTTGCTAAAACTTTATATAAAAACAATTCAGTAAAATGATAAAATTAAAATATTGTTCAAATACTATTATAGATATGTTTTTATGTAAAATTATTTTTATTGAAGTGGCTAGTGCCATCCAAGAGACTAATCAGATGGACTCACTACGATTTTGATTAGGAAAATTCTTCAACTGCTATCACAGACTCAATATTGATCCTAGAGAAAAGAATCAAGCAGCTAACGGATTGACAAAGTTGGCTCACATAAATGAGCAAGGGTTGCAAATTTTTGAAACTTCTCCGCTAAGGGGTTTAAATTGTGTTATGTAATTTTGTTTCTTTATTCTCTTATTTATCACAAAAAGAAAAAAAAAAGTCCTCACACCACATTTATTACTTTGTAAAATGATTGGTTAATTTGATAATTTTATAACTGAGATAAAATCAATTAATAAATAACACTAACTCAATCAATCACTTAATATATACTATAATTTTACTAATGAATATATTTTTTAAAAATTCAAATTTGTAATTTTTTTAAAAAATTAATTATTTCAACAAATATATATGTGGTAATTACTAGGGAAGTAATACCCAATTTTAACTGAAAAATCGAAAAAATTAACACAACAGAATATTTTTATTTTTATTTAGTTGGGTAGGGACTTATTTTATAATATTTTCTAATTATTTAAACTATATTTATTTTATGTAATATATAATAAATATTTTATCATATAAACTCAACTCAATAATTTTAAACTTAACCAAAAAAATTTGAATTTGTTAACTAAAAATTCGACTGAATTGACCAAATCAATGTTGGTTTAGTTTGACCATTTGTTCAATTAAAGTTGATCAGATCAATTTTCTCATATTAAAATTAGTTAAGTCGATTCTCATATTAAATCGATTACTATACCTTACTAATTATCATTGCAAATTTGTGTTTTAAAATTTAATTATGAATTTACCCTTTATTTTATAAAAATAAATAAGCTAATTCTTTTAGTATAATTGGTGAAAAAGAATACACAAAAACATTCAACACTTAATTAAAAACCAACCAATCAAGTTCACATGTTGATTAATAAATAGACCAAATTTTTAATTTTCATAAAGTAAAAAGATCGAATTTTGACAAATTACAATAAAAAATTTAAAGGGTTTAATTTATTTATTTCAGTAAAATAAAAAGATGAAATTTATAATTTGACAGTTAATTTAATTATTAAGTTATTTTTTCCCTCAAAATTTTATTTATTAAAAAGTTAAAAGCAATGAAAAAACTCCTCAAAAATCAATTGGACCCCTACTTAAAAAGTGTACGCAATTAGAGCATTGTCATTTCTGTTAAGGCCCCTGACGGACCATTAAGTGCTGACATGGCGTATGACATGGAAAAGCGATGACATTGAGGGCTTAATTGATTTTTTTAGTAATTTCTACTAATTTTTAAAACTTTTTAATAAAAATTACTACTCATTTTTTTGTTTTTTCACACATGCTACCCCATCCTTATCAAGGTGCATTGATCACCTATCCTCAACTAAAACTTATCACTCACTTTAAACCACCAAATACTAAATCCATGATTTCTAAGATCCTTTACTCGAGATCCCATCCAAATCAAATTATCATCCGACTTAAAACTCCTCTATTAAAATCTAATCCAAACCTTAAAAAAAACTATAATTTTCTTATACATATTTTTATTTTTTATTTTTTTTACAAATTTTTATACTTTCAATAAGTTTTTATAATTTTTTATTAATTTTATAGAATTTTTATCATTTTAATTATATTTATATAATTTTCTATAATTCTATAATATTTAAATATTTAAATATAATTTGTTGAAAATTTTTATATAATCCCTAAAAATCAATTAAACTCTCCTAAAATAATTAAAAATCAATTAAGCTATCCTAAAAAAAAAATTAAACCTTCCACGCTTAGCCATCACGTCACCCGCCATGTTGATTTTAACGAAAATGACAATTCAAAGAGCTTATTTTTGGATTAAAGGTTGAATTGATGAAGGGTTTTTTTAGTACGTTTTATCCTATTAAAAAACGATTTAAAAAAAAAGTGAAAAGATGAAGGAAAGCAACAGATTTTGAGGGAGACTTACAATTTCCATCCGGTTAAGCAGAGCAGCAATAAGGAGGAAGAAGAAGAATATGAAGGTAGTAGTTGTTGAGACCAATCCCTTGAGGCGTCCAACACCAACCTTTGAAAAGCAGCCTTGAATGACTTCATCACCGTAGGCCCTAACCCCTTGAAATATTTGAACACGATCCGCCATGGAAACCGTATTTCCCAAGCTCTCCCACAGCCCTATTCCTGCTTCAATGCCTTGGTATATATACATATAAATGCATATCCTCCCTATAAGGCAAGACATTATAAATTGCCTTAAATATTTATTTTGACTAATTAATGAGTTGGCATGCATATTCAACCCGATTCAATTTGGAGGGTTAACTTTTGCTTGTAGAGACTTTAGTTGACGTGGATACAGTCCTAGCTTTTTAATTATATTTGAAACCACTACTATTATTAAACCATAGAAATAAATGTTTCGGCAAAACCAATCTATGTTAACGTTATTCAAAGACTCAAGAAATATTTATGATTCAACACGTTTGAAGGAGACTTCTATCATACATATTCACAAAACAAATCAAAGAACAATCTCTAAAATCATTAAGAATTGAAAAACTTGATCGTGCATGTAAAACATAGTCTGATCTTGTTGTATGAGAGTAATCATTAATCATATACAGAAATAGAAAAAAAAAACGAAGATCATCATATACCTGTAATTCAAGCGTATAAAGTGGAGATGGAGCTGCAAAACTGAGATGATCAGGTAGTGAAAACTTGGAGAAAAAAACAAGGTCAAAATCAAGCAGCAGTGTTACGATTTGACTTTCATCACTGATTAAATTCCGTAAACCATAAGCTATTGATTTTTCTCAGACAAGAGGAGGGGAGAAAGATGAAGAAATACTGATTTAACTTTTTTGAATAATTATTTAGTGTGATGGAATTTGTAACTTTAGAAGGGGTTGAGTTTTTGTCAGTTATATTTAAACATTTTAAAAATAAATAGGTCCAGTTTCCATTCTAATGTATTAAATAATTATCCTAATTTTTTAATTCTATCAATAAAAAATTGAGAGATTATATCATCCAAATGGTAATTATATGCTATAATTAATAATTTAAAAGAAGTTAATAATTTATAATTAGACTTATTTATGAATCGGACTATCTATCTAGGCTCGAAGGTCTGTTAGAAAAAAAAAGATTTTGACAAAATATGAGGCCGAAAAATAGACTTGGGTAAAATCTAAGGCCTATTTTTTATATGGGTCAAGCCTTGGGCAATTATTTTTTTAACTTGAGCCTTAATTATATATATTTTTATATTTATATTAAATCACTAATTTAATAACAATTAAACTCATTATCCAAAATCTAAAAAAAAAAAATTCCAACTAAATAACCCAACCCAAAATATAAATTTTTAAAATTTATATTTACAACAATAAAATATTTATTATATCTATGGTAGCGTTTTTTAAATATAAAGAATTTTTAGTGTGTAAGAAAATTTTTATTTTAGCCTTTTTTTAGAGCATTATATTTTTAAAAAATTTTATTTTTTAAATAAAAACTAATCTAAAAAATTAAGTATGGACGGGTTGGGCCAGACCTAGGTTTGCTTTTCTTAAATTAGGCTAGACTTAGGCAAAAAAAAGAAGCCTATTTTTCGGGCCAAGTCAAATCCGGACTTGAAAATTTGATCTAAATACCTTGCATAGGGTAGACTCAAACTCGGCCCAACCTCTATTTATGGCATATGTTGTACTTTTATTTTATTATTATTATTTTGAATAATTTCATTATAAGTTTTAATCATATCTGCTCTTTTTGACATAATACTTATAAGTACCCATAGCCCCTCCCCAATTTATAAAATAGAGGATAATGTGCTTCAATGTACTCAAACGCATACCAATCGAGTTAAAACTTAATTGAGATATTGTACTTTTATTTGTATTTATTTTTAGAGTCTAAAATTTCGATTAATAATGGAAAGTCCAATCACCACGGGACATGTATCATAATTTCTTTTTCCATTTACAAGGTTGCGAGCATGCCATTACTCCTCATTTGATAAGCGGATCACATGTAATCATATACATTACATTAATAGATCGCTTTGTACGAATTTGCGGACAGCCATTCCTATGGCTGGTGACGGAAAATGCTATCCAAATTTGAGAATTTAGAAAACCAAACTTGTTAGTAGGATAAGGGTGGGTTACCCAATTCCACCGCAACACTTGTTGTTTTCTGTAGTGCCCAACACCGCAATGGCACCATGTCCTTGATTAAGAAGTCAGACAAACAAAGGCCTTATATATATATAAAATAAAGCCACTGGATCACATTCCAGAAATATGCATTGGGCTGACGCATCAGGCCCATCCTTGTATCAAATTGAAGTATTCCCCCCACGTAAGCATTCTACTTCCGTCACATTGAGTTAATGTCATCTATCAATTAAATTTGATGACAATAAAAAATTACATACACATAATGAAAATAATAATAAGATTTGACTCGGAATTTTATCCCTAAGTAAAAACTATTCAAAAAATAGGTATTTATGTAGACTAACTGCTTGTAGTTTTAAAAAGAAAAAGGCAGAAGCTACTTTGGCTAACAAGCACCAAACTGTAGTGTGGAATATACGAATATTTTCTTAATTGGCTAAACTAATTGAAGTTTATGAAAACTAAACGAGAAAGAGAGGTTTGGTTTCTAGCTATCTAATGCTGCTTATGCTTTTAGTTTTTTCCAATATTCAGTCTCCCACGTCTCCACTTGTCTAGCTATTTTGTCTTTTGCCTTGAGAGAAGCTTGAATGGCTTGAGGTTTAAATGGGGGAGGCAATGCACATGGAAGTTTATCACTAGGAGACTTCACCATCGACTGCACCATGAACTCCTTCAATAGGCCTTGCTCTGTGGTTTCGGAACAGAGCCTTCGGGCATTTGGAGGTATTGTCGGTTTAAACTTCAAGAGTTTAGAGTATTCGTTCAACAAATGGAACATGTAATCATACACGTTTTGCATTGTCAAAGCCTCTTCAATAAATTTGCTTCCTGCTTTCCCTATGGCCTCTGCCTGCAAATTTATGGAATGAAATTCAGGCAAGGGTATATATATTTCTTATGATAACTAAATGATTGAATTCGTTGCAATCCATGTTTTCATTTGGTGAAAATTAGCACCTTGTGAGTGTGATTATTGCCCCATTCAACTGCAAACTTAAGATCTCTGCATTTGTTTTCATTGCTGATAGGCCAGAAATGCTGCATCGGCATCATGCTTCTCGAGAAGAAATCATAGTATTTAGGGTTTACCAGCAAGGTCATGCTATCGCATGCCAGTATGTATTTCTCACTTACGGACCACGTCCTTCCTTCTATATAAATTTTATATCTTTGATATTGATTGTACCGCAACAAAGTTAAAAATGTCATTAGGGTGAAAGTTGTTTAAAATGGGAAGAAAAAGGTGATCGTATATACCTATGGGTGCATTGATCTTCCAATTTGGAATGCTTGAAACCTTCTTGGATTTCTTTAGCCCAATCCTGAATTAATAACAAGAGTTACCCATTTGGCTTGGCCCTGCCCCCATCAAAGAAGAAACATAATTTTTCAGGAATTACCTGCACATAAAGCCGAGCATTCCAGTCGTGTTTATCTGAAACGTTGCAGTTCAAAAGATCTCCCCTATCTGGAGAAGTTGGGTTACCCTTCCAGTAGGCATAAGGTTCCCTCTTTTCCCACTTGATCCTCTCCCTCTCTTTCTTTATTGCCCTCAATTGCTCCTCCCATGGCTTTATATTAACCTCTACCCTGCCACAACAAAGCAAACTAAATATCATTACCTGTGTAAATATTTAACATATGGCAATCTTTTTCTTCATTAACAATTTGTTGTGGTACTATAAGTTGGGGCATGAGAATCTTTTTATTATTATCGAATAACAGGGTTTGTAGATCAATCCAACTCTAATACTATAGTGTAAGTCGTTTATGATGTAGCAGAAATTACCATCCCCAAAAGGACCAATCAGGGAACACAATATCCAGTGCTGCCTCCTCTCCACAGTAATGAAACACTGGCGGTGCTAATGCAGCATAGCGTCCTTTGTAGTCACTTTTCATGATTACAGTGTTGTCCCCACAATAGAAGAGAAGGTCTAAATCTGGTACTTTTCCAGGGTACAACCTTAGAAGCTGCAAAATACCCCATATTGTAAACAGATCCCTGGTTTGAAATGACCTGATGTACCTCTCCACATAAGCCTCTCCATTGACAATGACGAGTCTGAAATCCGCAATGGGTTTTCCCCTTTCAATCATGTCCTTTGTAATTCCCGAACTTTTCCATTGCTTTAAGTCTTGGTGGATCCACCGGAAATAGTCTGGGCAAGTTTTATTAGTGGATGATTCTTTGGGCTCAAACACCGTCGTATGGTTAACTAAATTAGAACAGTTGAGAGGAAATTCAACCTTCTCATGACGAATTTCAGAGCTTAGTGGTGGTGGTGGTGGAGTGCCACCTATGATAGGCTGAGAAACAAGTTGACCCCAACCCCCAAAAAAAAAAAAACTTTGAATCAATTTTCATGAAAATTTGATGCTGCTTAGTATTTGATAGTCTGATATTGAAAATTTTCAGTTTCGGTTAAAAATTTTATTTTTATTTTTTTATTCCACTCTAAAGGGATATACCTTATTTGTGAAATCTGAAAACATCATGAGTAGATTAAATCATTTTCTTAACTATAAATATGTATCGTAAATATTCTTTTTTATGGTATTTCTAAAAATAATTATATGAACAAATTACGTTAAACATTCGTCTAATACACATGTCGACAAAGACGATGGATGGAAATTGTAATTTGGATTCTTAAAATTCAATTCAATTATCAAATTAGGCTTTTTTTATAAATTATAATAAAAAAATTGGTCATATTATAAATTTTAGAAATAATCTGTTTAATTATAATTATATACATGTCTATAATAATGCTTGATTGTTTTTCCTGGGATTATATTCATTAAAAATGATTAAAGTAATGGAGTACGCAACAGTTTTGGGGGGAGACTTACAAAATTCATCCAATTAAGCAGAGCAGCAATAGCAAGGAGGAAGAAGAAGAAGACGAAGATGGTAGTTGTAGAGACGAATCCCTTGAGGCGTCCAACATCAACCTTGGAGAAGCAACCATGAATCGCATGGTCAGCATGAACATGCTCCGCCATGGAAACTGTTGGATTCCTTGAGATGGAGCTCAAAAACTGGGGTAGATGATCAGCTGGTAAAAACTTAGGGAAAAAAAGAACACAAGGTCAAAAGTAAGCAAAGCAGCAGTGTTTTTTATATTACAACGTGCCTTGAGGGGAAAATATGGGCTTAAATTTATTTGAAAAATATTAGATGTAATTCATGACTTGTAACTTCTATTACTGAAAATTCAATTCCGAAGACCATAACTAATGACTTTTTGAGGTGTCTGGAAGTGTCAATAAAGATAATGAAACATTGACAGAGACTTTAACAAGGTTTAAATATGCTTCTAATCTAACCACATTTAACATTTTTTTTCACTTCTTTCATTCCTCCAGTTAACGGCGTTATTAGAAAACCCTCAAAGGTCATGCCCGCCTACCAAAGCATGCCATGTGGTTTATTTTTTTGTCTATGTCAACATAACATCAATACATCACATCCACGTCGATTAAAATACTTCAAAAATATGTAATTTTTTTAAAAATTTTCTAAAATTTCATATATATACACATAAATAAAAATTATAATTTTGAAAATGATTTAAAATGTAATTTTTTTAAATATTAATAAAAATATATTTTTAAAAATTCTAAAAATCCTATATATTTTTTAAAAGTATTAAAAATTTTAGAAAATTACAAAAATAGATATATAAATTCTAAAAAAATAAAATTTATAAAAAATTAGGAAAAAGATTAGTTAATTTTTTTAAAATATATATTTAGATGAACCTTTTAAAAATTCAAAAAAATAAAAAAAATCTAATACATTCAAAAGAAATTTAAATTTTAAAATAAATTAAAAGTTTATCGGGCATTTGACCAATTGACTGATGTTGATTGAATATTTACTAGACTTTGATCGACAACCATTTATTGTCAATCAACATTCAGTCAATACAGGTCAATGTTGAACAACTTTCAATCTATGTCACTTTTAATTTATTTTTAAATTTCTTTAGAATATATATGAGGTTTTTTTCAATATTTTTTTTAATTTTCTAAAGTTTAACCAACTTTTTCTAAAAGATTAACTTTTTTATAATTTTTATTTTTTAAAATTTATATATTTTTAAATTTCTAAAATGTTTAATTATTTTAACGATTTAATAATTTTGGTCTCATTAATACACCGCCCAAAAATTTCATTATCCATGTGGCAATTATAAAAAGTAAAAATAACTTCTTGGCACTCATTTTTTATTTTAAAAATTAAATTTTTTAAAAAATATTTTTTAATTTATTATATATTTTTAATTTATTAATTTTAAAAAAATTATATGTATTTTTATTTTTATTTTTAAAATTTTAAAATTTTTCATAAGTTTTGGAAAATTATACTTTTTTAAGGATTTTTTTTGAAAATATGAAAAACTTGTTGAAAATTCTTGTTTTTAAATCTTTAATTTTAAAAAAGAATCTTCCACAATTTTTTTATATCTCCAAAAATAATGATTTTTTTAAAAATATTCAAAAAAATTTTATAAAAATATAAAAAAAATTTAAAAATGGAACTTTTAAATTTTTTGAGTTTTTAATTTCTTATTTTAAAATGTAAGGAACAAATTTTAAAAAAATGTAGAGGGCTAAAAAGATTATTTTGCCTTTTCTATAGTTACTGTTATTAACTACAAATTTAGATGGTGTCATCAATAATTAGATCAAGATTAATAAATCATTGCAAGTATAGAGAGTCGATATTTCAAAATTAAAACTTATATGGACTTTTATCATATTTAAATCTAAATTTTATATTTTTTTAAAGGCAATAAGGATGATGAATTGGAGGGTTGGGTTTTTAGGTCGAGTTTTTAATTATAAGGATGGAGGGTGAGTTTTTAGGGAGGTTCAATTATACAAATTATTATAATTCTTTAGTGCTTACACAAGACATTATTTAATTATAAAAAATATTATCGAATAAAACATTACTCAATTACATAAATTATTATAATATTCAATTACGAAAATAAATATCTAATTATTAATTTTAGGCCTATGAGGAGAAAATTGAGATAGGATATTATCTAACAGTCAAATTTGTTTTTGCATAATCACTGGACGAGAAGGGACTATGCATCATGATCCCAATTTTTATGAACCCAAAATTTCAGCTATTATTAATTTTAGGCCTATGAAGAGAAAATTGAGATAGGATATTATCTAACAGTCAAACTTGGTTTTGCATAATCACTGGACGAGAAGGGATGCATCCTCATCCCAAATTTTGTGAACCTCATACAAACTACAATTACAAGTCTCATCCCCACTTGCACAGTTGAATAAGCTTTTCTTAGAAGGGAAAAGTCAAAGGATTTGGTTAGACGAAAAAGCAGAGAGATGTGAGGAAGAAAAAGAAAACCTTTTTTAAATTACCTAAATATATCCTTCTCAAGCTTTAAATTCTTACTTTTTATTGGAGGAAATTTTTTTAGGGATATATTGGATAATTTAAATAAGATTTTTATATAATTTTTTAAGATTATTGTTTTTAATATTTTTTAAAGGTTATTTCAATTTAATTTTAAAAGAGGAAAGACTTAACATGCAAATAGACCAAAAGTATAAAAGTATTTGTATTTTCATCCAATTTAAAAGGGTAATTATTTCATCAAGCCCCTAAATGTTTTATATAATCATACTTCACTGTCAATGACAATGGCGGCATCCAAAAAAATTGTTTTTTTTTTAAGTTGGAGGTGATGACACCAATAGAAATAACATTACCAACATTTACTGTTTAAAATGAATCATTTACGTACATAATTTTTAAAATGGATATTTTCATAAATAATAAAAAGTTTTAGAGATTTTTATAGAAAAGCCGAGAATATGACTGCTTTTTTTTATTCGTTGATTAGATTGCTCTGGGGTCTGCTAGAAGAAGGATGACGAAAACAGGGTGTAAAAGCACTTTTGTTTAATCACCAATAACAAGCCATTTGTCCCCAATTAATTAATTAATTACCATTTTCTCATGTTAATTTTCCCCCGTAAGTATTAGACAATGTAGGACTTTTCTTTTCGTGGTGATGATGACTCATGCTCTACTATCGTTTTTGTTGTCCCTTTTTTTTTCTTCTATATTATTATTATTATTGTTAATTCGCTGTATCAATAGATCATGATAGAGGAGATTTTAGTTTAGTAATAGAGAAGAAAAAATGGAGATGTATGTAAAATCTTATTATATAATCGTCTGGTCCAGTAATAGAGAAAAAAAATTAATCCCCTATGTCTATAGAATCTTTTTATATAATAGAGAAAAAAAATATTATTATTATTATTATTAGATAGAGTTTATTTATATATGTAACGCATGGTGCTTGGCCTTCTTTCTTTTTTTCTGGTAGAAGCAAATTTAGCAAACAGTAGTACATTAGGTAATTAGGCTCCCAATCCTTAGCAAGTTGTCCCGTGGCTGTGATCGCTTGCCTCATCATCTGTGTACTGTATGAGTGAGGTGGTGTGAAGGCTGCTCAATAGAAATATTTAGTGATGTACTCAGTTTCATAATGTGTGCAAGAATAGGTGCGAGTTTCCGGTGGACCTTGACATGACCTACTAATATAGACTTCCATCGCTGGTTATATTGTATGAAACAGGCATCTTGTATTCACAGAAAATGTAGTTTCCGTAAGATGGAGTGGATTTGGAGGAGTTTGCTATGGTGCTTGGCTTTCTTAAATGAAGTTTTCCTCTCTTTTTTCCATTACTAGAAAATTATAATATGCAGTAACTTTAGTGAAAAATAATAATTTATGTTACATGAGAGTACAAATATGTTTTCAAAATATTATTACTAATTTCTTATACCCAAATATATGTCACAATTATCATTATCAAATATGAATATTTTTAAAAATTAAAAGCAGAGACTAATTGTGCAATTTAATTTAAAAATTTCATATAAAATAATAATATATCATGTCAACTTTCCGTTACACTAATATAGTTCAATGCTTAAAATATAACAAATTGATAATATTAGTGGCCATATCATAATATTTTAGAGTTTATTCACAGAAACATAATTTAAACCATATCGATTTATCCAATTAATTATTATAAATGAAATTTTAGTTATTAACGTTCACAAAATTTAATATTTAATATATTATTATTTTTCTTAATTTTTTTTCTATATTTTTATAGTTAACTCAGTAAAATTTAACAACTTTTTTTCATTCCTTTTACATTCTGTAAACTAAACAATAAATTTTTATATTTTAACCTTCGAAAAGAATACCTATTAGCTATACAAGCAAAATGAAAACTGAACAAGAGATAAGAAACAGTGAAAAATACCATAAACAAGGAGCTAATCACCAAAAAATTCTAGTGTGCCAACCACACAACATGATCACGGACGGAGTACACCTTTTACCCTTGCACAAACTAGTTCCATGACTCCGACGCATCCACCTTAAATTTCTAGCAGCCCAACTGAGGAGCTCCTCCCCATCGAGTTAACCCTTACACACTCTGCCACCACCAAGTTTCAGCTAAGATCACCCCATCCAGTGGAAAGCTCTACGTATTGCCAAATGAATAATTTCTTCTACCTTCCAAAGCTATATTTCTCGTTAATCATACACTCCAAATAGTTGACGCCATCCACCAAACCAGGAGAATCTTTTGCCCAATTCAACAGTTCACAGTGATCAATAAAATCATTAAAATCAGAGGTTCCAGAATTAAACTATGAACTGCCCGTCCTCTCCTCTCGCTACTAGATTTCAACTCGCTAATATGATCCCATAGCTCTTCGAACTTTGAGACAGTTATGTGTAACATATAAACACCAAGCTTTAGCTGCTGTAGCCTAGAATATACTGATATTTTCTTAATTGGCTAAACTAATTAAAGAGGTTTGGTTTCTAACCATCTAGTGCTTCTTATGTTTTAGTTTTTTCCAATACTCGGTTTCCCACGTCTTCGTTTGCCTAGTTTTATTCTCTTTTGCGTCCAGAGAAGCTTGAATGGCTTGAGGTTCAAATGGGGGAGGCAACGCACATGGAGGTTTATCACTAGGAGACTTCACCATTGACTGCACCATGAATTCCTTCCATAAACCTTGCTCCGTGGTTTCGGAGCAGAGCTTTTGGGCATTTGGAGGTATTGTTGGTTTAAACTTGAAGAGTTTAGAGTATTCGTTCAACAAATGGAACATGTAATCATACACGTTTCGCATTGTCAAAGCCTCTTCGATAAATTTGCTTCCTGCTTTCCCTATGGCCTCTGCCTGCAAATTTATGGAATGAAATCAAGGCAAGGGTCTATATTTCTTATGAGAACTAAATGATTGAATTCATTGGAATCCAAGTCTTCATTTGCTGGGAATCATATAGTACCATGTGAGGGTGATTATTGCCCCATTCAACTGCAAACTTAAGATGTTTGCATCTGTTTTTGCGACGAATAGGCCAGAAATGCTGCATTGGCACCATGCTTCTCGAGAAGAAATCATAGTATTTAGGCTGTATCATCAAGGTCATGCTGTCGCATGCCAGTATGTACTTCTCACTTACAGACCATGTCACTCCTTCTATATAAATTTTATATCTTGATATCGATTGGACACAGCAAAGTTCAAAATCTCATTAGAGTCAAAGTTGTTTAAAATTGAAATGAGAAGAAAAAAGGGTTTCTTATATACCTATGGGTGCATTGATCTTCCAATTTAGAATGCTTGAAACCTCCTTGGATTTCTTGACCCCAATCCTGAATTAACAAGTCAGTTACAGAGCTAACCATTTGGCTTGGCATAAGAAAGAAAAAAACAAACATAATATTTCAGGAAGTACCTGCTTATAAAGCCGAACATTCCAGTCGTGTTTAGCTGAAAGGTTGCATTTCATAAAACTTAGCCTCCTATCTCTAGAAACTAGTGGATTACCCTTCCAGTAGGCATAAGGCTCCCTCTTTTCCCACTTGATCCTCTCATTCCCTTTCTTTATTGCTCTCAACGTCTCCTCCCATGGCTTTATATTAACCTCTCCCCTGCCACAACAAAGCAAAGCAAATATGATTAGCTAGCTAATTGCAGGTGAAAAAAAAATCAAACATTTGCCTTTTTTTTTCTGCATTAGAAATCTGTTGTGGTAATACGAGTTAAAAACATGAACAGGGTATGTAAATAAAATGGGCAAAGAATCTAACAGTAATACTATACCATCCCCAGAAGGTCCAGTCAGGGAACACAATGTCCAGTGCTGCCTTCTCTCCACAGTAATGAAACACCGGCGGTGCTAATGCAGCATAGCGTCCTTTGTAGTTTCTTTTCTTGATCACAGTATCGTCTCCACAAAAGAACAAAAGGTCCAAGTCGCGTACTTTTCCAGGGTACAACCTTAGAAGCTGCAAAATGCCCCATATTGTAAATACATCTCTGGTTTGATATGACATTCTGTACCTCTCCACATAAGCCGTTCCGTTGACAATGACGAGCCTGAAATCCGCACTGGGTTTTCCCCTTTCAATCATGTCTTCTGTAATCCCCGTACTCTTCCATTGCTTTAAATCTTGGTGGATCCACCGGAAGTAGTCTGGGCAAGTTCCATTAGTCGATGATTCTTTGGGCTCAAACACCGACGGATAATTAACTAAATTAGAGCAGTTGAAAGGAAATTCAACGCTCTCATGATGAATTTCAGAACTTCGTGCCTGCCCAAGTGGAATACCCTGTATGATAGGCTGAGAAGCAAGTATACCAAAAAGGGAAAAAAATATTCTATTAAGATATGGAAATCTAATGCCTTTGATATAAATATATATAAATTCACTAAACATGAGGGAGTAAGCAACAGGTTTGGAGGGAGACTTACAATATCCATCCAATTAAGCAGAGCTGCAATAGCAAGGAGGAAGAAGAAGAATATGAAGATAGCAGTTGTAGAGACGAATCCCTTGAGGCGTCCAACACCAACCTTTGGGAAGCAACCATGAATTGTTTGATCACCAAGAAAATGTTTAACATGCTCCGCCATGGAAACTGTATTCGCGAGCTCACGCACACAGTACAGTAATTGAGGCGTATAAAGTGGGGGCGTTGGATTCCTGGAGATGGAGCTGCAAAACTGAGATGAAGAGTAGCTGGTAAAAACTTGGAAAAACAAAGATCGAAATTAAGCAGAAGTGTTGTTGATGTCGTGGAATGGAAGAGGTTTTAAGCTAAATGGAACTTGGGTCAAGAAATAGTCATGACGACATGCGTTTGAGAAGAAAATATGGGCTTAAATTTTTTTTATCATTTTAAAAACTATTAAATTAATTCTTTACTTGAGATTTTTTTTTTTTTGGTTCAACTTGAGTTGATTTTGTTAAGATTTGATTTTTATCACTGCAACCCATAAGGTTTTTGTTTTTCTGGAATAGGGGAAAAAGATGATGAATTAGTAACCAAGACTTTTCTTTGAAAATATATGGTGGGGCAACTTGAAGAATATATATATGGGTCTATCTCAATTATTAATTTTTAGGCCTTTCAAGAGAAAAACGAAATAGGATGATATAAATATATATTGCCTGAGGAGGTAGAATATTATCCGAGAGTTAAAAGGATTTTTTTTGGATGGACGGTACATGTTTACTAATTAGTGTAAAAATAATAATAATAATGAGATTAAATATTATAATAATATTATATTGTAAAATAAAAAAAAACTAAATACATTGTATTAAAAATAAATTTAGATCTAAATACACCCTAAATTTGGTTTTACATAATCAATCAATAGACGAGACTAAGTTTATACATCGTGATCCAAAATTTTTGTGCATTTACTATTTATATTAATATAATTTTGTTGATTCGGTTTGTTATTACAATCTAAATAATTTCAATTTAGTCAAAATGAGTGCTAAAACAAATTTACAGAGTTTGACATCATGAGGGAAAATACAAATACACCCCAAAAAGTGCTAGTTATAAGTCATATGCGATACTTTTTAGTGGTGAAAAACTTTTTCCCTAATGAAGACGATAATAATTTGTCATACTTTTTTATTATAATGGAATCTAAAAATTTCCGCAAACAAGGGGCATAGGCTCAATTACCACTAGCCGCGTTGAATAAGGATTTCACACTTGGCGGCTTTGCACTTTAATCTCAAAAAGAAAAAGAAGTCTTTGTGGCTGCTTCCCATTCTATCATAAAGTTATTTCCAATTTCCAATTTCCAATTTCCATTTACCAGTTGTAAACCAAACCAAACATGCCATTTCATACTATTTTGATATCACTATAAGACCCATGCCCTACAGTGGAAGAGTTACTTGCGAATAACGAGTGAAATGAATGAAAATCTACAGGCCAACGTGACTGAAAAGGAAATCAAGCTTTCACTTAGGGCCATCGGATGGAATGGGTTTGTCTAAGGGTGTTCAAAAAATTAACTCAATCGAAATATTTTGATTAATTCGATTAATCCTGAATTAATCGAAATTTATATATTTTGATCTTTTAGTTAAAATAAATATAAAACATATTAAAAAAATACATTGAGATTAATAGAAATATATATTTTTAGTCTATATCTTTATAATTTTTAAAAGATTAAATTAATATTTTATAATTTTAGAGGGGCAAAGTGAAATTTTATCTTTACTAATTTAAATTTTTTTTAAAAATTAGAGGGCCTAAATAGTAACTTTTCATTTTAGGTGGGGTGGGGCCCATGCCAGCCCTCCTAGATTCGCCTCTGGAACTAAGTTCGGCCACCAACCGATTAATCAAATTAGGTCGATTCGATCGATTAATTCGGTTTTAACCGAAGTTTGAACACCCCTAAATTTATCAATATATTTTTTAAATGATATTGAGATGTTATCAAAGTTGAGGTTTGTATTTTGATTCGAGATTTCTTCATTCATAACACCGTGCCACAAGGTGTTAATGCTACCAATCTCGTTTTTGTTCCGAAAGTTACAAACCTAGAATATGTTAGTGATTTCCGACCTATACGATTGGAGGAGCTGATCAAGAAGATAAACTTATTTGGCACCATTCTTCTCATGGTATATACAATGTTGGAAATCCTCCACCAATTGGCTCTAGTTCGAGCCATCACTTTCAGGGATTCGATTGGAGGACTATTTGGAATCTCAAGATCCACAAAAGATAAAAACATTGATTTGGTGGACTCGTCACAATGCCTTAGTCTCCAATGAAAACTTAGTTCGAAGACACCACACAAAATCCATAAGTTGTATGAGATGCAGAGCGGGCTGTGAATCTTTAGAACATATCTTATTTTTCTGCCCTTTCACCCAAGCTGTTTGGAGAGCTTCATCCTTTCACTATACTCCGGCCTTAATGGGGTTGGGTTCCTTTGTCGACGGGTGGATGAAGATCAATCAAGAGCTGACTAATTTTGGTGCTTTTTTGGGTACCAGCATATATCATTGCCTGGTTATGCTGGAATATTTGGAAGGCTCGGAATAATTGAGATTTTCGAGGTGTATCTGTTAAACAAATTCAGTTATGGAATGAACCCATGGACAGCTTTCTTGAGTTTTCGGAGGCTGCTAATTCCTTTAACCGGGCTGATACTAGGACTAGGAACCAAGATGTTGTTTGGTCTCCTCCTCCTCCTCTTAACACTACTAAGATCAATTGTGATGCCTCCTTTATGGGTGTTTCCAATGTGGCTATTGCGAGGAGTAGCAACGGTGATGTTATCAACGGAATCAAAGCACAAACGAGGTCGTTAAATGTGTTTGTGACTGAAACCTTGGCAATAAGGTTAGGTTTCTTGTTGATATATCGCAACAGATGGCAAAATGTCATTATCGAATCTGACAGCTTCAAAACCATTAAAATGATCCACGAAAAGATGAGAATATTGTGGGAGGTCTCGACTATCATTGGGGACATTGTTTCCCATACGTCTAACATTGGTTCTATTTGTTTCCAACATGTTCTTTGCACCGGGAACAAAGTTGCTGATTGGATAGTAAAGATAAGTATCGGTGGCTGTTGTCTCCCTTCATGACAATATTGTATCCCGAATGAACTCATGAAATTTCGTAATTCGTATAGCTTCATTAATAAAAAAATTTATTGAAAAAATCTCACAAGACGGCTTTGCGTAAGGATTGCATCGTTGTATGGCTACGAGACATGGCCAAGCCTATCACAAAGTTTCACTACGAATATAGTAATTTATTATTGGTACTAAACTTTTTTTTATTATAGAATTGGTAGCCAAACGTTATACTTGTTGAAAGAAATTTTGACCATATAAACTTTAAAATATTTAATTTCACTTTTCATTTTCGTGTTTTTACATATTTTTTTTTCCTTTTTTTCTACCTCTATTCGTCTCTCCTTTCTTTCTTCTTCTCCATTAATTGTAGAAGAGAATTCTCAATCACTGGTTTACAATTAGGTAATTTGACTGACGTTCTTAGTCTTGACCACTTGAGATACTCTACCACCATAGGTAAAGCAAACAACTACGAATACAGATTCCATCTTTAGTTTACAATTATCTTGTACTGGAATCAGTTGTGGCTACCATCAGCACTTCAACTTTCAACAATTATACAATTATGAAATAGAATTTTAATATTTCTCGACTAAGAAAGAGCATATAACATGTGAATTCCATTTTGCTGCCTCAAACAAAGTAAGATTCTTCTAATGCTTCATGCATAAACATTCTGGGAAAAAGAAAGTAAATAAATGGAAATGAAGAGAAAGAGACCCACATCAGTGTGAAACAAAGTGAAGTATGTTTAGCGAAATAACAAAATACAGAATCCAAAAACAAAAGAATATAGACATAACAACTGCCAAATAACAAGAGATTATTAGGAGAATCCACACTAGCTACTTTTTAACTTCCTAGAAGCTGTATTGCTAGCAATATTTGGAAATCAAAGGAGCCATTTCTGGATATTAGGGTGCATAAGGCAGAAGCTTGATGAATGAAAAACGATTACTGCAACTTAAAAACTTCTCCCCAACATAAAAAAATGAAGTCAATATTAATTCCTATCAACCAAATAACCATAGAATCTTCATCTGGAGTTGATGAGAAAGAAGAAAAGAGAGGGGACAAGGAAAAGGAAACAATTAGGAAAAAAATCTTGAGAGAGTAAAAAAATGAGTTAATTGTAGTAAACATCCACAAATCATGACCCTCATTTTAAATTAATCCTTAAACTTCTCCAAACTATTAAGGTTATATCAATTACGTCTTTATGTTACTAAAACAATTATTTAGTTGTTAAATAACACATTAAATCTTATATTGCATAATTTAAAATGAAAATTTAAATAAAAATGAATATTTTAAAATCGGATTTCAAAGCTTTTACATAAATTTTATTCTCTTCCTCCTCATCCTCAGTTTTACTTTATTAAATCTATAAACTCAAAATAAATCCACAAATAGTAAGAATTGAACCTAAAATATCGAAACCACTATAGCTTTAATTTTGCTATTTTAACCAAACAAAACCTCACTTGATTTAATTGAAAATATTTTTTATAAAATATATTCTGGTATAATTTTTTTTCATTCATATTATGACAGTATTAGACTTGATCATGAGCTGAGCTGTTCGGCCCGCTCGAAAAATGGGAGGATTTGGGCAAAAAATATAGGTCTAAAAAATAGGCTTGGGAAAAAAATAAGGCTCGTTTTCTAAATGGACCGAGCCTCAGGTAAGCTTTTTTTTTTGCCCGGGCCTGGCCAATCCAAATTTGCAAAAAAATAAATCTGTTGTTTTGCTATTATTTCGCTATTTGTTACTGTTTTATTGTTATTGTTTGGATATTGTATAATGCGTGTTTTATTGTTAATTTTGCTATTATTTTAGAGGTATTTACATGCTAAGTTACATATATCTTAGTGTTATTTAAATAGAAATATTTTTTATTTATTTTCAATTTGTTGGGAAATATTTATTTTAATGTTTTTAGTGTATCTAATGTATTATATTTTTTCAATTTGTTTTTATATAAAAATAATATTATAAAAAATTGTAATACAAACGGGCCGAGCCAAGCTTAGCAAAATTTTAGGCCCATTTATTCGGGCCAGGCCTGAGCTTAGAAAACGGGCTTAAAATTCTATTGAACCCGATCCAGTCCATGATCGCCTCTAGACTAGAGCTGTCCATGGGTCAGGTCGAGTCCAACCAAAAGTTTAGACCCGTTTGTTAAGCCCGGCTCGAAAAATGACATAAAATTTTGCCTAAGCCTGATCCGGATAAAAATGCTAAAGACTGGCCCACCCGTATTAATTTTTTTATATAATTTTTTAAAAATATATATAATACATCAAAAATACTAAAAACATTAAAATAAATATCTCGCAACAAATTTAAAATAAATTAAAAAATATATATAACACTAAGATAGGTGCAGCTTAATAAGCAAATGCTCCTAAAATAGTAACAAAATCAACAATAAAACAAGAGTTATATAATATTCAAACAATAACAACAAAATAGTAGCAACATAATAGTAAAACAGTAACAAAATAGTGAAAAAAATAAAAAAAAATAGCACCAAAACAATAAAAACAGCAACAAAAACAACAAGTTTTTTTTTACATATTCGGGCCAGGCTCAAGTTAAAAAAGTCTTACCCAAGGCTGGCCCGTTTCCTAAATAGATTTTATATTTATGCCCAAGCCCATTTTTCAAGCGTATATTTTTTCTAAATCCTCTCACTTTTCGAACAGATCCAGTCCGACCCATAGACAGGTAATCTAGACGGTATTATATTCCAATATTTTAGTATGAATTTACGGGCAGGCAGTCTAATGGGCTCTGATTAAGAAGAGATGTGAAACATGGTTTGTAATAGTAGGAAATTTGAGAATTTAGAAAAGCCTGTTAGGAAGAAGGTGCCTTACATATAACAAGCCCATTGGATCACAATCCGGATATATACATTAGGCTGACGGACCAGGCCCATCCTTGTATTAAATTGAAGCATCCCCCCCCCCATTATGTTGATTAAAAAGCTTGCAATGTCTAAAGTCCATGCCTTTAATTAAAAGTTTAGTAGTTTATAATCAAAAGGCAATTCGGCCACTCCAATCACCAACAGCGGTGTACCAAATCATTCACACAAATAACTGAAATGAAATCCCTATTTGTATGCTCAGCTTACTTGGCCACCAGCCTAGACCTACGCTCTTCTTATTTGTCATTTCCCATTTCCTTTGCTTTTTCCCCAGTTTTACTTTCACATCAATTAGTCAAAGCAATGATCATGTGTTTTAACTACTCTACGTCGTCGTTTCCTACTAGCCGATATACGTCGCACACATTTTAACCGTTTTACCTGTCGGCATGAAAGATTCCACATCATACTCTCAACCGTCTAGTTTAAACGATGGGAACCGTTGGATCAAACGATAATAAAATAATATCCAAAATCAACAGTGTTTACGCGTGAACGTAGCGTAGGATATCAAAATCCAGAGTGGATTTATTATGAGTGTCTGGCTATATAATTTGATTTCAGCAAAACCTTGAGTATCACTTCATTCCTAACGAAATTATCGAGTATTTTTTTCACAAACCCATAAAATTGTCTAAGTTATGGCGGAGGAAGTGAAGAAGCAGGCTGAAGCTGAAACGACGGCGGCTCCACCGCCGGCAGTGGAGGTTCCAAAAGCTGAATCTGAGGAAAAAACTGTATCTCCACCGCCAGCAGAGGAGAAACCTGAAGAGTCCAAAGCTCTTGTTGTAGTTGAGAGTAAGCTTGGCTGTTACCTCATTTCGCGCTTGTTTTACATATATAGTCTCAACTTTCAACATGAAAATCATGAAAATTTATATGCTTTCTTTTAAGCATTTACTGGAAATTAACACTAGTCTGAGAATTTTCTTTTTTTTTTCGATTAATCATTTTGTTCAGATTTTTTTCCTCATTCCAGATGGATTTATCTCTCTTTTTTGTTCTTCGGTGAAGTAATTTTTCATTTATGGTTTGCTGAAATTCTCTTTCAAATTTGTATAAGAAAATATTGATAGTTTCATATAATCAAAACTTCGATTTCGAGTTTCCATCCTTTTTTTTCAGTTAAAATTCATATAAAGCTGGTTTCTAGAATCTCTTAAATCAACTGATCTAAGGAAAACAGAGCTCAAGACAATTAGTATAAAACTTTACCTTTAATTGCTGTTTTAGTGCTATGTTCTTTTAGAATACGATCAAATTTAACACAAAAGTGGGAAAATAAATAAAACGAACAGTTAAATTTCCTTTTCCAGATTTCTCTGTGCGAGTTTTCTCTGTCTTTCTTTTGTTTACCCTTTATTGAATGAACACTGAATAGTTACTTGATCGCTTTGTTGGACTGAGTAGAGTTTCAACTCCGAACCCTATTGAGAAAGACTAAACTTTTTGAATGAAACAATTGAACTCTCTTTAAAAATGACCATTTGTATATGCTGATGTATTTTAATTTCTTTTTCGTATCTGAAAATATATGTTAAACACGAAAACTTGCAGGAAAATAAAGAGTTAAAGTAAACTGTACTGGTTTTCCATGGGACCTTTTTCCTTTTTTTTTCCTTTCTGAGCCATACCATTCCTTTACTTTTCTCTGTTTATCAAATTTGAAACATATCTTTACTCTGATGTGATGATACGTTTTATATTGTGAAGAATATTATCCGATTTAACACTGAAGATTCTACAAGAATATGGTTAGGTTGGCAAGTTGCTATTGGTGATTTCTTTTTTTCGAAGGTGCTATTGTCGATTACCTTAACACTATTTGTAGATATTGCCCATCAATTATTGTCGTGGGCATCTAATAATATGATTATGGACCCCTTTTTTTTTCATTATTTTTAGGTGAAAGATTAAAGTTGCTTTGACAACAGGACTTGTACTGTTGCTATATCTTGTCTTATTAACTAGCTTTTAAGATTGAAAAAGAAGCTTCAATTTAGGGTATATCTTTTTTTATGAAGAATTAGTGTCATATTCTTCTGTATTGATAGAAATTCCAGGTAATCCTCAATTCGGTGCTAGTTTTTGTGCAACTCTTACTACACCTGAATCTTATCAATGTACTTAAAGAACCGATTTGCGTAATTTTATTTGTTTATGTAGTAAGTTAGATTGATCCAGACATACTATGAATTGAAGTGATTAGTCTTTTGTAATAACTTTAATATTTTACATGGGCTAATGACGTTTGTCATCATTAGTCATTGCTCAAAATTATTCTGGTGGTTTTAACATTATTTTCATTTTGACAGAGGCTCCAGAGCCTGAACCAAAGAAAATCTCAGGAGGATCACATGATAGAGGTAAGTATGAAGTGATACTATCGCTTTATTATCATTAGATACTACTTGGTGATTATATTGAATGTATTTAAGATCTATGAAAGGAGGAGGTTTAAGATCTATTGCTTCTGTTTTTTTAGATATTGCCCTTGCAGAGGTTGAAAAGGCAAAAAGGTTGTCATTCATCAAGGCATGGGAAGAAAGTGAAAAGACCAAAGCAGAGAATAAGTAAGGCCAAAAACCCCTTTCCATCTTTTCACAGAAGACTGAAGCTTACGAAATAGTTGTGTTCTCCACTAATTGTAGCTATATACAAAATTTTCTTTATAGTTTACAATTTCCATGATCTTCTATGAAGAGATTTATTGCTAAGTATTCTATCACTATGAAAGTTATCTTTATGGTTCTCATGACCATCTGTGAGGAGTTTAACTGTTAAATAATCTATTGACTTAAAATCGATGAGCAGGTCCCAGAAAAAGCTCTCTGCTATTGTAGCATGGGAGAACAGCAAGAAAGCATCTCTGGAAGCAAAACTGAAAAAAATTGAGGTAACTGGCTCTCTATTGCCTTTTGTGTGTGTGTGTGTGTGTGTGTGTGTGCATCCATGCTTTGCTTTTTATGATTTAAATCAATTTTACTTAGGGGGTCTGTTATCAATTGGTTTTAATTCTAACGAGGTGCAAATATTGGTAGGAACAATTGGAAAAGAAGAAAGCAGAATATGCAGAGAAAATGAAAAACAAGGTAGCTTTGCTTCACAAGGAAGCAGAAGAAAAGAGGGCAATGGTTGAAGCCAAACGAGGAGAAGAGGTTCTCAAGGCGGAGGAAATGGCTGCAAAATACCGTGCAACCGGACAAACTCCAAAAAAGGTCCTCGGGTGTTTCTGAAGTTCAAAAGTTTGGGGTCTGAGGTTGAAGCAAATGTGAATTTTGACTGTTGTTTGAAGCTTCGCGTTTTTCATCTGTATATTTCTTGTCGGTTTCTATGTTTGTTTTGTGTGTAAACAGTGTGTAACATCACAAATATTTAATCTACCATCGTATTCGTTGATTGATATAGATTTCTTTTTAGTTCTTTTAGACACAAGTTGGGAGGTTTTTCATCTGGACTTGTTGAATTGATTAAAGCATATATACCTTTCACTTTGCTTTAAGGATTGACTTTTGAGATTTGTATCCTTCTGATGGGTGCAGCATAGACACGGTAGACATTCTTTAAGATGTATCGTTTATCTGTTATGGAGAAGAAAGAAAGGCTGATTCCATTCATGTCTGTGCTTGGATTCTCTTAAGGAAACAAATACAGATTGTTGGGTTTTGGCGGTGGGGAGGAGCTTTCATTTCATCAACATGCAAAATTAAATGACGTCTTGAATGCTTCGTTCTCTGTTTCCCTCTCAGCTTATTTGGAAATGCATTTTCTTGAAGAAGAAACGTGGAATAAAAGATAAGTGCTGTAATTCGGTAGATCACGTTCTTAATATTATTCAACTAGGGCTAAACATTGAAGCATACAATTAATTTCCAATCCAACCAAGACCAGGGTTTGGATGTGCCATTTGCAAGCTTCCCGGCGTTACATTGATGACACCTGAATTTTACAACCAAAATCCAGCCAAACTTTGATCAGAAATGGCAGGGACGGATCTCAAAGTCTGAACATTGGTTCTTCTGCACACTCCAAATGAATTACAAGAGTAGCAACTACCAATGTCTTAGACAAATTTAAAATGGATGGCAAGCATACACAAGTCATTTCTTTTTAAATGTCAGATGCCTTTATTTATTCATATGACAAAAGATGAGCCAGCATAATCAAAAAATAAATTTCTTGCACAAAGCTACAACCCTTGAAACAGTTCCACCATGATCCGACTAGCATAAGAGTAGGAAGTACCAAACCACATGTTAACAAAATCAAAAGCACAACTTTCTACATTCTCTCCTACTATCCTGTCAACGTTTCAGGACTACTGAATTTTGAGAAATTGCTAGTAGCATTGAGGGCTTACACATGCATACAGCACCATCACCACCTAACTTTTTTGAACGCACACCCATTTGCCAAGGCAAACACCTTGATAGATCAGCTCCACTGACCCTAATAAACATGCAAACCATTGTACATCATCAATATTTGTAGCATGTAAATCGCGACTACAAACAACAAAGAAATTACTCCATGCATGTAATCTAAGACTGGAGATGAGGATGGTTGCTCACCGTTGTTGACCACCATAGGCAAAGCAGAAAATATCCTGCATAAATCATCGGCAGTAAATTGCCTGATCGATGTGTGGAGGAATTTGCTTAATTTCAGTCCCAAGTTCTTGTTCAATCCTATACCTGTTACAAAAGGCCAGGCAAATTCTCAATGAATCAGGAGAACCTCAATGCATATATTACTATAGCTTCAGAAATGTTAACCGTCATGATTTACAAGTTAAAGCGGTCCTCGTAAGTGATCAAATTCACAGCCAATCCAAGATGACCAAACCTTCCTGATCGACCAACCTGCTCATTAAAAGAAATTCCATGAGGATTACAAAATAAATGGTACAAATGCTGCAATTTGCAAGAGACAATATCTTAACCAACATACTCTATGAAGGTATGTTTCTGAGTTCTTGGGGAAGTCGAAGTTAATAACAACATTCACAGCTTGGATATCTATACCCCTTGTAAAAAGATCTGCAGAATGTATAAATGCATCATTAGGAGATTATTCTTTAAATGTTGACTATCATAGAATGCTTATGAAGAATAAAACCTTTTTCTGCACATGCATCACAATTCAATTCTAACGAAACTAACATGTGAATTGTGAAGTACATTGCTTGAAATAAATAATTAAAGACAGCAGCGTTGAGTTCAAATAAGTAGTTATTTTCTAGCAAAACAAAAGAAAAAGCAATAGAAGGTGAAAAGAAAACTACAGCCTAATACAGAAGACACAGTAAAAGAAAGTACTTTGAACTATTAGCTATACAACACTGATTTACTTGTAAAGAATCAAACTGCAGATGAAGATTAGCTCATCTCCCATGGCGTAACATACCAGTACAAACAAGGTTCCTGCATGCACCGTTGCGGAAATCATGAAATACTCTGTTACGATGGTCTTGAAGCATTTTTGCGTGAATATAAAAGCAAGAATAGCCAAGTTCCGTAATTTTCTTGGCCAACAGCTCCACCCGATTGACCGAGTTGCAGAAAATGATTGATTGGTTTATTTGCAGCTGGAGATAAATAAATACCATCACTCATCCAAACAAAGGTAAAGAGAGAAAACTAAATAAAGTTTTTTATAACATCAAACCTTAGAGAAAAGGGTATTCAGGCAATGGACTTTCTGTCTTTCTTCCACAAAAGCATAATATTGTGTAATACCCTTCAGAGTAAGCTCATCCATTAGATTAATAATATAAGGTTTTTTTAGGTATCTGTCTTTGAAGTCCTTAACAGTAACAGGAAATGTGGCTGAAAACATCAAAATTTGACGATTTGCTGGAAGAAAATGTATCAACTGCTCTATAGAAGGTTGAAACTCTGGAGACAGAAGTTTATCTGCCTGAAAGAAACCAAAAAGGAGGACATCATATTGTGCATGTACAATGTTAAAAAAAGTCGAGCATAAACAAGGCAAGGAAAATAATCAAATATTTTCTCCATCCTACAACTGTATTGCTTCCTTTTTACAGAAACTTATAATGCATTATTGACTCACACTTGAGATCTAGCTCCAACCAAGCAATTATATAAAGATAAGAAATTGAAAAAAAAATCAGGGGTAAATGAGGAAAGAAGATCTCAATCTTTACAGACAACAGACATCGGGACTCATGGACCTAATGAAGAGAGTAAGCACAAAGAGAATGCAGCTAGCTACAGCCTCAACTTACGGTAAGTACTTCTAATTATGTTTAAAATCTTTAAGCAAAAAATCCAACAAATGATGCAGCCAAAATAGTTTCAAGAATCTGGACCTTTGAAAGAAACCAGAAAACTGTAAGAACAAAATGAAGAGAATTCATATTGTCTCTGCCAACTCAATTGCGGCAAATATTTCCAAGCTGTAAACATGAGGCGACCAAAACCTATCCTCATCCCACCCAATCAAAAAGGCATAAACCCATAAAAAACCGTTTGCCAAGATTCCCAGATAACTTCATCAAATTCTCTCATGTTAAACTTGAAAGGCAAAAAGAAAATCAAACTGAAAGAAAAATACAGAGAAACTACCAAATTATTACCTCGTCCATAATAAGCATTGAACAATCTTTCAAAATGCAAACACCCTTTTTAGCAAGGTCAAGAATTCTGCCAGGAGTTCCAACCAGCAAATGAACTGGTTGATACAGTCGCATGATATCATCCTTGAGACTGGTACCTCCAGTTGTGACCATGACTTGAATTTGTAAATGCTTCCCGAGCTCCTTGCACACTTGTGATGTCTGAAGAGCCAGTTCTCGTGTTGGAACAAGTATGACAACTGCGCCAAAAAAAATGCATTATGAGTAAAAACAAGTAATTGAACAGATATTGAAAATAAAAAATCCAAGAGTGGCAATGATAACTTTTTTGTGCCAAAAGTAACACAACAGAGAGGGAACTGATACGTATCTCATTTTAAGCCAAAAAAGTTTCAAATGAAGAACTTCATTTGTGCAAGTTTCAGTAAGAAGAATCAAAATCTATGCCTGGACTGACGCAAAACGTTGCACCTATTTGCAAGAAGTCTTGATGCACTCATTTCACAAACTGGTACAGAAGTTTGACCCTCACTCAACTATGTCGATACGTATAAATGCCCATTATTCAGATTTCAGTTAATAGTAAATGCAACAAACAGCACTCATGCATCTTCACCAATATCTGATTGACAAGCAAATCAAGCAACTAGAAGAAGAATGAAGAATAGAAATGGGAGAGCTATGAAGTACCAATTGCCAATTAACTGGACCTATAGCTGATACACAGGTAAACAAAAAAATTGAAAACAAAAGGAAGAAGTAGATGGCGATCTAACCTTGAATAACATTGTTATCTTGGTCAATTTTTTCCAAGGCAGGAATACAAAATGCTGCTGTCTTCCCAGTGCCATTTTTGGCTCTAGCAAGAATATCACTTCCGGTTAAAGCAATAGGAATACTCTCTTCCTGAATAGGAGATGGTCTTTCAAAACCCTTCTCATATATTCCCATAAGAAGTTCACGTTTCAGAAAATAGTCCTCAAATTCATTTCCTTTGGTAGCTGTCACGTCCTGGCAGCAATTCAATGGCAGATCGGTGCATAAAAATGCAATTAAACTTTTTCAAATATCTCAAAGGACAAAGAACTACCCTCATGCCTTGTAATGAGATATATGTCACAAAAATAAAATGATATGCTACCGAGGATGAAATAATACAAACCTAAAATTTCACTAACAGGTCAACATCAAAACCCTAGGTTATCAGCGTCCCAAGTTAAAAACTTTAGAAAGTGCATTTATAGTTTATATCATAAGATAATAGGAATTAAAAAAGAACAATCACTTGCAACACCAGAATAACATAAGACAGCAATTTGTCCTATACCATTCTAAAGAGCTGGGAAGAATTTTTTAGGTTAAATTTCGCAATTCTCCCTATACTATGCAGAAGTTGTGAATTTAGTCCTTTTACTTTAATTTGATCGATTTTAATCCCTATCCTTTTCAAATTGAATTTAATCAAGTTTAGCCCCTGTATTTTTCGACATCTGAAATTTTAGTCCTGACACAAACAGTGACAGTTAATCTATTTGGTTAAATTCAATTACTAGTTCTATACCATGGTACAATTGTAGATTTGGCGATATTCTCCAATTGGATCATTCTAAGTCCCTATATTTTTAGAATTTTGAAATTTCATTTTTGACGCTAATGACCGTCACTAATCCATTAACAGGATTTTTGGTGAGTAATATGTGGAAATAACAAGCTTCCATGACATTACATGTATGATAACATGTTTAATGCATAAAATTTTTGAAATAGCATAACTTAATTTAATGAATATAACAGTTACAGTTTGGTGAGGACTGCAATTTTAAATTTTGAAAAGTACAAGGACTAAAAAATGACCAAATTAAAGTACAGGGATTAAATCCACAACTTTCATAAAGTACAAGGACTAATAACAGAATTTAACCAATTATTTTATTTTATTTTATGAAGGTATGAAATCATGATTATCATGGTAAAACATATAAAATCTTTCAAGCAATTTTTAAAATGACAGTTCTCTTGCGTGCAATCTCCTTAGCAAAGAAATGGTAAATTCAACACCAGAACCAAATATCATTTACAAAAATACCTCTGTTTTGTAGCGTGTATCAGGTGGCGGTACGTTCAGCCTCGCCTTCCAATCTTGCGAACTAAAAGAGGAGGTAAGGAAAGAGGTAAATAAGACTGAAACCATAGGCAATAAAGCAAAACAGAAAATTCAATTTGATAAAATCACCTAAATATTAAGTTTCACTCTATAGCATATACAAGAGAGAACACAACTCATAGATAAAACTTTAACAGTTAAAAAGCAAATTAAAGGGTAACCAAAAAAGCAATAAATAAATTAAAATTGCCCATCCCTCATCAAGTCCTTTCTCAGTACAATCGAGTTCCTCCTAACAAATGGAAATTTCCCGACCAAATCAAACCCTAAAATGACTACTTAAGGTTATTAGAATACTCAAAACCTGTTAAATCGTCTTCTCTAGAGAGATAATGCAACAAAATACAATGGAAAAGAAGATTCTTCGTAAATACAAATAACAACAAAAAAAGGAGAAGAAATGGAAGGGGACCTAGAGTCGACGGCTTCAGATTGTACGGTCTTCTCGACCTCATCGACCACACTGGAGTCATTGCCGCCGGGCAACTGGTCTCGTCTGAGCCACAGCTGTTGCTGATGCTGTTGTTGTTGCTGGTGTTGTTGTTGTTGAAAGTGCTGGTGATTCTGCAACAAATTCCTCTGCACGTAGTGTTGTTGCGAAGGCCTCGACTGAAAGCTAGGGTTCGCGTTCACTCCGCCCCCTCGGCCAACACCGATTCCCGGTGGATACCTCCCTCTACTATTCATATCACAACCCTAAACTCCGAAAAAACAGATTCGAAACCCTAGAAAACCGAAATCCGTACGCAACTACAAAAAAAAAGAAGAAAGAAACAAAGCTAGGGTTTCTTCCAAAGGGGTAACGCCGTAAATAGTGGCAAAACTGAGGGTCGTCCTAACAAAAAGAAAGAAACTAGTCTCTGGTAGCTCAAGGGGAAAAAAAAGAAGGTTAGATCATAAATTTGAGAGAAAACCGAGGGTGCTATTACACAGATCTGGGTTTTTTTTTTCAAAAAAAATGAACGATTTCTGGACAAGAAATCAAATGATTTTTTTTTTTTTGGTTCAATGAGAAGAAATCAAATGATTTGGGTTTTGGGAGCGCAAAGGTTTTTATAAATGGCTTGTTTTTGGTGGCAAAGAAAAAAGAGTTAGATTTTAGAATGAAAACAGAACGGGTTGGTTCATAGTCGTTCCTGAGCCGAGCTAGCGACGAAATTCAATGAAAATAAAATTAGGGCATCCAGATAGATAATTCATTTTTGTCCTTTTTTAAATTTTGATGTATGAGTCCGCTCGGCTTTTATATTTACGTATATTGCCCACAGCAACTAACCCACTTTTTTTTTAAGATATGAAACGGTTTTTTTTAATAAATAAAATTAATTTATGCTGAATAAAATTATTAAATTTTAATCTATATATCTGAAAAAAACTATTATAAGTTAGTATTTTTTAAATTAAATTTTATCAATATTTATTTGAATAAAAATAAAAAATGCGATTAATTCTTTTTATTTATGTTTTAGAAGAGATAAAGACAGTCTAACGAGGCTTGTAAGTATTCCCCCACCAAAGTGGGACACAAAAAGAATTAAATTAAATAGGCTTAACTTGCGATTTAGCTATCAAAAAATATCTCTATTGTTTCACTTTGGTATTTAATTTTTTTTGTCTCAATTTAGTATCTAAAGTAGCAATTTCTTCTATTTACGGTCCATTTTGTATCGGATGTTGAAAAAATTATTAGGCAATTTTGACCAATGAAAAAGTGTTACGTGGCAATTAGATTTATTTAAAATAAAATACTAAATTTAAAATAAAAAAAAATTTAATATTTAATATTATTTTGATCGATCATTGACCGACTGTTGATCGGTGTTGATTGATCGTTAATCAAATTGACTAACGGTGTTGACCGTTTACAAGGCGCTATTAGCACAACCATTTGTCCTTTTTTATTTTTAGTATTATATATTATATTGATTAAAAATATAAAAAAATCATGTATAGTATATATAAAAAAGTTTAAAAATAATTTTTTTATAAAATTATAAAATATATAATTATAAAATTTAGAAAGTGAAAATAATATATAAATATTATAAAATATTATAAAACTTAAAAAACTTAAAAATTTAAATACCTTTTTAGAATTTTAAAATTATATATTTAGAATTTTATAAAAAGATTTATTTTTAATTTTTTACAATTTTATATTTGTTGTAATAATATTATTAATTTAAACTAATTTCTTTTCAATTATCATACTTTAGTGAATTTTATTTTTATAAATTTTTAATTTATACGTTTTTCTCTAGATTTTATATTTTTTTTTGAATTTTTTTATATTTTTTAATGTGTATATACATTTTATAAAATAAATTATTTGTAACCATAAGGTTGGGGGTTTGATCTCACCTAACAGAATGAACCACATTTCATGATTAGCCATTTACCTCTCTGGAGAGCACTCGCGATGAGGGGATTAGTCATTATTACCTGCAATGGACACCCCAATTTCGACCAAAAAAAGAAAATATTTATTTTTTTACGTAAAAACATCATGTGGTGCTTTGTAATTGACTATAAAATTATTGTTTTTAACATCTGTCAGAAAATGGATTAAAAAATATAACAAAAGTATATTTTAAGTACAAAATTGAAATTTTAATTGTACTCTACGTACTAAATTGAAATAAAAAATAAAAAATGAAATGAAAAAATAAATATATTTTAATGGTCAAATCATAAATTAAGCGAATTAATCCATATAGATTATATATAAATAAATAAGAATACTTAGGAGGGAAGGTGCTTGGTGAGTCAGGAGTGAGTGGGCCAGGGCAACGTTGGCGAGCTCAATTCAAAGCATAAAGCAGCATTATCTATTCTTTTGGGAAATTATTAATTCATTATTTATCAAAACCTAAGGGAGTTTCCTGTAATTATAACAATCATGATTGAAGGCCTTTTGCTGGACTGGTATTTGTCATTGTAGGCCCATTGAAAATCATTTTGTTATCCCCTTTTTATATATTCTACAAACTTTTTCTCCTTTATTTTGCTTTGGATATATACATCAACATGTAGAATTTTGAAATAGTCAATTCTCATGTAACCATTACATCAATTATGCCCCTTTTTTTTTATATTTTTGGGTTCTAGATAAGATAATAAAATGGAATTTTAAAATTTTTAAAAGTTGGAGAAAAAAATTTTAAGTCTCTTAAATGTTGGTAAAAGAAATTTGGGCCATCAAAAGTTGATAAAAAAAATTTTGACCTTTAAAAGTTAAAAAAAAATTTTGGGCCCTTAAAAACTGAAAAACAAATATTTTAGACCCCTTTTAACCTTGAGCCCTAAACGGCCGCACCTCCAGACGACCTCGCCCAGGGCCGGGCCTGACATCAACTCCTTCGAATACAACGTTCAATACATGAATAATATTAAAAATATGTAAAAAATTCTAGCATTTATAGTAATAAATAATAAAAATTTAATAAACTTTAATTATTATCAAAAACAACTTAACTTATCAAAGTTTTTTTTATTTGAAAACATTTGATTTCCAAAAAAGATTACATCGAGAAAATCTTTGTTAATTCTATTCTATGTTCGAATTGAATTCAAGGAGATAGAAATTTACATTTATTGTGATTTTGTAAGCCAACATATGTTTATTTAAAGAGAACTTGTTATCTTTTTTATATACGAGAGTGAAAGCACTTATCATGTTTGTAAAAAGAACTTATTTGAGTGCATACTTGTTGTATGCAAATTGTTCTTATTATTTATGTCGCAACATTGCTTTTAAGGGGAAAGCCTTAGAACTAGTTTACCACGGTAATTAAAAAATGTTTTTGAAAAGTGTCATGGAAAAGTATTTTTTTTAAAATTTAATATTATTTACTATTGTTGTCAAAAAGTACTTTTGAAGAAAATAAAATGTTTATTTTAGACATTATGTTATAAAGTAAAAAATATGTATTTAACTGATATTTAAATTTTTAATATTAAAATATATAGCATATATAACTTAAATTATAATAAAGGTATTAAAAATAATATAACAAGTTTGTTAATATTAAATGATATTTAAATTTGTTAATATTACGAGAATCATTGAAATTCAATTTCTTGCTCTGTATCTTTAATTTTTGGAAACTTATAAAGTTCTTCAGTTAAGTCTCGATTCATGAACCCACAAAATCCTTCAAATTGTATCTGATTCAACCCAGGTATTGTAGACATTTCCCCATTTTCATCCCCGTGCATTTTGAATTTCTCATTTCTCAAAAAAATCCATTCTTTTCTCATTCTTCATCGAATCCTATGAATTGATCTAATAATGATGGAATTGAATTTCTATTATGTTATGGAATATATAAACTAAAATTCGTTAATATCATGATATATAAAATATATAAACTTAAATTATAATTAATTATAATAAAAATTATAATTGACTCAAATGTTATGTATCATTATTTTCATGTGTTATTATTACCACAATGCCAATTTATTATTATTTTGATATTAATAAATATTCACTTATATTATAGCACAAATATAATAAAATAATTTATGGTAACCCATTGTTAATATTGTGATATGTGAAATATAAATTTCAAATACTTTTTAAATAAAAAAATTTAAATTGTTTGTAAAGTTTAATTTGAATATATAAATTATATTTATATTTCATATTATGGTTCAAAAATCATGCATTGTATATGAAGATTTATACTGAATTACTCTCTAGGTAAAGCTCTCCTTTGCATGCTTAAGAAGTTTCCGAATTGTATAACAAAACTTATGTGTCCATCTTTTACTCTTGCAATGTTAGTAAAGTAGGTTGCAACTAGATATGCAACTCGAAGACGATCAATAAACTCTCACTCAACTTCCTATGTATGTTTTTATGTAACTTCTATTACATACATTTAGGGCCAATTTACAATTAATGTTGAAAAGTGATGTGAAAAAGTATTTTAGAAAAGTGTTGTGAAGAAAATTTGATAATATTTACCATTATTGTTCATAAGTGTTTATGGGAAGATAAATGTCTATTTTAGACACGATATTGTAAAGCAGAAGGTTTAATGAGAGGATAAAAAAGATAATTTTATTGAAAATCATTTTTTGCAAAAGCCAAAGGCTCAATGACTGTAACGACCCAAAATCCGTTGGCACTGGAAAAAGTGTGTTATCGGGCATCCATCTTAGTAAACCGAGTTAGTAAATAATTATTAGGAGTAATTAAAATTATGAGTTTGATAGTGTGTTTAATTAGATTTTTTTAGTGAAGTTAGTTTAATTTAAAGTAATTAAGAAAAAGGATTAAATTGAATAAAGAGTGAAAATCTAATTATAGATTAAAAGAAAGTTAAAAGGACTAAATAGGTAAATATGCCAAGTCCCATAAATGAGGAAATGATAAAAATCTTAGATTTTTATGTTTTAAATATATTAATATATTATTTAATTATAAAATATATTATATTATGTTATATTATATTATTATGTAAAATAAGCCAAAATTATGACAAGTGTGTGGTAGAAATAAATCCAAGTGTATAAATAATATACATATATTTGTGATTATTATGTATTTACTTATTATTTAAGTAAAACTATTATATTATTATTATGTTATTATTATTTTAGTATAAAACATAATAGAAATAAAAGAATAGAAAAAAAGAAATAAAACAGAATAGGCAAACGAAACAGAGAAAGGAAAGAAGGAAAAAGAAAGAAAAGGAAAGAAGGAAAAAAAAAGAAAGAAAAGAAAAAGGAAAAATAGGGTTTTTGAGCTTCAAGTTTAAATTGGTAAGTCAATTTAGTCCATTTTTCTCTTAGTTTTGATGTTTTTGGAATCCTAGAACAAAGTATTTTTGGATTTATGTTGAAATTTTGTAAGATATTATATATTTTTTTAGACATGGTTCATGTTTGGAAAGATGATGAATTGGGGGTTAAATTAATTTAATCTCAAGTTAGAAGTTGGTAAATGATTGAATTGTAAACTAAGCTATAAGTTTTGAGTTTTAGGGATTAAATTGAAATAAATTCGAAATTATGAAAATATGATAAAAATTAAATAGTTAAATGTGAGTTTGGCAAGAAATTGAGTAGCAAAAGGGTATGAATTGAGAAAGAAAAATATATAGGTTTAGTTAGGATTCAAATTGGAATTAAAGTAAAAGTTAGATAAAATTTCAGCAATTAAATTGTGTTGTGCTAATGATTGTGAAATTATTTTAATTGTTCGTAGCTAATATCGAGTCTGAAGCATCGGCCCAAAAAGGAAAAGAAAAGATCGTCGAGGATTAAATCCGAAGAGAATTCTAGTTTGTATCACAGCAATTCAAACTTTATCATTATTATGTGTTTAATTTACTAATTATGTGTGGTAAGTATTTTAAGGTAAGTGTTTAGTAAAATAAAAAATTATGATTGGGTATTGAAAGTGAGACTGATACTGAGCTGCATTATGAAATACTGAATATTGTTTTTGAATACTGAATTGAATTGTGAAGTTACTGAATATTGTTATGTGTACTGCATTGAACTGTGAAATTACTGAAGTAATGAATTACTGCAATACTGTGAAACTGATTGAAATAAGGAATTATAATTGATACTGAACTAAGATGGAAATTGTATTGAAAAGTGAATTAAATACCCTATTAACTAGTCGAACTAGTCGGATATAGTTTGCATGCCATCTGATATGGAAGAGTACGGGTTTTTGCCGGCTTACTAATCAGGCATTTATATGCCAACTACTGTTACTGTTACCGATTCTACACATTGTGTGTCGCATACTGTTACTGTTACTGTAACAAATTCAGCACTTTGTGTGCTGAATACTGTTACTGTTACTGCTACCGTTACTGATTACTATTTAGGTGCTGTGTGCTGGTGTGTTTGTTGGAATCCGTGTATCCACCGAGTCTGAGTCAAGTTAATAGGGGCAAAATAAATTTACTGATAAAACTAAATTTACTGGGGAAATGTACATTGGAGAGAAAAAGCAAGAGTTTTTAGTGCTGAAATAGGGTAATATGTCAGTACTAGATTATGAGTAAGAGTTCTCTAAACTGAACAGGTATGCTTCAAAATCTGTTCCAACCGAAGCTGGTAGTTGTAAACGATTTCTATGGGGACTGCGAGATGAAATCAAGATTCAATTAGTAAGTCTCAGAATTACTAACTTGTTGATCTGGTTGAGCGAGCAAAAATGATAGAACAAGTATTGGGCCTGGATAAAAAGTCAAAAATGGGTAAATCAGCTGGAAAACGTATGGGAATTACCAATTCTAATCCATTACCGAAGAGATCTAGAGAATCAAGAAGTGGTTGGAGATCAAGCTTTCGATCTGATAGAAGTGACAGAAGTAGAGGAAAACATATTACTGTTTCCACTGGTAGTGTAAAAGCTCCGCCCTAGAAAAGTAAAAATCTTGAATGCGATTATTGTCGGAAAAGACATTTTGGTGAATGCTGGGAAAAAATCCGAGTTTTCGAACAATCTTTAACAATGTGTTCAATAGAGCCACAACGGAAACATCCTCCGATTTTTTTCCAACATTCACCAAAATGTCTTTTCCCACAATAATCGCATTCAAAATTTTCACTTTTCCGGGGCGGAGCTTTTACACTACCAGTGGAAACAGTTTTCTGTTTTCCTCTACTTCTGTCACTTCTATCAGGCCGAAAGCTTAATCTCCAACCACTTTTTGATTCTCTGGATCTTTTCGGTAATGGATTAGAACTGGTAATTCCCATACGTTTCCTAGCTGATTTACCCATTTCTGACTTTTTATCCAGGCCCAATACTTGTTCTATCATTTTTGCTCGCTCAACCAGATCAACAAGTTTAGTAATTCTGAGACTTACTAATTGAATCTTGATTTCATCTCGCAGTCTCTATAGAAATCGTTTAAAACTATCAGCCTCGGTTGGAACATATTCTGAAGCATACCTACTCAGTCTAGAGAACTCTCGCTCATAATCTAGTACTGAAATGTTACCCTGTTTCAGCACTAAAAACTCTTACTTTTTCTCTTCAATGTACATTTCCCCAATATACTTCTTCTTAAATTCTTTTTGAAACAAGTCCCAAGTTACCTGATCATCCGGCAAATGCCTAATCACAGATTCCCACCAGAGATACGCTTCTCTTTGTAACAGTGATACAGCACATATCAGATTCTCTCGGGGATTGCAATCTAATTGTTGCAAAACTCTTTTTGTTGATTGCATCCAATTTTCAGCGGCGAACGGATCAGTTCCTCTTAATCCCAAAAACCCCGTGGCACCATATTTTTGTAGCTCTTTAATCGGGGCCCGTCTGACAGTTGGTACTGATGTAGTAGCAAGTATAGTTCCCACTACACGTTGTAATGCATCGGCTATAGTTCTTAATAGTTGTGAGTCATCTTTTTCTCTTCCTACGTTAGGAGGTTGATTATCTAACGGATTCACACTGTGTAGCAGATTCAGTTTCTTCAAATTCCTGACTTCTAGTATAAATTTCCTGTTCAACTTCATACATTCTTTCATCTGACATTTTATTTATAAAACAAAATCAAATAAATATATTAGCATCTAAAAACCCGACTCAGTTTCGACTTAAATGTGACTTGTACTTCTAAACTCATTTACAAGTTTGATTTAGTCCGAGAATCAGCTAAACCTAATAGCTCTGATACCACTAAATGTAACATCCCCTAATCCCGAATCGTCGCCATAACTGAATTACGAGGCATTACCGAATATATCAGACAACTTACGAATAATTCATAAATAAAATGACATTCATAGTATAATTTAATAATTAAATCCCTATAATGGACTCTCGAAGCCCAATACATGTATTAAAAGTAGAACGGAACTTGTTCGAGTATTCCGAAAAAATTTTTGTAATTTTTTTTTGTAAAAATTTCGACAGTATTTTTGCATATTTTTACATAAAACTCCCTGCAATTAAATCTGTATCCATTTCCAAACATAACCAATTCAACCAATTCAATATAATATCAATTTAAATTTATCAATGTACTAATTAAATTGAAACGGATAAACTTCTTTCATTATAATTCTTAGACTTGTGCTACTAACATTTTTAACCATTTATATTCAAAACATAATAACCTTTATATACATCCTATGTACATGCCACATTACCAAAAGAAAATGTACATCACCAAAAGTTTACTGAAGTTGGGTCTGGCTTTGAATGCTGGTTCAGTACTTGACTTCTACAACCTGCGCATGGAAATAACCATACGCTGAGTATGCATATACTCAGTGGTATCACTATAATTTAATTTATATTTAAATACATTGAATCACACACACACACTTTTACATTACAATTATCATCACTTAATGAATAATTCAATCTTTTATATTATCATTTGATTATATATATACCTGTAACACCTCTTACCTGTATTCGACACCGGAATAGGGTACGAGGCATTACCAGAACACATACACTTGTAAACGTATTTAACTGAGTTATAAAATTTCATCTAAATTAAAACTTTCAAAATTATTAACATGCTTCTATAACTTTTCACAATATATCCTTAAAATATTATAATCATAATAATTAGGTCCTACGAGACCCGATACATACTCATGTAACTCAATGTTTCATTTCCATTTCATTCAATTCGCAATTTCTCATGCTCGCAATCTAAATCATATCATTAGCACTTTCCATTTAATTCACGTACAATTCAATGTCATTAAGTTCAACACTGATACGTATTTACCATTTAATTCAACGTTTGTCGATTATACCATTCATTAACACATTTACTAAGTTCACATGTCAACCACAATCATTGGTGGGTCCCCTTGTATAAACTCACTACCACTTATCCATTTACTATAATTCTTTTGGGCCAATTTGTCACTTACCATCCTTAATCAAATTAGGGAACGGTTACGGAAAATTGAGTACTTCACTTCCACTTTGCCATTGTATAACTATGGTCTTACGTATGATCACTTATCACTTGTCCCTGATCAGATAAGTGTAGCTAGGCTACCACTTATCACTTTGTCACTTGATCACACTTATCACTTTGTCACTTGATCAGATAAGTGTAGCTAAAGCTACCACTTATCACTTTGTCTCTTGATCAGATAAGTGTAGCACTTATCACTTTTTCACTTGATCAGATAAGTGTAGCTAAAGCTACCACTTATCACTTTATCTCTTGATCAGAAGTACTCAAATCCGGCGTTCCGCTTAATTTGATCATTTATTCGATTTTCGCATTTTTATTTTACTCTCATTTCAACACTAAATATATTTCATCATACATTATATAATTCATGAAATTAACATTTAATCATTAAATTTCAGCCATATGAACTTACTATTTCATTACCTTTCCACACCCGTTTCCTACACATATCACAAGCACCATATCAATTAGGCACTTACAATTTCAATGCATAACTTATAAATTTAACGTGGCATAATCTAGCCACTGCTTGGCCAAAGCCTAAGCATGTACACCGAATACGTTAACCAAATACACATATAGCACAAGCATTATAAGCATGGATGAGCACAACATTTATTCATGTATCACGCTTACCGACATGTGTTAATTCATAAACCATTCATGACATTATTTCATACCAAATCATATACCGAATATACCATACACACATACTATGAAACTTTATTTTCACAAATGAGCTTAAACCGTGACCAATAATGCACAAATGCAAGCATCATTTCTATTTCATCATTTATCAATTATAATCAAGCCTATGACCAATTATACACAAATCATTCATATATTTTCCAATTTTCCTCCTCCTCCTCTCCATTTCACATCCTTAATGTAGATACCACACTTAAACAACATTAACTATAATTTCACTATTCACTCACATGTATATTCAAAGATGTTTATCCGAGTCAGAGTCACTAAATTATTTTTATCTGAAGCTACAGAGCTCCAAATTAAGTCCGTAAATTTTCCATGAAACTAGACTCACATATATTCTTACCATAAAATTTTCAGAATTTTTGGTTTAGCCAATTAATACAGTTTATTCTTTAAACTTTCCCCTGTTTTGCTGTCTGACAGTTCCGACCACTCTCTACTAAAAATGAATTGTCTAATTGTACAGAATTCGAATGATGTTTCCATTTATTTACTTTGAAAATAGACTCATCAAGGATTCTAAACATATAAATTATAACTCATAATTATTTTTCTTAAATTTTTTATGATTTTCTAAAGTCAAAACAGGGAAACTCGAAATCATTCTGGCATTGTCTCACAAAACTTATTATATCTCATTATTTACAATTCCATTGCTCACACCATTTCTTCTACGAGAAACTAGACTCAATAAGATTTAATTTCATATTTTATTCATCTTCTAATTCAATTCCCACAATTTTTGGTGATTTTTCAAAGTTAGACCACTGCTGCTGCCCAAAACTGTTTAGTGTAATATATTGATTACCAATTTGACTCTAAACTTTTAATACATGATAATTTCGTCCCTAGGCTTGGAAAATGAAATTCTTGCAATATAATCCTTGATTCAAGCCTAGTATTTCTCATACATATCAATAACAGCCCATGGATTCCATGAAATTTTAGAATTTCTCCATGATTTCAATACTTTTCAATTTAATCCCTAAAACATGTTTTCATCTAAATTTGTTTTAATAAAACACCTTTAAACATCCATTAACATCTCAATTTCATCACAAAATAACAAAAATCATATGAACTTTTCATTAGTATCTTCCAAAACTTTCAAAAAAATGATAAACTAGTAGGATACTAAGTTGGACCTAATTGTAAAAGTGTAAAAATATAAAAATTTCAAGGACAAAGCAAGAATTAAACTTACTTGAAGCCAAAATATGGAATAGAAGCTCCAAACCCTCTTCCATGGCTGTCTCCCACCGAAATTTCAAGAAGAAATGGTCTTGAAATGCTTAAAATAAAATTTGGCCACATAAACTTTATTGTAATTCCAATTTTGTCCTTAATACATAAAAATCTTAGATTTTTTTAACGGTATGCCATCTCAGCCACTTAAATTGGTCCATTTTCTCTTTTAGTCCTTCCTTATTTAATTGTTAAGCTATTTAATCACTTTAGCAAGTTTTGCATCTTTTCAATTTAGTTCTTTTTAATTAATTAACTGCCAAAACATTAAAATTTTCTGACGAAACTTTAACACTACCATATTGACACTCCGTAAATATTTATAAAAATATTTACGGCTCAGTTTATAACATCGAAGTCTCGATACCTCTTTTCCTCAATTTCTTAACTTAATAAATTTTTATAAAATACAAATTACTAATTTAAAAATATCTTAAAAATCATATTTGGCTCGTAATTATTGATAATAAAATTTACGAGCTTATTTTCTGAATTTGGTGATCTCGTACCACTATTTTCGACATTTCTGAAAATCGGGCTATTACAATACCATTCTTAATTATTTATTTCAATTCTCACCTTTCACATATGTCATATCATTCAAATTTAGTTTTATCAGTAAATTTATTTCATTTGCCCCTATTAACTTGACTCGGACTCGGCGGATACACGGATTCCAACCAACACCCCAGTACACAGCACTTAAATAGTAATCAGTAACGGTAGCAGTAACAATAACAGTAACAGTATTCAACACACAAAGTGCTGAATTTGTAACAGTAACGGTAACAGTATCCGACACACAAAGTATCGAATTGGTAACAGTAACAGTAGTCGGCATATAAATGCCTGATCAGTAAGCTGACAAAAACCCGTATTCTTCCATATCCTATGGCATGCCAACTATATTCGGCTAGCCCGACTAGTTAATAGGGTATTTAATTCACTTTTCAATACAATTTCTATCTTAGTTCAGTATCAATTATAATTCCTTATTTCAATCAGTTTCACAGTATTTCAGTAATTCATTACTTCAGTAATTTCACAGTTAAATGCAGTACACATAACAATATTTAGTAACTTCACAATTCAATTCAGTACTCAAAAACAATATTCAGTATTTCATAATGCAGCTCAGTATTAGTCTCACTTTCAATACCCAATCATAAATTTTCATTTTACTAAACACTTACCTTAAAATACTTACAACACATAATTAGTAAATTAAACACATAATAATGATAAAGTTTGAATTGTAATGATACAAACCAGAATTCTCTTCAGATTTAATCCTCGACGATCTTTTCTTTTCCTTTTTGGGCCGATGCTTCAGACTCGATATTAGCTACGAACAATTAAAATAATTTCACAATCATTAGCACAACACAATTTAATTGCTGAAATTTTTATCTAACTTTTACTTTAATTCCAATTTGAATCCTAATTAAACCTATATATTTTTCTTTCTCAATTCATACCCTTTTGCTATTCAATTTCTTGCCAAACTCACATTTAACTATCTAACTTTTATCATATTTTCATAATTTCGAATTTATTTCAATTTAATCCCTAAAACTCAAAACTTATAGCTTAGTTTACAATTCAATCCTTTACTAACTTTTAACTTGAAATTAAATTAATTTAACCCCAATTCATCATCTTTCCAAACATGAACCATGTCTAAAAAAAATAATATCTTACAAAATTTCAACATAAATCCAAAAATACTTTGTTCTAGGATTCCAAAAACATCAAAACTAAGAGAAAAGGGACTAAATTAACTTACCAATTTAAGCTTGAAGCTCAAAAACCCTATTTTTCCATTTTTCGTTTCTTTCTTTCTTTTTCCTTCTTTCCTTCCTTTGTTTCATTTGCCTACTCTGTTCTATTTTTCTTTTTCTATTCTTTTATTTCTATTATGTTTTACATTAAAATAATAATAACATAATAATAACATAATAGTTTTACTTAAATAATAAGTAAATACATAATAGTCACAAATATATGTATTTTATTTATACACTTAGATTTATTTCTACCACACGTTTGTCATAATTTTAGTTTATGTTACATAATATAATATAATAATATATATTTTATAATTAAAGAATATAAGATTTTTATCATACTTATGCCGCCTCATTTATGGGACTTGGCATATTTACCTATTTAGTCTTTTTAACTTTCTTTTAATCTATAATTAGACTTTTACTCTTTATTCAATTTGATACTTTTTCTTAATTACTTTAAATTAAATTAACTTCACTAAAAAAATCTAATTAAACACACTATCAGACTCATAATTTTAATTACTCTTAATAATTATTTACTAACTCGATTTACTAAGACGGAGGCCCGATAACACACTTTTTTCGGTGCCCACAGATTTTGGGTCATTACAATGACCTTTTAGTTTGGTTTAAAATTCGAATTTAAAATTAAATTTTAGTTTGAAAAGCTGTTTGTTTAGCAAGTTTTTTTGTTTGAAACCATGGTTTTGGTTAAAAGTATTTTTCAACCTCAATGGTAAACACACCCTTAATATAGGATGATTTGTTGTCGATAATTTTGTTGTTTAATGTATGGAAGAATATTTTATTCTTTGTTTATTTTGGATGTATTGAATGATAGAATTTTTATTTGTACAGTTTATTTACGAATATTTTACATAATCGATAAACATTTTATATTTAAAATTATTTAATCATTCATTTGATATTTTTAAATATTTTTTGTATAAATATATTTAATATTTTTTAAAAATATTAATAAATCCAAAATGGTATAACAAAACACACTGGTCTAGTAAAAAAACTGTGTTATCCCTACCTTTATATGTATATATTTTGACCAAAGAGAGTTCCATTTAATTTCAAAATCATTACAGAACGATGGTGGGCTTACATGAAGTAGAAAAAAGAAAGCAACAACAAAAGATCAAATTTCACTCATCAAGGCTCAATAGTTGTTGAGAGAACCAATTAAAGAAAATTCCTTAATCTTAGGATTAAGCCATGTCCTCTGTCAAAATTTGTAAAAGGCTTCATCCACTAATAGTTATCTTTCGATGCGTTTGTAACGACATCATAAGGTTACTTGATGTAACCCTAAAATTCAAGTATTGATTATATTGATAAAGAAGGCTTAGGACCAATTCCCTTTTGACCCTTACCATTATCAACAAATGAGATATTTTTCCGACACTAATGAGTGGTTCAATGATGAATGATGAAAATACTAACATTGCATTGTAAAGGCTAAAAGGAGTCTATGATAATGGAAGAAACATGCCAATGAGATGCGAAAGAACAAACCTTTGATCTCAAAAGAGTGACCCTCGCCGAAACTTCTAGTTGAAGTTCAAGCCCACACACTCCAACAGCAGCTAGAGAACAAAAAAAAAAACCAAGATGGCATGGGATGGGAATAGCAAACCTTAGAATCATTAAAAAGAATGGGAGAAAAGAGAATGATAGAAGATAGAAGAATGAACAGAAATTTTGGGAACGAGAAGAAGAAAAGAAACAGATTAGAGAGAGTTGGTTGAAAACTTCTTTCTGTAATTCCATAAAAAAAAACTCTCCCATGCAGCACATGCATATTTTAAGGAAATAACAAAGTAATGACGTGGGCACAATTCGTTTACAATTAAAACACACCGTTTCACTAATACCCCAAAACTCCCCGTTTTACTTAAACTAGCTTATTTTGACTAAGTCTTCTCCTACTATCATTTTACCCCGTAACAGTACTTCCCCCTAGAAATACATCCTTGACCTCAAGGATGAAAATGAGGATAGTTGGATTGAATTGTCGAGAGTGATTCCCAAGTTGCATCCTCTGGAAAAGTATTTGTCCATTCAATCAACACCTCTGTCAGAGCTTGGTTTCCTCTCTTAATCATTCTTCTATCTAAAATGCGAACTGGTTCTTTTGGCAAGGTGCCATGATCATCAACCAGAGGTAATTGAACTTGAGTTGGAGCTGATCCGACGTGTTTCTTCAGTTGGGAAACATGGAATGTTGGGTGGATTCGAGAATTCTGTGGGAGCTGAAGGGTGTAAGCGACTGCTCCTACTTTCCCAATAACAGGAAAATGACCAAAAAACTTTGGAGCTAATTTCTGATTAATAACCCTTCGAAGAGACTGTTGCCGATAAGGCTACAACTTCAAATAAACCATGTCCCCAATTTGGAAGCTTCTCTCGGAGCGGTGTTTATCAGCAGTATTTTTCATACGTGTCTGAGCCTTCTTAAGACAAAATAGAAGCAAGTGCCTGGCAGCTTCGCGGGCTTGTAAACTACGATCAACAACTGCCACTGAAGAGGCCCCAGCTAAGTACGGCATGTGCGTCAGTGGAGGTTGGCCATATAAGGCCTCGTACGGTGTGAGCTGAATCGCCGAATGGAATGAGGAGTTATACCACCATTCCGCAAGGGGCAACCACTGGAACCAACGTGCTGGAGCTTCTCCCGTCATGCATCTTAGATAGCTTTCAAGGCACCTATTTAAGACCCCAGTCTGGCCATCCGTTTGAGGGTGGTAGGCTGTCGATAACAGAAGCTTAGTACCTGACCGCCGGAAAAGTTCTTGCCAAAAGCCACTGACAAAGATTTTGTCCCTGTCAGAGATAATAGACTCGGGCATTCCGTGAAGTTTATACACGTGTATCAGATATTCATGGGCGACCTCCCTAGCTGTATACGGATGAGATAAAGCTAAGAAGTGGCCATATTTGGTAAGATGGTCTACGATCACCAAGATGGAGTTCTTTTTGCTGGATGTTGGTAACCCCTCGATGAAATCCATACTTATTACAGACCAAGCCCGATTAGGAATAGGCAATGGCTGTAACAACCCAGGGGAAGCTATTGTTTTACCTTTACATTGCTGACAGGTGATGCATTCTCGAATCCATCTCCTAACATCAGTGGACAGACCCTTCCAATACAATAGACTTGAGAGTCTTTTTCGAGTGACATGCACGCCCGAATGACCACCCACTGCGCTTGCATGAAAATGAGTAAACAGTTCTTGTCTTAAGTGTGGAACCTTGCCAACTACAATCTTCCCTCTTCGAAATAGAAAACGACCATCCCAAGAATATCGTTGATTTTGGTTTGGCTGCTGTTGAATAGTCTGAATGATCTTCTGCAATTTATCATCCAACACATAAGATCGCAGCACTCGATCCAAAAGGCTGGAGATAACTGTACTGGCTGAAAGCTGAAAATGTTGACCCTGCCCCAACTGAGGTTGACGCGAGAGGGCATCAGCTACTCTGTTGTTTATTCCTCGTCTATACACAATTTCAAAATCATACCCCAACATTTTGGCCACCCAGCGCTGTTGAAATGGAGTAACAGCTACTTGGTCTAACAGAAATCGTAAACTCTGATGGTCCGTGCGAATTTTAAAATGCCTTCCAACCAAATACGTGTGCCACTTCCGAACTGCCAGCAAAACAGCTAACATCTCCTTTTCATAGATGGATAGGGCTTGATGTCGAATTCCCAAAGCTTTGCTAAAGAAAGCTAGTGGTCTGCCTTGTTACTGTAAAACCGCACCAACACCAACCCCACTTGCATCCGTATCAACAGTAAATTCCAACTGAAAGTTAGGAAGTGTCAACACCGGAGCAGAAGTTAAGGCTTTTTTGAGTGCTAGGAAAGCCTCGGTAGCTTGTTCTGACCAGCACCACCCATTCTTTTTCAGTAAATCCGTTAGAGGTTTGGCAACCTCCCCATACTGTTTTATAAATCTTCTGTAGTAGCCCATGAGACCGAGGAAACTGCGCAACTCCTTAAGTGATTGGGGAATGGGCCAAGAAGAAATACATTCTACCTTAGCAGAATCCATAGCCACAGTTCCCGCATGTAAAACATGCCCCAAATATTGTATCTGAGATGAACCAAAACAACATTTTGATTTGTTTGCATATAACTGATGTTTCCTAAGGACAAGAAGAACTGACCTCAAGTGTTGTAAATGCTTCAGCCAGGATGTTGAATATGTTAGAAATCAAACCCACTCCAAGCATAATCTAGAAGCATGAGACGTGGAGCAATTTTATGCCATGCAAAGTGCTGAAATTTTAGCCATATAAAGTGCTCCATTATTGAGATGTTTTGTGGCTGGAAATTAAGTGGATTAATAGCCACATTTGTTGTCACTTTATCAGCCTATAAATAGAGGCTTGAACTTGTGTTGTAATGAAGAAAAATGAGAAGAAAAAAGAAATAAGAGAAGCAACGTGAGTGAGAGTGAGAAGGTTAGCAAACCTTGAGTGAGTTAAAATCTAGCAGCAGCTAGACTATCTAGTCATTGAGAAAATATTTGTAATCTTCGTATTGTAATATATTGAGTGTGTAATAAAAAGTAAATTTTCGGCCCATCACGTTTCCAACAAGTGGCATCAGAGCTACGGTTCGGAGCTTGGTTCGGAGTTCGGTTCGTGTCCGGTTCGTGTCCAGTTCGGAGTACCTTTGGTGTTCATCTAACAAGTCGATATGGGCGACGTAATTCAGCTACAAGTTCCACAATTGACGAAGACAAATTATGGAAATTGGAGCATTCGAATGAAGGCTTTGCTCGGTTCGCAAGATTGTTGGGAGATCGTTGAAAAAGGATACATCGAGCCCGGAGATGCCGCTACAGAAGCAGCTTTATCAAATGACGCTAAGAAGGCGTTACGAGAAGCACGAAAGAAGGATCAAAAGGCCTTGAATAGTATCTTTCAAGGTATGGATGAATCAACCTTCGAGAAAATATCAGATGTGAAGAACGCGAAGAATGCATGGGAGATTTTGCAAAAATCATTTCAAGGTGTAGAAAAAGCTAAAAAGGTACGCCTTCAGTCACTTAGAGCTGAATTTGAAATGTTAAAAATGAAGAGCTCCGAGAATATCGATGACTATGCCAATCGTGTAAAATCGGTGGTAAATGAAATGAAACGAAATGGAGAAACTCTTGACGAGGTAAGAGTGATGGAGAAAATTCTACGGTCACTCACACGCAAATTCGAGTACGTAGTCGTTGCCATCGAAGAATCAAAAGATTTGTCAAAGATGTCGCTCGAAGAACTTGTGGGTTCTCTGCAAGCCCATGAGCAAAAGATGAAGCTAAATGAAGATAGTGAAAATCTTGATCAAGCCTTGCATAACAAGTTGTCCGTCGACGACGGAGAAACAAGTAATAACTTTAACCAAGGAAGAGGAAACCGCAGAGGATACCGTGGAGGCTACCGTGGTGGAAACAGAGGAGGAAGAGGATCACGAGGACGTGGAAATCAATTATATGGGAGATATCAAGAAAATAAAGATTATCAAACATCCAACCGTGGACGTGGATCTAGAGGTCGTGGCCGAGGCAGATTTCAAGAAAATAAATCTCAGGTACAATGCTACAACTGTAACAAGTATGGACATTTCAGTTACGAGTGCAGATCAACACACAAAGTGGATGAAAGAAACCATGTAGCAGTCGCAGCAGAAGGCAACGAAAAAGTGGAATCAAGTGTCTTTCTCACTTACGGAGAAAATGAAGATCGCAAGAGAAGTGTGTGGTATCTCGACAACGGTGCAAGCAACCACATGTGTGGAAGAAAGGAGCTATTCACAGAATTAGATGAAACAGTTCATGGACAAATAACTTTTGGAGACAACTCACATGCAGAAATCAAAGGAAAGGGCAAGGTTGTTATAACACAAAGGAATGGAGAGAAGAAGTACATCTCAGACGTTTACTACGTACCAGCTTTGAAGAGCAACCTGATCAGTCTTGGTCAACTCCTAGAAAAAGGATATGAAGTTCATATGAAAGACCGCTCACTCGCCATCAGGAACAAAAGTGGAGAATTAGTTGTTCGAGTTGATATGACGCGAAATCGTCTTTTCACCCTCGACATCGAGTCTGGAGAAGTAAAATGCATGAAGACGGATCTGAAGAATGAATCATGGTTGTGGCACTTAAGGTACGGACATCTCGGATTTTCTGGCTTGAAGCTGTTGTCGAAGACAAATATGGTGAATGGATTACCAAGTATTAATCATCCAGATCAACTGTGTGAAGCCTGTGTCAAAGGAAAGCAGCATAGGCAGAAATTTGAAGTAGGAAAATCTCGAAGAGCTAGAAGACCATTGGAAATTGTACACACCGACATATCTGGTCCGTACGACATTGAATCACTCGGTGGAAACAGGTACTACCTAACTTTTATTGATGATTATAGCAGAAAATGTTGGGTTTATTTTCTCAAAGCAAAATCGGAAGCCCTAGAAAAATTCAAGGAGTTCAAAGCAATGGTGGAAAAACAGAGTGGTCGATATTTGAAGATACTCAGATCCGATAGAGGAGGCGAGTATACTGCAAAGCTTTATGAAAGTTTCTGCAAGGATCATGGAATCATTCATCAGTTAACAGCCAGACGCACTCCACAACAAAACGGAGTTGCAGAAAGGAAGAATCGGACAATTCTGGATATGGCAAGAAGCATGATAAAAGGTAAACACCTTCCGAGAACTTTCTGGGCTGAAGCCGTTGAATGCGCAGTTTATCTGTTGAATCAATGTCCAACAAAAAGTGTAAGACACAAGACACCAGAAGAAGCATGGAGCGGTCACAAGCCAAGAGTTGGACACCTCAAAATTTTTGGATGCATTGCATATGCACACGTTCCTAAGCAACAGAGGAAAAAGCTTGACGATAGAGGAGAGAAGTGTATCTTTATAGGCTATGACAAAAGAAGTAAGGCCTACAGACTTTATAATCCTCTTACTAAGAAATTGATTATCTCAAGAGATGTCGAGTTCGATGAAGCGGATTACTGGAGATGGAGTGAAGAAGAAAAGAAAGTGGAAGGATTATTTTTCAACGAAGACGACAATGATGTCATCAACCAAGAAGAACAAGGCGATGATCAAAGTCCTGGTACAAAAGCCCCTTCGTCACCAACCAGCAGCAGCGGAAGCAGCAGCTCAGATGAAGCACCCACAAGAACACGGAGTCTCAACGACATCTACAATTCTACGGAACCTGTAGAGACGCAGTTCGATTATTCACTATTCTGTCTAATGACAGAATATGATCCAGTGACATACGAAGAAGCAATTGAAGACAATAAATGGAAGAAGGCCATGGACGAGGATATTGCTGCAATAAGAAGGAATGACACGTGGGAGCTAACAAGTCTGCCAGAAGGACATAGCCCGATTGGTGTCAAGTGGGTGTACAAGACGAAGACCAACAAAGAAGGAAAAGTAGAGAAATACAAGGCAAGACTAGTCGCCAAAGGCTACAAGCAAAGACAATGAGTGGACTATGATGAAATATTTGCTCCAGTCGCAAAAATAGACACAATTAGGCTTCTCATAGCGGTCGCAGCACAATACAAATGGAAAATCTATCAGATGGACGTCAAGTCTGCATTCCTGAATGGCTACTTGGAGGAGGAAGTCTACATAGAACAACCACCTGGATATAGCATACAAGGAAAGGAGGACAAAGTCTACCGATTGAAGAAAGCTTTGTATGGATTGAAGCAAGCCCCAAGAGCATGGAACACAAGGATCGACGAGTACTTCCGAAGAAATAGATTCATCAAAAGCCCGCACGAGCACACCCTGTACACAAAGAAGAATGGATATGGAGATATCATGATCGTATGCCTATATGTGGATGACATGATCTTCACCGGAAACAATCCAGGTATGTTTGATGATTTCAAGAAAGCTATGACTAAAGAATTTGAAATGACAGATATCGGTGAGATGTCATACTTTCTTGGAGTCGAGGTGAAACAAATGCAAGATGGAATTTTTGTCTCTCAAAAGAAGTATGCGGAGCAGATTTTGAACAAGTTCAAAATGAAGGATTGCAAGCCAGTAGTCACGCCAGCTGATCCAGGGATGAAGCTAAGTGTTGATTCGACAAGGGAGTCGATAAATCCGACGTTGTTTAAAAGTCTCGTTGGAAGTTTAAGGTATTTGACAATCACACGACCAGATATTACATATGCAGTAGGATTGGTGAGCAGATTCATGGAGAAGCCGAAGCAAGACCACTTAATTGCCGCAAAAAGAATTTTGAGATATATCAAAGGTACGATGAACCATGGTTTATTCTATACCCACTCACAAGATTCAAAATTAGTTGGCTACTCAGATAGCGATTATGGGGGAGACTTGGATGATCGGAAAAGCACTTCCGGATATGCATTCCACATCAGTTCCGCAGTTTTTTCATGGTCGTCAAAGAAGCAACAAACAATTGCTCTCTCAACATGTGAAGCAGAGTATATGGCCGCAGCAACTTGTACATGCCAAGCAATGTGGTTGAAGAATATTTTGGGAGAAATAGGTGTTTCAAATGAAGGTCCAATTACCATCTACGTTGACAACAAATCCGCTATATCACTTGCCAAGAATCCGGTGTCGCACAGCCGAAGCAAGCACATCGATACGAAGTATCATTTTATCCGAGAGCAAGTGAAAAACAAAAACGTAGAGTTGGTCCATTGCAGGACAGAAGATCAACTGGCAGATATTTTCACAAAGCCGTTGAAAGTGGAGACATTCAACAAATTCAAAGAGAAGCTCGGTATGAAAGTTGGGTTTGAGGGGGAGTGTTAGAAATCAAACCCACTCCAAGCATAATCTAGAAGCATGAGACGTGGAGCAATTTTGTGCCATGCAAAGTGCTGAAATTTTAGCCATACAAAGTGCTCCATTATTGAGATGTTTTGTGGCTGGAAATTAAGTGGATTAATAGCCACATTTGTTGTCACTTTATCAGCCTATAAATAGAGGCTTGAACTTGTGTTGTAATGAAGAAAAATGAGAAGAAAAAAGAAATAAGAGAAGCAACGTGAGTGAGAGTGAGAAGGTTAGCAAACCTTGAGTGAGTTAAAATCTAGCAGCAGCTAGACTATCTAGTCATTGAGAAAATATTTGTAATCTTCGTATTGTAATATATTGAGTGTGTAATAAAAAGTAAATTTTCGGCCCATCACGTTTCCAACAGAATACACGAGGATGTCATCAAAGAAGACCAACACAAACCTTCGCAACCATGGTTTAAAGATAGAATTCATGAGAGCTTGGAAACTTGAGGGGGCATTAGTAAGGCCAAATGGCATAACGAGGAATTCATAGTGCCCCTCGTGTGTTCGAAACGCAGTCTTATGCACATCCGGTTCCCACATGCGAATTTGGCGATAACCAGCTCGCAAGTCCAGCTTAGAAAAGACTGGAGCTTCCCCTAGCTCATCCAATAGCTCCTCGATGACTGGAATAGGGAATTTATCTTTGATTGTATGTTGATTGAGTTGTCTATAATCGACGCATAATCGCCAACTCCCGTCTTTCTTCTTAACCATGACAATGGGGGATGCAAATGAGCTAGTGCTGTCCCAAATTATCCCTGCTTGGAGCATCTCTTGAATAAGCCTCTCCATTTCGGTCTTCTGAAAAGCTGGATAGCGATAAGGTCTGATTTTAACCACAACTCCCTCATCTCTTAAAGGAATTTTGTGGTCCTGTATTCTTCTAGGAGGTAAACCCTTAGGAACCTGGAAAACATCCTCAAATTCCCTCATCAACGTTTGAAGCTGGTTCTCTGGATCCTCGACCCCCATAGATGAGAGCAACACTTGCTCTGGTGAACTTAATATTGCTACATACGGACCCATCGACTGTCCAACCACGGCAAAACTCTTTAAATAATTGTCTCGAATTGCTAGCGCGCCTGGAACAATGCCCTGGATACTACAAGATTCGCCTTGTAACTGGAATTGCATCGTTAACGAGCTAAAATTCCATATGATGTCCCCTAACGCCAACAACCACTGTACCCCCAAAACCATATCACAACCCTTCAGAGACAGAACCATAAAATCCGTTTCAAATTTATGGTTTTGCACCTCCCATGCAACTCCCTGGCACAACCCTCTCGTGAACAAGAAGCAGCCATTTGCGACTGACACCTTTAATTTCTCCTGATTAATCACTGGTAACGACAGTCTATTAACCAGTCTCGAATAAATAAAATTATGAGTGCTACCAGAGTCGACTAAAATAACAGCCACACAGGATCCAACAAGAGCAGCCACCCGTATCGTGTTATGCCCTTGTAGTCCAGTTAAGGCATGCAACGAGATGATAGGAGACTTGGGAACCTCTTCGTCAGTACCATTCTCCTCTAACTTCTCAGAACACTCTTGAAATTCATCGGCTTCACTATCTGAGAGTGGTTCTAACAAAAATTGATACAATTGAGACTTCACACACTTGTGACCTGTGTGATACTTAACCCCGCACCAGAAACAAAGGCCTTTTTGTTTCCGTTCAGCCATCAACGCTGGAGATATGACCTTAGATCCTCCTTTGTTAGTCGATACATTGCTATTTGACTGCGCCCCCATCATAGTTCTCGTAGGCGAGGAAGAGTACCTTGAGGCAAACGAAGTGGTGGTTAAAGCTCTCGGTGAACTAACCCCCGATGATGTATATCCTTTTCCCGAGTTAAAAACAAGAACTTCTATTTTCCTGGCCAACTGGAAAGCTTCCATCAATGTGGGAGGTTCAAACAAATCTAGATAGTGGCCTATTTCTGCCTTCAAATTACTAATAAAGATACTAAGAGCATAAGTCTCAGGAAGATGCAGTTGATTCAACAATCCTACAAACAGATCCTGATATTGCTCAACCGTACCTTGCTGCTTCAGGTTGACCAGCTCCCTCATTGGATTCCCAAATTGTCCGGACCCGAACCAATCTTGTAGACTTTTCAAATAGGCCGGCCACGATAGTCTATGCAAACCCCCATTTCACTGAGAATAAAAATGATGCCACTCTAACACTCTTCCTTCCAGATTCAGCATCACAAGGCGGACCTTATTAGCCTCTGGTGTCCCCTCTGCCTCAAAATACTGCTCCAGTTTGGTCCACCAACCCCTGAAGTCGGTGCCATCAAATCTGGGACAGTCCAGCCTGCTAAATTTCACGGAGGCTTCAGAAACAAGTGATTGCTCCCTCAAGTGAGCACTGCCCCCTTCCATGACAAACGGATCTGCCTGAGCCTGTGGTAAGTCGGGGTCCTTAGGTAGAAACCCCGGATGAGCCCCCAAGACTCCCTTCCCTTTGTCGGCTGTGGCCTTCCCAGTTGAATTCTTTGGAGGTGGTCCAAAATACTGACCCAAAAGAGCTTGCAAATCTCCCTTAAGTTCCTCCTTGAACTCCTGCAAACGGAACTCGACTTTAGTCTCCAAACGGCCAAACTCCTCCTGGAGTTTTGAAATTTCTTGCTGCATGCTGCCCATCTCCTTCTGTAAACGAGTCGTCACTCCATCACCAGCCATTAGAGGGACCGATTAGCTCTGATACCTTTGATAGAAGATAGAAGAATGAACAGAAATTTTGGGAACGAGAAGAAGAAAAAAAACAGATTAGAGAGAGTTGGTTGAAAACTTCTTTCTGTAATTCCATAAAAAAAACTCTCCCATGCAGGACATGCATATTTTAAGGAAATAACAAAGTAATGACGTGGGCACAATTCGGTTTCAATTAAAACACACCGTTTCACTAATACCCCAAAACTCCCCGTTTTACTTAAACTAGCTTATTTTGACTAAGTCTTCTCCTACTATCATTTTACCCCGTAACAGAGAAACCCAAGAACGAGATAGAATTGACTGGCCAAATCATTAGAGAAGAATTGGATGAGTCAAATCTCTAAAGCAAAGCCAAGAAAATTCGGGAAGAGCCACAAGATGTGGTGGATGAACAAAGAAACATTAAGAGAATCATACTCTTCGAGAAGAGAGAACAAAGAAATAGATAACCGATAATGCAATTCTAATTCATAATTTTTGTAACTCTTCATCATTAACATCATATACAGGTATAAAATATTAGTGCTGTTCAAATAGTTAGAACCGAATTATTTGAAATGTAAAAAAATATTTAATTATTAATCGAATCGAATTTTTTTAAATATATTAGCCGAATTGAAATATTTTGGTTAATTCGGCCGGATAACCAAATTAACCGAAATTTATGTTTTTTGTCTTTTTATTAAAATTAGTATAAAACATATAAAAGATACATTGTTAATGTTCATTTTTTTTAATAGTTTAAAAAACTTTAAATGGAGGTAAAAACAATAAATAAACATTAGAAACACTACATAAAATTTGAAAGTTAACAACCAAACAAAAAGTTAACAATTATATATAATATATATTATTTATTAAAGTTAATTGATTAATTCGGTTAATTAATCAATAACCGAAATTCTAAAAAAATCATTAATTGACTTCCAATAGATCAGTTTAGTCGGTTAATTCGATTTTAACCGAACTATGAACACTCCTCCCTATGTAATATAATATATCATTAGAATTTATTCAGATAAATCTTGGATTAGAAATTACATTTAAATTAATTTGTATTTGTGAATAGATATTTCAAGTTGGTTGTAAATCTTTCATGTTTATTTGTGTAAGCTAGGAATAAATTAATTTATTTTTAAAATAAAAAAATTCAACTATTAAATACATACTTTAAAAAACAATATTCTAAATTAATATAATAAAAACACTAGATAAATTCAAAATTTTACCAATACCACAAGTAACAGTTTTATGACTAAACCCTAATGTTATTTTATTAGAATAATAATTATAGAATAATTATGAAAATATATCTTAAAATATGTTGATGTAAGTCTCTCTAATATTCATATTTGTCTTTTATATGTGAAAGGGGAAAATATTTAAAATTATATATTTACAAAAAAAAGAATGTAAAAAAAATTATAAATGGATGGTAGATTTTAAAAGGAAATTGTAGTTTAAAATTTTATAGTAATATAGGTATTAAATATTTTAAACCATTCTTTATTATTTATAATGGATGAAATTCATTAAATACAACATAAAATTGAGGAACATAGGTTCGGGAAAAGAAAGTTGGAAAGAGTTATACAATGTGTATATGAAGCATGCAATTTGTATGAATTATCCAATACAAAATCAAATGTGAGCAATCAGACAAGAATTTAATGTTAATTTCGACATCAAACTGGTACAATTGCAAAAGCTCTAAGAAGAGATCATATAAGGGAATTTTATGAAGAACCAGTCAGTGAATCATCCAATGGATCGATAATTGCTAAAGTTTATTGTTTTCAATATTCTTTAAAATTATGACTGTTCTTCATTGTCATCTTGATTAGCCGCTGCAGTTTCGAGGTCAGCTTGGTTTTCAGCAAAGTCCGTGGATGATGCAGTGGAGGTGTTCCTCCTATGTGTAGCAGACTGGAGGACATGGTTGTAGTTCCCTTTCACCATGAAAAGTTGAGCGTAATGATGCTTGCAGTAGAGGATACCATTCAAAGCCGCATAGGATGAGTGTGTCAAAGGGCACCCTCCATGAGCGCACCTAAAGCATGTTTTATGAAAGCATTCCCCTTCCATTGTAATCTGTTTTAACCAGATATTGAATTACTCACAAATTTAAAAAAGGTAATCAGTAAAGTTTAATAAATATTGATCAACCTTTTCTAATGGGTACACTGTTTTCTCGCAAGCAGCACATTTATCTTGGGTTCCAGAGAATAAGGATGAGAGTTTGTTGGGAGTCCTCGACTGTGACATACCAAAGAAAGCTTAAGCATTTATATTGTCCCATTTTAAAACTAGTAAAATTTAAGGGGACATACCGTGTCATTTTGCTTCTCGGTCTTCGCTGCAAAATTCATCATCAATTGTTAGCCTTATCCATCTAGGATAAAGATGAAAGGGGATATGAATAAATTTCATATATTCAAAAGAAATGCCTATAAATGTCACCTGTTTGAAAATTCTTGCTGAAATTGCCAGATTCCTTAAATAGTTGCTCAAAATGAGGCTTGCAATACAGGACTCCATCCATGGAGGAGTAGGTGTTCATCTATCAAGGGTGCAAATGAAAGATGCTGGATTTGTTAAGAAGTCAAAAAATAAAAGCAAGTTTTGCAAGGAAAAAAGATTGAAACATACCACAAGGTTTCCCTTGCAATGGCTGCATTTGAAACAAGTTTTATGGTAAGGAACTCCTTCAAGAGTCATCATATCAACCACATGGACAGTCTTATCACAAGCCTTGCATTTGTCCAAAGTTCCCGTGAATGCCATTTTCCCTTAAGCTTAAACTTGTTTCAACCTTAAAAAAGAATATGTTTTTGAACAAACAAAGGAACTATTGGACAAGAAAAAAGAAGCAACTTGCCCTTTTTCTGGGTTTTACGTCTGACAAATGAGAGCTGATAATAAAACAATTTCTTTGCTCTATCTTCTAAAAAACTATTATATATCAACTTATAATGTACTTGACTTGGACACCCACGTGATTGGATACCCTCAAACTTTGGAAGGTTAAATGTACTAAATTTGGATGCCATATCATTGGACAGGAGAGAAACAAGGTTTTTAGCTTTTGACCCCTTCAAATGAGAGCCACCCTATTTGGTTATTGGACTCAGTGGTGCTCATGTTACGAACAATTCATATTTCATTGGATTCTAAATTTTTAGGATTCGTACCATTCAAATGAAATGTAAATGTCTCTTCTTGAATTGAAAAGATTGGTTAATAATAGCAATGAATCTAAAATGAATTTAATTTTATATTGTGTATTCGTGGTTGAAAGAAATATGTTATAATATTTGTTATTATTGGCTCAAGATTCGAATGGGTTCGAGTCGGATGGGCTGGTTTCCATCAAACTCATACATCAACCTCGCAGACTGATCTTGCAAATCGAGTTTGTAGACTGAGTTCGCAGACCGAGCTCGGACATTGACCTCGCAGACTGAACTTGTAGGATGGGTGTCTATGTTCTCCTACGAAGTCACGCATGAGACTACATAAACACGTGTTAGAGGGTAAGATACGTGTTGATGTGCATGGAACCTACCTAATACGTCACATTAATGAACAATATCCACATCATATAAATAGACAAACACCACTCAACAAAAGACTTAATTAATTTAATTTTTAAAAAAAATCCAACTAGCAGTCTATTATCCATTAACTAAGAATTTAAACTACATGAGTAATTAATTGCGGTTAGTGTTGTATATAAGAGAAAACTAGACATTTTCTTGAACTTATTCAACTTTCTAATATTTTTTTTCTTCTACGGGGAAAAAGAAGAACAAAAGGAGGAGGTGGAGGAAGTACCGATTAGTTAAAAGATATGGTGGAAATAGTGATTTCCTTTTATCTCTTATTCTAATTTTGTTTCTTTTGTTTTACTTCATTTTCTTTCCTTGCTTTAACTTTGGTTTTTGACGGGCTAGAGGACTACTTCTGTATTGGTGATATGAGGTAAGATTTTGATTGGTGAAAATCTCATTACGCATGTTGCTTGATGATTGATATATTGGTGCTTTTCTATTATGATTTTTACCTTGTTTTTGGTGTTAGGAATTGTTACAAAGTGGGTTGTGGGTTTGTTGTTGTGTGATTGGGATTAGTGCAATATTCTATTGAGTAGTAGTAAAAGTTTGATTACGATTGAGTTATGAAGTGTAATTTTGTATTTTATAAAATTTTGAATTTAAATTCAAAGTGAATGAGTTCGAAAAAGAAAAGTTATTGTGTGATCCGGGTTGGTGTTTCTTAATGCCATTTGCACTTTTAAGATGTAATATCAATTGCAACTCACCAAAAACTTTTTTTGTGTATATCTAGAAGGATTTTCAGCATCAATTTATTGAGATTGCTTAAGAGGTTTAGTTTCTAATAAGATTACTTCTAAAATATCTCTATTATTTTATTCAATATTGGAAACCTATTTAATTACAATTTGAGAATATTATTGATTCCAAAAATACTTTTGACACTAAAAATATTTAAAGGGAATCTCATGTTATGTTTTGTTGTTCCAACCATAAACAATGGACCGATTACGACTATATGCAATATGAGTGGATTTCTCTTTGTAGTGCGATTTTATGTAATGATAAAGTATATGCGTTTGACTTGGTTGAAGGACTAAGCGAGACTGAGTTTGAGCCTGAACTTGGCTCCGAATGATATGATGTAGAACCATCATTACTTGCCCTAATTATCGAAGTGCATTTGGTTGACTCTAGGAATTAGTTATTTTGTGTTCAAAGAAGACCAATAATAAACACTGAAATATTCTAGAAAAGAATAAAGAATTTTCAACTTGATTCCCAATAGGAGCTTTTTTGTTGGGTAACTAATCAACACCATTCATTACATTGGATAAAGGCATAAACATTGGAGGCAACGCATTTAATTTCACCCTCAGTAATGATGATGAAAGCTTTGTATTGGTTGAGCTAACTATCCTTTTGGAGGAACCATTCAGATTGGGGAAGCCTTTAGGGATGAGATACTGCTGTGTTAAGGTAATTATCATATGTTTTCTATGATAAAGGTTGCTTGTTTCTTTTGCTGTAATAAAAACAAATATTATAGACTTTGGCTCAATAGTAATACCATTGAACTGGTGAGGTTAAGATCATATCGATTTGATCACTTAACTTTTATTCATAGATATTAACCATTAAATGGCAATCTCGAAGGGGGACAGGTTACTTTCTTTTATAGTACTACATACAATCCCAAAGAAACTAAGTAAATTGGAGAGATTTGATTTGATATGATAATTTCTCCTTGAAAAAACAGGTTAAGCAAAAATCAGTCATGTAGAAACATCAACTCGAGCTTCAAAATGATTGATTCCACTTCTATTCTGCTGTTTACTTCTCCTAAGAATAGAAACCTGAATCAAGAAAAAAAAAGAAGAAGCGTAAATAACAGATGGAGAGAACATAAATCTTTTAATCTCTAATGGCTGTCAAAGCATTGCCAGAAATAAATGGAACTTCATAACCATACATAAATAATGCAGTATCTTAACCACACCTTATAATTTGCTACATCAATGACTATACCATCTACTCCAAAAACATGTTTTAATTGCAAGCATCATACCTTAGGCCTTTCCATGCCACTTCCAAAATATCCTATCCCAAAAGACAAGGATGAGTACGCAGCTGCAATTTCTATAGCTTTCAGTTTTGGAGGATTTCCTGGAACCTAAACCAATAAATTCACATATAAAAACTAATCCGATAAATGTAATTTTTTTTCCGAAAGATATATTATGGTTTAATCGAGATCTCACCCTGATAGGAGCATCCGCTTGCACGATTAAAATCCCAGCACTTTTATCGGTATCAGCTTGATTACTATCTTGAGCAACAGAGCGAAGAACTTTCATGCAAGCAGAGGCAGGACCTGCCTGTGAACTAAGCATGAAAATGACCTTATTAGTATCCCAAGTATTGCAAATTGCAATGAATCTAATGTATGTTTCAAAGGCAGCCAAAATTAATTACTTGTGTCCTTCATTTCTCTTTTCAGCTTACCTTAAATATTCTAAATGGGATCAAAGATGATAAATCTTCGAATTTAAGCAAATAATTTAAGATCGAACAAATTCAACTTCTATTATATGATTTATCACTTCTAGTTCTCACCAAGCATAGACCGTTACCGATTTCAACAACCATGCTCGGCTTCAAGTAGACAATTAATGCTTCAAAAGATTGTATCCTATTATACTACTTTTGTATTAATAGAAAGAGATGCAAGCAGAGACAACCTAACTCAACAAGGTCCATTTAGGATAACTGAAACTTTCTTCATGTAAAGGGAACAAATTCCTGTTACGCATATAAATCCGAAAGAATCTTACAGTGAAGATGAGACACAGCACTCCCGAGCTGCAAATCCTTTCATTAGGTGTTCTCCAGCACCGCTAACACAACAACCAACTATGAAAGGAGCCCCAAAGGGTCCTTTTGAGGAGGCCCAACAGCCTGCACCATACAATGCTGCTAATCCCACACGACCAGAGACCTGTCACAATTGTGGGAAAAAGTGTCTCATAAATTATATAGCCTCAAAGACGAATGAACTAAGAAATACAGTTTCATCCAGTAATTATCACCTTCAGTGCAATACCACCGCTGGAGGCTCCTGATGCTATATTTCCTTCAGTGTCAACACAAATGACTCCCACAGTGTCCATGATATTGTCCTCTGCTGATGGGCTGAGCATACATGATTGACCACCACTGTTGTCCTCCAAAGTATCACAAGTTTGAGCATGCAAGCCTGACATACAGAAGCATAATTTCGGTTAAAAATATTGTCCAAGCTTATTGATATGAAATACATCTCCAAAATTATGGGGGGGCAAATCTTAAATGAAAATGATCAAATATAAGTACATGCAGAAGAGACTCAAAGAAACATCCACCAATTTTGTAAGCAATCAAATATCGGTGAAATCAATACAATTCACACTACTAATTATAGATATACAGAGTCTTCACTGCTAAGAGAAAATCATGAATGCTGGTACTGATGCCAAGATTGTTGAAACACTAAGCAATCAAGTAACCCATTAAATAACACAAGTTTGAGATTTGTGAATTGATTGAATAAAATTTTTAAAATATATAAATGGGTGCAAAAACAAGAACAAAATGAATCAATTTTAATATCTGAATGCAATCAAATACCTTGTATTGATGCATTGTGCTGCGCATTACAAGACTTTCCTTCAGAAGAAATACCAATCTCAGCTTTGGCATCAAGAAGCATTGCTTTGTAGTGTTTCCATTGTGCTCTTGCCTTCGGTGTCACCAACCACTATTTTGAAATAGAAACAATAAAATTTTACTAAAGATAAGAATGACCTATTAGAAATCTTACACTGAATAAGAACTATTTTGAAATGGAAAAATGAACAGAACACTGCAGAAGAACCCCAAACCTGATCAGCCTTAACCATAGATTCAGGTAAGGCAATACCATTAGATTTTGCCCATAGGCGTGCACCTTCACCAACCAAGAACCTTGGAAAATCATATACAAGGCCAGAGTTAGGGGGAAGAAATAGCAGCAACAATAAAAAAAAAAAAACTTGACAAAGAGAAATGTTATAGTAATTCAAAAATAGCAAATAAAAGCAAGGAAAACAGTTGTTTATTACATGGGGGGTATTCGACCCAACAAAGAAGACCCATTCGTTTGTTCCTTCACTAACAAAGCGGCAATCTGAATAGCATTTGGAACACCTGGTCTAAAACTTAACAAAATGGATACTAAGTAACTTCAAGAAAAATACAAAACTTGATCCAAGGGAATATAAAAATTTACCAGGCACAGCTCCAACAGCCCCAAAAGCTCCAGATTGACCATCCATAAGACTTGCATCACATTCAACATTACCATCTTCAGTTAAATTAGAGCCTCTGCCAGCATTTGTGCTGGGATCATCCTTTTAACAAAGAAACATCTTTTTAATTCAAAGGATCCTACCCAACGACCAACATACAGTTAGAAAAATGAAAACGAAAAAGAAAGAGAAAAATTGGGTTTCTACCTCGAACACTTGAATAGCCGCTGCAACAGCATCAACAGATACACCAGGACCTTTACGGAGAACGGAAGCAGCAGCCAGGCAAGCGCGTTTCATAGCCGGCCTTAAAGCTTTTTCATTGGAAGGGGCGTGGTATCCGGCGCCGACATGGACGGCCACAAAAAACCCAGGCTTTTGGGGTTCTACCTCACCACCCATTGATGGCTCCATTAACTTGGGATTGAAAGAATGGGTATCGGTGTAAGGTTTACAGGGTAAATTGTATGAAGCGTAATTTGGGCAAAAGACGGAAAGACCCAAGTCCAAAGTCTTGTTAGTTGTTAAGCGGGACCATGATAAATTGATAATCACTTTCGTCTTTTAAAAGAAGTTTGAGGGTTCTACGAGAGGTTTTGGTCTCATTTTATTAATTGGCTTCTCCTTGTTGTTTTATTAGCTGATTGAAATCATTAAAATTAACCCTCTAACCATTATTAGTTTCTTTCACAATCATTCATATAAAACAAATACATGAGCCAGCACCGGCTTGGCAATTCTTACTGAATATATCAAGTGAAACCTTGCTTTGCACCGCAAGAAGAAAATAGTATCGTGGGAAATTTGCATTGCCAGTGGAAGTTAAATCATTGATTCTAAGATCACTCAACATTGAGAAGTTAATCTTATGACACACTTGTTGGTAAAATCTTTGATCAAAAAGATGAGACTTCCTTCCTAAGGAAAAAATGACCTGAAGGGCCATCATTTGGCAGCAGTGCTAGCCTTGCAACATTTTCAGCACCTTCAGCGGCAGTTAACGCCCCAGTGTTGCAAGTTATATCAGTTTTCACAAAGCCAGGACCAATGGAATTGACAAGGAAACTTGGGTACTTGTTAGCTACAATCCTTGTGTAGGCATTCATTGCTGCTTTAGAGAGTGTATATGCTGAGAAATAAATGGGCCAACCTTGATCTTTTAGTGACCCCTCTTTAAAATCTTTAAGAAACTGTTTTAGGACTTCATCCACTTGCTCTTCTGTAACACTTTCAGCATCACTCAACACTTCCTTGGCCCATTGACTGGGTATATTCTGAACAAACATGACAGATGATAGTTAAAACTGCTTGCATACCTTTCAGAATTATTTACTTTATCAACTACTGCTTATGGTACTATGGGTCCAAAAGCAAAGTGAGCGGTCGGCCACATGCTGATTTTCAACATGAAAATATTACCATAATTTTGTATAGGAGCTTGAGAGGATTTACTAGGAAAAAACAATTCATTTCGTCTTTAAAGTAATTTGTACATCAGTTAGTTGAAAAACTAGAGTTATTTATCTGGAACCAGGATCCTGTAGTGTACCTTCAATAACCCCATAATGGAGGAAACATTGACAATCCTGGGGGAATCAGATAAGTGAAGCAGGGGAACAAATGCTTCGACCATTCTTTTTGCACCATAGTAGTTGGTTTCTAAGCATTCTTCCGCCAACTCAAAAGTTTGAGTTGCAATCTCATACTCACTGGCTTGCTCTTCACTTGGCTGCATCATAAGAGACCACTAATGAATATGCTAATTCCAGATCAAAGTAACAATCAATTAATTATTATTAACATAAATGCAGAATACTTACAAAGTATCCAGCAAGTTCAGTAGCTTTGACAAAAGCTTGTTGATGTAGAATAGCTCCAAAAATTCCAGCATTATTAACCTGCACGTGGTTCCAAACTAAACCACTTGGTAGAAAATATGAGAGAATACAAATTTCAAGGTTTTTTTTTTTTTCATATCTCAAATGGAGAGCAGACATTTTAAAGAAATGGGCAGCCAATGATTTACCAAGACATCAAGTTTTCCAAATTTAGATTTGACATAATCAACAAGGGAAGCAATGCTAGAAGGGACTGTCACATCAAGTTGATGGAAAACTAAATGATGAGACAAACCAGAATCTTTCAATTTTGCAAAAGCTTCAAGTCCCCTTTTCTCATCTCTAGAAGTCAAAACAACCATGATCCCTTTTGAAGCCAGGTTCCTGCATAGTTCAAAACCGATTCCCTTGTTTGCTCCTGTTACAACTGCTACCCTAAGAGGTAGATTTCTTTTTGATGGAGGTAAAAGATTAATAGGACAAATAATACATATAGATAAATAAAAAACCATGAAAGCGAAGGATACCTTTTGGCAGCGAGAAAGGTTGAGGCTTCTGCCATTCTTATTCGAAAACCAGAAATGCGAGAGCTTGATGGGTTAGTTTAGAATGAGTTTTGATATTAGGGAAAAATTAGGTAGATAGCTAACTGGCTTTCTTGTCCTTAAATGTTAAGTGCTTTGGCGTTTGACTTGCAGGTTCAAGGTTGGAGCTGGTATTCCAAAGTAAAAACAATTATCTTAAACCATAATTAATTCATCTACTTATGAGCTTAAAATTTTCATTTTCATCTCAACACTACATTGACATTAAAAAACTTTGACTGTTAATATTTATTTTAATTTTATGTAGTATTATATTTTAATTATTTTTATTTATATTTGTGTCATATAAACTATATTCAACTCAACTAATCATTGGTGTAGCAATAAAAAATTGCATTGCATTAGATTTCAAGTTGAAACTTGAACTGGCTTTCCCTTGTTCTGGATTTACCCTCGCATACTATGCAATCAATAGAAGATAAATGGGATTGAGTATTTCTCTTTGCATCTCCTTGAAAACAAATTTTTTTTTTGAGGCTAAATCAAATTCATATCTTCAAAGATTTTAAAATCAATCCATAAAAAAATAAAAATTAATAATCAAACTTATGCCAGTTTGAAATAAAAAATCATTCTAGGAATTACACAAAGTTGAAGTTAATCAAAACTTGAAGAGACGTTATTATCATTCATAAAGTAAATTAGTAAATAACATTCCTTTTTATATTTTTAAGTTACTTAAAATGAATTTTTAAAAAATATTTTTTTAATTATAAAAAGTTTTCCAATTTTTATTATTTTTATTGAAAATACAAAAAAATAATTTTCAAAACATTATTTGTAATTATTTATGTACTTTTAAAGGGTTTGGACCAAATTGACTTATAAATCATGAGATTTAAAAGATTTATTTTACTTTTTTATAACAATTACATCAATTCTAACCACAAAACTGATGGAAGGATTGAAATTTTTAAATAAAAAAAATTCAATCTCTTAAAATTAAAGTATGAAAGAGTACAAAAATCTTTAGTATATATGTAAATCTAAAAAAAATATTGTTTGAATGGATAATCTAAACCCCAAATATGGGGAATATTTTTAAAAAAAATATTTATTTATAGCAACACTAACTTAATTTTTATCACTTCTTTAATTAAATTAGTATTTAATAACAGCATAGTTGCTCACATTAAATAGAAAACTTGATCGGAGGAGGCAATAATATCCAATTGAGATATTTATTACCACACTAGCAATTTTTTTAAGATGATTTCATTATGAATTTTATTATTCTATTTTATAAAACTTGAAAAGCTAATTATATTTTAATTTATTATTTTTGATGAATTACAATAATAGAACAAAGTCTAAATAACCAAGCGACTAGCACAATTCAAACTCAGATTACACCTGAAATGATAAACACTTTTAACCATTAGATCATTACATGAGGTTAAAAAAATTATTAAAATAATAATTTTAAATTAATTATTTAATAATAAGATTTAATAATATTACCCATCTAAGTTTTATAAAACAAAATTCAGAATTAGACTAAAGTTTTTAAATATGAGAAAGAGAAATTAAAGATAACAATTTCTTTTGGAAATAAAGATTAAACCTTTTAAAACTCTAAAAAATTATGCAAATTTATTAAAAGAAAAAATAAAGTGGATTTATGATTATATTTTTCTACCGCAGAACTTGAGGTCGGAGTCCACAAAGAAATAACCCCGAAAACTCCAAATCAAAATTGTGACAAAAAGGAGTAGAGACTACTTCTGTTGAACGAGTGGGCTATAATTAGGGTACCACATGTTTCGACGTACGTATTCCACCGTCTCCTCCTGCACCCATTCAGAGTGAAAATGCAGAAACAAATAAAATTACACAACAAAAACCTATTATTTCTGTTTCTATCTTCCAAAAACAACTTAGTTCAACTGTGAATAGACTTGAAATCAGTGTGCATGTTCAGTAAATTTGCTGATTTTCTTTTCTTTTTTTAACTAGCAGCTTAATATTGAAGAATAAATTATAAATACTGAAATCCAAATCCAGGCTAAGTGAATACTTCTTAAGGCATTGAGTTTTGTATATTTGCTATTTTACCATGAAAATCTAGTAGAAGTTTACTTGGGGGGGGGGGAACGAAGTAAAAAGGAGAAAGAAATTCCATACTTTTGACATGTAGGCCAGTTCCTCAGGATCAACCTTTCCATATCCTTCCGCCACTTCCTCTGCAACAGCAGCTCGCACAACTGATGCCCCAACCTCAGCTGTGATATCTCGAATACTGCAATAATACACGAGTAGAATGAACTCGATGGAGAAGCTATGTATTAGAAAGAACTGCTAGTAATGGGTTATTTTCAAAACAAGGACCCCAAAACCATTCACCTTGCTAAATCATAAAAGCTTAAGCATTTAAAAAGCGGGTGTCCATTGAAATTTTGAGTGTATGAACCAAGAACATAACAAATAATTTCTACCACTGTAAACGACAAGGAAAAGTTACCAGTGAAAGCAAGTAAACGTTACCTATTGATAGATGGATACAAGATGCCCTTTTCGATGTCTTGGTCGGTCATATAAGATGCAAGGCTGCGTTGCAAGGATAGCATCTTATTCACTACTTCCAGAACAAGACTGTCTTTTAATCATAATAAAGAAAGAAAAAGTTCATTTTGCTAAAAGCAGAACTGAATAGTAGACTTATGTAATCAATGAACATTTTACAAATTAAAACATACACTGGTGAGTGGTTAAGTTCACACCGACACTGCTTTTAGTTATTAAAATCAAGAAATATGACCTGTTTGCGCATGCTGAAGTACAAGAGGGTTAGTCTAATCAGTGTATTGTCTAATAGAGTTTATAAAACAGAGATCTGAAGAATATAGAATGACATGGGGAGAGACAAGCCTATACCGACATTTTTTGGGGGGCTTTAATTTTGCATCACTAAGAAACTAAAGTCCCCATGCAGTTAGCAAAAGTTCTACAACAGCCAAAGTGATATTACAAATGATAAATTGGATAGTTATCCAAGCATTAATTATTATGAATTCTAGACTTCAAGCATTATCAAAAGAGAGTGTGAGAACAAGAATGAAAGTAACGATTTCATATTAATCATATACAATACCATTCAGCAGCCGCTTGCAACATATCATTGGTTATAATACGAGCACCTGAGAGCAAAGCTCCCAAACCGATCCTGGATCAAATGCAACAATTGTGAAACCAAAGTTAAGATCTAAGTATGGTGAATAAAAAAACTATAAAGCAGAAGATAACACCTACCCTGGGAACAAGTACATGTTATTTGCTTGATTTACATAACCCACTTTGCCATTACCTGCCAACAAGCAAATGACTAATTAAGATGTAATAATAACCACTACTGGAAAAACCAGAATCATGTCCACAACATAGCCAATAAATGCTCCCTTATTAAGGAAAGAAGCACCAGAAGCTTGTAAATTTATATATCTTTTAGACAAGATATGAAAGATACCAAGCTGGACATTTTCAAAAGGGCTTCCACTGGCAAAGACTATGTTTTCTCCAGCATGCTTAAAAGCTTCAACAGCAGTGCATTCAGCTATTCAATGGAAATGCAAATAGATGTCAAGACAAAATATCTAGTTTTATAAGGAAAACCAAACTGCATGGCAGGACAAGAAAAACAAACCGTTCATTGTGGGATTTGACATAGCAAATATAGCAGGTCTATTTGAACCAGATTCACGCAAAGCCTTAAGCACCTGTTTTTGTGCCAACACAGTGGTGAGGAACTCGACACAGTGCAGAACGTAAGCAGTAATTATAAGAAAATAAACATAAATTACATGCGAATAACAAAATAAAGATTATATATAAAAGAGAAATATAGAAAAATAGGAATTTCCACCTCTTCATTGAACACACCACCAACTCCAGACAAACCAAGAAGCACATCAGGTTTGACCTTTTTAACCTGAATAAAATTTGGCTCACGACAATTAGGTTATTAAATATACATATATGTAAAGAGCATCCATAACTTGTTGAAGACTGTACTTATAAAAACTGTAGCATAAATCAACTTTTTGTCACAATACACTCCAAATTCAGCACTGTCTGCTTTTCTTCTTCACACACAAGTTCATATAACACCAGCCTGGCAATTATACATGCTGCTGCTGCTGCTGCTGCTCAAGCACTAACATTGAACTTACCACTTCAAGTAGAGAATCCCCATCTCTAAGTCCCGCTATCAGTCCAGGATCTTTTGCAAATGCTACTGCTGCTGGATCAAGGTTTTTCCTTTCTTTAGTGAGGAGACCCTTAACCAACAACAAACAATAGGCAAGTAAGTATGTACCCACCACATGAAGGATGCAATAAAAATTTACCAAAGGGTCAACTGACATGGAAAAAATTAGAAAATTTAGATTCCTAGAGTCGAACCATAATGATTTTCTCGTAGAAGTAAGAAACTAAAAAGAAAAAGAAAACTATGAATGAAGTAGATATCATAAAAAGAAATCCGCAGATGATTTTTCTGGTAAAACATTTTTCCATGATTAGTTCATAAAATCCACATCTTCATTACACAAGAGAAAGGACATTACATATCTAAAAGAACATAAAAGGCTTTGCACAAATAGGATGAAAAAAGCTAGAAAGGAGGTACAAAATTGTACATCTTTATCAAGTAGGAAGAAGTTCTGTGCAGCTGTTTCTGCATTTCCTGTCATCCTTACAACAGCTTGAACAGCCATGCTAAGAACACCAAGCCCTGCACTGGAAGCCAGAAAGAAAAGTTTTTATGAGAAATAAAGCTGTGAGGGAATGGATGCAAGGAGCCGTAGAAAAATTATGGTGAAAGATTGAAAGACCAAGCTTTATCCATAAGTTAGCCAAATACCTTCCAGCTCCCACCACAACAATCTTTTGGTTTGGAAAATCATCCAAAGATCGACCTTGTGCTCTTACAGTTCCTAACAATCCAGCAAGTGCAACTCCAGCAGTTCCCTAAGAGAATTAAGTAAGCACAACTTTCTAATTGGTGGCATTCATAGTGATGCTGCAGCAATCTAAGTTACACTAGAAACTAATCTTATCCATAAAAGTAGCAACTTGCTGGGCCAAGTGCTCACCTGTACGTCATCATTAAACATGCAAAACCTTTCCCGATAGCGTTTCAGAGTTTCAAAGGCCCACTTCATTTGAAAATCCTCAAACTGAATGGGGTAACCATCAAATAAACATCATGGTATGAGCATAAAACAAAAGTCTCACTTCTGAAAGAGAGAAACCTGTACAATAGCCTTAGGCCAACGTGTTAAAACCGCTTCGATGAACTCATCAATAATTGATAAATATTCTTCCCCTTCTAACCTAGGTTGTCTTAGTCCTAAATCTGTCCAAACCCCCAAAAAGAAAAAACATGTCAAAAGAAATCTCCACAATCGGTAAATAAAACAAAGTAACACCAAGCATTTCATATGTTCCATTCTATGAATAACAAAGTAAATAAGCACATATTTTACTCACAAAGTGGGTCTTCAATTAGCTTTAGATTGTTAGTACCAACATCTAGCATAACTGGGAGTATCTGTCAGAGACAGATATTGATTTAATAATTAAAGTTCTAACACAAGAGAAGAGAGTTGCGATCACAAGAAAATGTTGAAAATGTAAAATACGATAATAACTTGGAGCAAACTTTTTCAGCAAGATATAATCCACATACACACACACATTTTGCTCAGCCATAAAAATTATTTTAATAAAATTAAGTCAACCACTAGAATAGTGGGATTACATCATCGAAACAACAACATAAAACACCAACAAAAAACAAAAACACCCTTATAAAAATAGGAAAACACCAGTAAACCAACAACTCTAAAGGCGAACCAAGCAAAAGATCACCACCACGCATAAAACATACAAACAAGATCAAATCACAACAATCGCCCTGGCATTAGCTATTCTGTTGGTATCAAAATCAAGATCCTCCATCAGCATCTCAAAGACTTCAACCTTAGTGTGAAAAACCGACTCCTTGATATCATCAACAAAGATTAGTGATTACAAATAATACCTAGAATCTCAAACCAGCATGCCTTCGCAGCACACTTTATAGCTATGGAGCATTAATAAACATAATACAGCCATATGCCTAAACACCACCACTCTGATAGATAACATGATCATCCAAAACAAAACTTCATATTCAAGCACACAAAAACCACCCGATCAGACATTCAATACAGCAAAACAAAGGAAAAGAATCAGCATTGACCCAAAAAACTCAGACCATATGGCTATCGACATTCTAAGATTTTGATCCATGCAACAACAACATATCAACTCCTTTAAACATCTCCAGATTCTTAAAAAAATAGAACTGCCTCCAACCCCAACCCTTCAGGCATACCATCTTTTAAAATCAATTTCGCTGGAACACCAAAAACCACCTAAATCAATAAAACCCATAATAGCCACCTATGATCCTCTCTCTTGCTCAAGCATCATCAACTCCAAAATTATAACATCATCAGAGCAGCTAGCTTTAAGGCCTAAGCTCTTACCTTAACGCCGTGCTTCCACATATATAGGCGCAAGTTCATAACTATTGTCCACTTAGCCACAAATATAAGTTCACATGCATATAAGAGAGAACTACAACTGATGGCTAAATATGTCAAATACAGTCAACACCAAAACACATGTATGAAAATGGTGGCAAATGGTTGATACAGGGCTAACTAATTGGTGTTAAGTACAAATAAAAAAATATAAGCCAAATTATAAGTGGCAGGCATGCACATGCATGCAAAATCACAAAAAGAAAAAGAAAGATAGACCATACTCTTTGTGGGTTGAGACCAGCAGCCGCAACATACATATCAAGTTTTCCTATTGGTATTCCGATCCCGTGAACTCCAAGGTCACCAAGGCCAAGAATTCGACTGCCATCTGTCAAGACTATCATATCAACCTGTAAAACAAAAGCAAATTGAACATAATATTAGATCCTCGTGCAGTAAGCAATAATTCATAACATGCACAAACTTACCTTTTGAGCAGGCCAATTATATATCATAGACATCATCTCTCCTTTATCCTTTGCGCTGAAATACATTCCACGTGGGCGTCTAAATAATCCAGAATAATTTTGGCATACCAGTCCAACAGTTGGGGTGTAAATTATTGGAGCAAAATCTTTGATGTTGTCAATAAGGACCTGGAGCAATATTCAAATGATATTCAGAACTTAAATGTTTGTATCAATATATTACAAACTGAACGAGGAATAAACTTACTCTGAAATACAGTGTTTCATTCCTGTCATGCAATCTGTTTAAGATCCTCCATTTTGCTAATGCAACATGGCTAGTATCTGATTCACTCACAGTATTTTTCTCTAAGGAGCGGTATGATTCCACTACCGATTAAAAACAACGTCAAAATTAAGGCATTGTTAGAATTGTGGACAAGATCAAGCAGGCGGGAAAAAGAATTCCTAAAAGAAAAATATACAACAAAATGAATTTCGAAAGCTAAATAAATATTAACCAGCTAAATAAGAACATATATTAGCCTTTCATTTGGTAAACTTACTCGAAAACATTAACACTTGCAAATTTATATCTAAGAATGTTCTGCAAATATTAAATTTAAACATATCAGAAGGTTAGGTATCACACTTACTGAAACGAGCATATTGCTGTTCAAATGATATCACACGTGGCGGAAGGAGACCACGAAGCCCAAGTCGGTTCCTTTCCGTCAAAGGAAAGCCAGTTTCCTGAACTTAAACAAGAAAACGAGAGCAATAAGAAAACAAAAGGCAATGTTCACTTTCAAGAAGCAAAGGAAAAAAAAAACTTAACGAGTGCAAACATAACAATTTCATCAGAGACCATAGCAAAAAAAGAAAAAAACAAATTGCTATAGTAACCTTATTGATCCAAGGATCATGAAGAATATCAGCTCCACGCTTTTGAATAATACAAGGACGAGGAATCACCGACGAGAAGAAACGCCTCGATCGGCTCAGTCTCGACGCCACAAACTTTGTCAGATTCCACATTCCGATTTCAATATCCAAATTCACCACAAAAAAGGGAGAAAAAAACAGCTCACTGATAAAAAGAATAGATGAAACAAGGGTGGTTTCGTATTTAGCGTGTGTTGAGTTAATATATAGAATTTTAATAAAGCTTTGTTGATTTCTATAACTTTTTACATTTTATCTTCTCATTACACTCAATACTACTATCCGCGACGCAACAGAATACGTGGAAGCGGAAATGTTGGAAAAGAGAGAGCGTTTGGGAGAGAATGCGGTTAGGTAGGAGTAGGACAGCTAAAGCTTATTTATTTGGAATATGAACACCTGAGCCATGAATTTGTTTTATTTATTCCAAGTTAATTAAATCATTTTTTAAACAAAAATTATAAATCCTTATTCGTAAAATATCTACAAAGGAAATGAATTCAGATTAAAAAAATTAATTATATTAAAAATAAATCAAATAACCTTAAATACCTGATATTTTATCATTGATTTGTAATCTTAATAATTTTGATGGATTATGTTGTACTGAAATGTTTGGACAGTTCTACTAAAAGGGATAACCAATTCAATAGGAGATTTTTTCCATGGGGAAAATCAGCACCCTTTTGAGTTACTATTCCCCCATGGTAAATACCTTGTGATGAAACTCTTATATTATTACAATAAATACCCTGTGATGAAATTATCACAATAAGGAGATAGAATCGACCACTCCTATCCCAGAGATGAAATTCTTCAACCAAATACCTTATGATGCTAGACATGGAACAACAAACTGATTCACTTCCCATGGTAGATACAGATCCTTCATTGAAGGTATCTTTAGACCGCAAAACAATGTCAAGTCTTATAAAAACCTGATCATACATTAAGTTTCTAGCAACTGAAGCACGAGGAATATTTTAGATATGTGCTCTTTTAATATAGTTTTTCATATAAAATCTATCTAAAATCTTATTAGTGTAGGCTTCTTGAGATAAATACAACTTTTTAAATACATCTCTATAAAATTTTATGTCAATGACATAAAATGCCTCGCTTATATCTTCAATATCAAAATGTTGAAAGAAAAATCGTTTCACCTCATTTAACTATCACATATCATTAGTTGTAAGCAAAATATCATCTACATATAAAATTGAAAAGATAAACTTGCAGACTTCTTACAACTTGTGAACTTAATGATTATCTGCATTTGTTTCATGTAAATTTCTTCCTGAGAAAGATTGTTTTCGCATCTATTTAATGTAATACAAAAGCAAAATGTGCAATGTAGTAATGATTGAGAAAGAATCTTTTATAGAAAAAGAAAAAAAAAATCTCCCTATAATCTATCACTTCCCTTTGAGTAAATCCTTTGACAGTATCAATATTAGGCGATGAATATTTTTTAGCCTTAAAAAGACTCATTTACAGCCAAGTCTACAATGCCTCCAACTTGATTTTCCACCATAGAATTAATTGCATCAAGCCACAAATTAGAATTACGATTTATATTGTTTGGAAAACTCATTACAAATATTGTTATTAAATTCTACAAAATATATCATATATGATGCTTCTTTTTATTTATTTATCTTTTTAATGTCGCACTATTCGATAATCACATCGATAAATTCTTTTTTTTTTTTGAAATGATGCACCACCAAACTCTTGTAAAGGTGGTTGTAAGTTAATTTCTTTATTTTTTTTATTTTCTTAGAGTGGAAATTAGGGGTATAAATTTGACACATGAATTTCTTATATAATTTGAATTTTAAGTAATTGTCTTTTGTTCACTTTTAAAATTGATCAATTTATCTAATTTCGGAAGCAAAAATTTAATTCTCGTATATATTAAAATTATATTTTTATTGAAAATCATCCATTTGCTAAAAATAAATCAAACAAGAAACAGTATCTATCTCTATTCCAATGAAACATCTATTAACCAAGGAATACAAACATCTATTTTTGGGTACAAAGGAGGTTGTAAATTACAGATAGAAGAAAGATTGTATATTCGACTTTAGATCTCTGCTAGATGTCCCTCTTGCTTGGTAATGGTGGCACGAACCAATTGGCTAAACATGTTAGATGCCACCTCTCAAATGAACCAACCGGCTAAACTATGAATTCCAAATACAAATATCTATAGTTAGAAATGTAACACTGTAAACATTCTCAATTCTTATTACAGCTTTGAAGGTATCTGAACAAATGAAGAGCTCTTTGGCTTTAGAACAGAGAGAAATAGAGAGAGGATGAATTGAGGTGCAACAGCCACCTTATCTTACCACCGGTATGGCATTCTGGGTACAAGTTTTTTGCTTAAACTCGTTCCTCAAGACAGCTATACTCGTGTTCTTTAATTATCAACAACAAATACCAGCATGACGCAATTTTATACTACTTTTAGATGCCGAGTAGTTCAAGAAAAAGGGCAACTATCGATCTTACTAAACTCACATACTTGCTTCAGCTGCAAGTGTCAGTTTAACACCATCTTTAAATGGAGTAGGACAAATATTTAGCTTCTGAACCAGCTTGGTGATATCCATAGATATATCAGCTGGGGACTTAACACCACGGTCAACCTGAGAAACCAGCACTTCAGTTACTGCAACCCGGCTAAGAAATACATCCAAATTAAAAGAGAGTAGGATTTTGGAACTGGAAAGGTTTTCTCCATTACGAGAGCATATTTTTATCAACCAACATTCTAATGGAATATAATGAGCATGGTGAGGATTTCAGAACCACGCTGATGTCTGCTATTGAGTACAGAGAAAACCTCTCTAGAATTAGATAGCCTTGCAGGAAGGATGAATCACCGGACCTTAAATTAGGGATTAAACTATAGAGTTCAACAAATTTCAGTAGAATAACATTTTTATTTTCTACGGCTTTCGTAATGTATACTTACAGATGATGCAGACACTGGTTTAATTAATGAGGAGTCATATCCTCTAATTTGTGCCACAGCTTCAGCCATTTGAACACGGGAAACCCTGTCTGGTCCACCAACATTCAGTAGCAACTGCATTTTCTTACCCTCTTGGACAAGCAACATAAGATCACAATAATTAAGTCATATGTATAAGAAAAAGAAATACGGATGAAAATTTCTTTGCAGGAGTAAAAGCACCACAATGACTTGGAAAAGGGAGCAACCCCAGTTAAAAACGAGAAAATAGACAATAGATGCACCAAAAGAAAACAAAGCAATGGTAAATAATGTTATCATATTAAATCTTCCTTCAGAATTGAAACTCTGAAACAGTAGACACGAAAGGACTAAAGGAGCATCTCACAATCTAGTATCAATATTATCTAAGATGCACCGATAATAGGTTCATACCTGATAGCCATTTGTCAATCAAAGTCCGTATGATAGCCACGACATCCTTGACATATACTGGACAACGGTACTCATCATAAAAGAACTCCACTTTATCTCCTTTAGAAAGGACACCATCAATCCACTGCATCATGTTCGGTAAAAATACAATCTTGAATGGTAACTTATATAATATACTGCTACTGCAATCTGTGTGCTTAACTACTCATAAGAATTTCTAAGAATTTCCATCATACAAGAAGCAAAATGAAATCAAGTGTTATGTAAAATTAGCATGGATGTTCTTCCTTCCAATCAATGTCTACTTAACCCCTAAATTTATTTGGATGGAAAATGGAAGACTCAAATGCCCTGTTATTTTCTACAGCATTTTCGATTAGCATCATATGCTAAATAATGGGAAATTATGTTTCTATCCAAAAAAAAAAGTGGAAAAGAGAGAAATATAACAAAATGGAATTCAGCTTTGGCACCTGAATAGGAAGAGATTTAGGAACAGGTGAGACAGTTTGAGGCCCAAATATAATACTACTTCTTAGAATAGCAAAATTTGACCATTTCTCAGAGATGAACTGCTCAGCTGCTACTTTCGATTTTCCATAAACATTAACGGGAAGAGCTTCATCTTCCTCCTTGTAAAAAGATTTCACTCCTTTGTACACTAATGAGTAAAACCCACAAATCCAAAAAGCACCGAAGCATTTCAGACCTTATACCAATAAATTAGAATTCATTAAAATCAATATCCCTGACCTTGATCTGTCGAGATATGAATAACAAGAGTATTGTCACTTTGGGCAAAGCTTGACAACCAATTTACAAGAGAACTAGGCACATTGATAGATATAGCGGCATCAGGGTCATTCTCGCAAGCACGAGGCACCGACAGGGCAGCGCAGTTAACAACCACATCAGGCTGCCATTGCAACTTTTAACAGGTTAGGATTTTGCGCTTAGTTAAAAGAATGAGTGGGTTTGAAAGAATCACCTGGCCAAATTGTTGAGAAATGGAATCGAAACCCAGTCCAGTTTTCAAATCAACGTGGAAAGCGAAAGAGGTGGGAAAGGCAAGGAGCAGAGGCTGAGGAGGAAAGGAGTTGTAGGTGAATGCCAACGCAAACGGGGTAGTTGCTTGGATCTCTGAAAAGCCTTGCAAGAGATGTTGCCCCAAATAGCCGGTGCCGCCGACTACTAACACTTTCTTAGCGCTCATTTCCTCCTTCCTAGATGATTGCAATTTCGGATGAAAAGAGCTGAAAGGTTCAGGCTTTATTTGTTTGTTTGTTTTTAATTAATAAGGTTGAGGCTTTGGATGGGGGACTTGGGTTTTCTTTTTGTAGGTAAGAAGGTTCATCAAGGTTGGTACTTCCGTTGGTTGGATTCTGGAGATTGATTGAAGAAAACCCAAGGAAGGAAGCTTCTTACTATTTTAATCTCTATTTCACTGTCGCATCATTTGATAGCTGTTGTAATCAAAGAATGGCAATGGATTGCACGAGATCCAAAGTTGTAATCCCTCTCAGTTTCAACAAAGACCGCCAATTAAATTAAAGGGAAAATTTTACCAACAGTGACCCAACTTTGGGTAACTAATAAAACAATCACTTAAGTTTTATTTCAGTCATTTCACATTCGAAAAGTTATAAAACAGTCACTTACATTATAAAAAAGTGACAAAATAGTCATTGATTAATAGTTTCAATTAGTGTGTTAATGGGACCACTGATGTGGCAAGTTAACCAGCTGATGTGGCAAGTTAACATGCCACGTTGGTGAAGTGGCTGATAAGTCTTGGTTAGGGGTAGGTTTAGGGAAAAAATTGAAGGGTTATGGGTTTTAGGGTAAAAAATTAGAAACAAATTCTGATTAAGGGGATTTGGGGGGAAGAAAATCGATTTGGGAAAATTTTGATTGTGATTTAGGTTGGTTTGGGTTTAGGGTTGATTCGGGAATCGATTAAGAAGGTTGGTTTAGGGTTAGAAATCGATTCAATAATCGGTTAATAGGGGTTTAAAGTATGATTGATCTTTTTTGTTTGGGGAGAAAAGAGACGAAACCAGAAAACATCCATGTTTTTGATTCTTAGCGACAATGGTCAATAGAAGAGAAGCTGCCAATGTTGTTACATCCACTTTAACGGGTAAGTTGTTGAATTTAATTTTTTATTTTTTGAATTTAGGGTTATTTCAATTTAGGGTTATTCCAATTTCAAATTTGATTTCTATTCTGATTTTAATTTTAATTTGATTTCAATTTCGATTTTGATTTTGATTTCAATTTTGAAACATTCACTGATTTCAATTTTGATTTCAATTTTGATTTCGATTTCGATTTTGATTTTGATTTTGATTTTGATTTAGGGTTATTTCGATTTTGATTTTATTTGTTATTAATGTGCATGACAGATTAGGGTTTGGTTATTAAAGTGAATGACAAATAATGTGTATTGTATGCCATGTGCATGATGTTTATTGTTTGTATCTGCCATTGTATGAATGTCATTATCAAGCTGATGTTTATTGTTTATATCTGCCATTGTTTGTATCCAAGCTGCTATATTGTATGTGGCAATATCAAATTTGTTATTTACCTTCTATATTGTATTGGTTATTGTCTGTTATTGTCTGCCATGTGCATGACAAAAATGGTTGTGTTTGTATTAAATTATTTTTGTATTGGTTATTGTCTGTCATGTGCATGATAGAAATGGTTGTTTTTGTATCAAATTATTTTGTATTGGTTATTGTTTGATAGAAATGGTTAAAGTGTCTGCCTATGTTATCTTCCTTTATTGATGAGTAATTTATTTGGCAGGTTTAATTGATGACAATTTTAATGAGAATGAATAATAAATATCTGGTAGTGATGTGTTTGGTAATGATGCATTTGAAAGTGATGTGTCTAATAAGATAAGAGTTAATTTAGATGGTTTAAACATGGATGGTATAGAAGTAGGTGAACTGTGTGATAGTGACGGTTCTGGGAGGTTAGATAGTGCACATGAATGTGACTCAGATGGCCAAAATTGGCCTAAGTTCAACCTAGAGAATGACATGAGTAATTGGAATGCTATTAAGTCTAAAGACAGTCTAAAAGAAGCTGTCAAGTAGTATGGTAGGTTGAATAGTTATTTTATTAAGTTTCTCAAAAATGATTTAAAAAGGTTAAAGGCAGTCTGCAGTGAAAAATGTTCTTGGTTCATATGCGCCTCTAAACTAAACCCTAATAACCTTATTGACCAAACTTGGCAAATTAAGAGTTCAAACTCTAACCATACTTATTCTAAAGTCTATAAAAATAAGAATGTAACCTCAACTTGGTAGGTGAACATTATAAAGAAAAGTTCATTGTTGATCCTGATTATTCTCTGAAATCATTACAACAAGATGTCAAAAGAGATTTATGTTGCATAGTCTCACTAACCAAATGTAGGAGGGTTAAACTTAGGGCATTGAAATTAATTGAAGGAGCTCATAAGGCTCAATATGAGAAGATTTATGAGTATTTGTTAGAGGTTAGGACCCAAAATGAGGGAACGACAACAATCTGTTATCTGGATAACAGGTTATTTCAAAGGATGTATGTCTGTCTGTAGACATGCAAAGATGGCTATAGGGCTGGTTGTAGGAGGATAGTAGGTTTAGATGGATGTTTCTTGAAGGAATACTATAGTGGCTACTTACTTGCAGCTGTTAGGATAGATGCAAATAATGACATCTATCCTCTTGCATATGCTACTATCGAAAGTGAAAACCAAGCATCATGGCCTTGGTTCTTGGAGTTGCTTGCAATAGACTTGGAAATTGTGAGCTCGTACCAGATATTTTTCATGTCTGACAAACAAAAGGTAAAACTCTATTTATTTATTTTTTATGTTGTTTCTATTTAGGGTTTAAGGTTTGTCAAAGAATTAAATTGTATTTGTTCTAATTGCAGGGACTTTTAGAAGCAATATGTATGTTGTTTCCTAATGCAGAAACAAGACACTGTGTTAGACACCTACATGCCAATTTCAAGAAGGCTTGTTTTCGAATAAAGGAATTGAAAGATTTGCTTTGGAAAGCTGCCAGAGCAAGTACTACAACGGATTTTGAGGATGCCATGGATGAACTGAAAAAAAGCCAATCAGCATGCTTATGATTGGTTGAAGGAAAAGAACCCCTACTCACTGGTCAAGGTCTCATTTCTCAATTAGGAGCCATTCTGACATGTTGGTGAATAATCTTTTTGAATCCTTTAACAAGGTAAACCCCTATGTTTTATGTTTCTTAAAAATCATTAGCAATTCACTAATCATTTATTTTATTTACTGGTAGATGATACTGGAAGCAAGAGGGAAACATATTCTGACCATGATGGAAACAATAAGGACCAAGATTATGTTACTTATTGTCAAGAAGAAAGAAGAAGCTGACAAATGGAAAGGAATGTTGTGTCCAAAGATCAAGAAAAAGCTGGATGTAAATATAAAAGATTCATTGAGGTAAAATTACCATTTTTAATTTTTCTGATGTCTTTATTCTGACTTCATGTTGCTGGTCACATGCTATTTTAGTGAGTGTTTTTTAATTTGCATGTAGTGACTGTTTTTGTGTATGAATGTTTTTTAATATACATGTTGTTGACTATTTTTTAATATGCATGCAGTGATTGTTGGTGTTTGTTGGTGTGTATGACTGATTTTAATATACATGTTGTTGACTATTTTTTTAATATGCATGCAGTAAGTATTTTTTAATAATATGCATGCAATGATTGTTGGTGGGTATGACTGTTTTTTTTTAATATACATGTTGTTGACTATTTTTTAATATGCATGCAACGAGTATTTTTTTTTAATAATATGCATGTAGTGATTGTTTTTTAGGGGTGTGTGTATATCATTGTTGGTGGGGCTACTCACAATGTTGTTTTAGTGATTTTTTTTAACCAAGCATGGTGACTGTTTTTTAGGTGTGTTCCATCACATGCTGGTAGGGACAAGTATCAGGTTGAATGTGGTCCAGGCAGCCAGCATGTGGTGGACTTAGTTGAGAATTCCTTGTAACAGCCCAATTTTCAGTAGTGTCAGAACAGTGATTTGAGATCACTAAATTCGATGAAGAAGTTAGAAATATTTTTGAATTAGTGAATTTTGTGATTTAAAAGAAATTATTAGGTAAATTGGGTCGAAAACGAGGTATCGAGACCTCGATATTATAAACTGAGCCGTAAATATTTTATAAATATTTACGGAGTGTCAATAGGATAATATTAAAGTTTCGTTAAGAAATTTTAATGTTTCGATAGTTAATTATGAAAAAGGATTAAATTGCAATAGGGATAAAAGTTTAATTATAGATTAAAGAAAAGTTAAAAGGACCAAATAGGCAATTATGCCTTTTTCCAAAGTTGAGGCGGCATAAGTATAAAAATCTGAGATTTTTATGTGTTAAAAAAATATTATATTATAGTAATGATTATGTTTTTATATTATATTATCATTAATATATTATATTATATTATATATATACATAAAACAAAAGAAAGAATAGAAAGAAAAGAAACAGAATAGAAGAGACGAAACAGAGAAAGAAACAGAGAGCAAAACGGGCAGAGAAGGAAGGAAAGAAAGAAAGAAAGAAAGAAAAAGAAAAAGGGAAATTTAAGGTTTTAAGGTTCCAAGCTCAATTGGTAAGTCAAATTAAGTCTTTTTTTTATAATTTTTGAGTTTTTGGAATCCTAGAGATAAATACTACTTGATTTATGTTGATATTTTGAAAGTTAGTAGATTGTTAGACATGAGTTATGTTGAATTAATTGATGAACTAGAGGTTAAAATGATTGAATTTTAAGTTAGAAGTTAGTAAAAGATTGATTTGTAAAATAAAATATAAGTTTTGAATTGATAGGGATTAAATTGAAAGAATCCCGAAATTAGGGATTTATGGGGAAATTGAAGAATTAAACTGAGTTTATAGTAAGAATTAAGAGAGAATATAGAGTTAGAATGCAAAAATAAAATTAGTATTGATAAGGGATTAAATTAGAATTTGATGTTGCCAAAAAAAAAATGTTCAGAATGTTATAAAACATAAGAATAAGAGATGAAGTTTAATTTCCGAGCCTTGGGGTAAAAATGTAATTATGTAAAAGTTTAGGGGCAAAATTGTAATTTTCAAAAAGTTAGAGTCGAGGGCTATTTTAATAAATTTGAATATTAAATAAGTTAAATTTGCTATTATAGATCAAGAAGAACGAAATTCGGGAGTAGATCGGGGAAAAGAAAAAGTAAAGGACTAAATTGTAAAGTTTAGTCACATTTTGTATCAAGGTAAGTTTACAGTAAATAAATGCAATATTCTTTTATTTTACATTATTATTGTCAATTTCCAGCATTTATATATTTATGTTATGAAAATATTTAAAGTCGAATTTAAGGTGAAGTGACAGAGGAAAAGTGTTAGAAAGCCCCGGTTGAACCCTAGGAATGTTAGGATATTAAGGTTGACAGGACAGAACAGAAATGAGCCATGTAAGTCCATATTAGAAATATGGCTTTGGAGACAGGATTGAGCCATGTAAGTCCATATTATATATGGCATTGGAGACAGGAATAATTCATGTAAGTCCATGTCAAAGACATGGCATTGGCAGGGTATTGATAGACAAGAATGACCCTAGTATTCTTAGTATTCCGAGTGGTTCAACGGGTCAGAATACGAGTTAAATTACAGTGAATTAACAGCAAAGGAAAAGTAGATTATATTTATGAAAACGGAAAGGTCAGGTAAGAAAGAAGGTAAGGGAATAAAGAAGAAGATAGAAATTGAGAAGTAAAGAAATTTATGATGTTAGATGATATTATGCATAATTATCCATTATATTGAATGTTGTGATTTATTTGCTTGTAAGCTTACTAAGCCTAGTGCTTAATCTCTTTATTTTCTTCTTCTTATAGTACTTATCTAGCCACTCGGGGATCGAAGGAAACGTCGGAGGCCGATCACACTATCAAAGAAATAACTCGGTATAATTAGACGTTTTGTTTTGTGTATGGCATGTATAGAAACTTAGCTACTTTTGGTATAATATGAACAATGAGTGATGTGTAAGTAGTTGATGATGTATGGTTATTAAAATGATTAAGGATGAAGGTGTTTGTTGTTATGAAAGATTAGGTGATAAATTATACATGGAAATCATGAAAGGATAAAATTTTGCAAAGAAACAGAATTCAGGCAGCACAGTGACGTGAATTTGAAAAATCACCCAAGATAGTATAAAATGAATTAGAGGGTAAATGATATATGGAATTAAAGCTTGTTGAGTCTATTTTCATGGAAAAATAACGGTGTAGGAAAAAGAAATTTATATTTTAAGATATGTGAATTTTAGTAAGATAGGGTCAGAACTGTTTTTGGAGTCCCCTATTCTGAGTTTAGAAAATAATTACAAATTGTAAAAAAATGGTTATGAGTTGAAATTTACATGCTTAGATTCCTTAATGAGTCTATTTTCTATAGAAACAAGTAAGAACTTCATATGAAAATCCTATAGCGAGAAAACTTATTTTTAGTGACTAGAGGTCAGGGCAGTCTGGTGGTGACACAGGGGAGACTTTAACTAATAAACTGTACTAATTTGCTGAACAAAAAATTCTAAAAATTTTATGGTGAGTAGATATATGAGTCTAGTTTCAGGGAAAATTTACGGGATTAAATTTCGAGTTCTTTAGCTCAAGTTATAATTAATTTAGTAACTGCTGCGCGATTAGACAGATTTGCTGCGAATAATGAAATAAATTTTCAAACCTAGTTTTTATGCTCCGAACTGGTAAGATAAGCTAAGTAATGCCTCGTGCTCGACTCCAGAAACGGTCTCGGGTAAGGGGTGTTACATCCTGCTCTTGCAGGAATTGGGATCTCACTAGCATCCCTTGCATGCATGCATTGGTTTTCATTCATCTAAAGATGAGTTCCCAAAGACCTATGTACAAACCTGGTACACCAAGCAAACCCAACTTCAAATTTACTCCAACTTTATCAGTAAGGGGTCCTAAGCAATGGGTCTCTTTGTCAAACATGCTGTCAATACTTCCTCCTACATTAAGAAAGCCACATGACAGACCTACTAAGGTGAGAAGGAAAGAACCTGATGAACCACAAACAACAGAAAGGTTAAGCAAGAGAGGGGTGGACATGAGGTGCAGTAAATGCAAAAGAATAGGCCACAATAAGAGGAGTTGCAAATGGGAAGTTGGCCAAAATATTCCAGTAAGTCATTTGCCTTAAGTTAAGTTATATTATTTCTATTTATGAATTTGTTTGATAGATTTCACTTGTTCTTGTAGGTCAAAAGGCATAAAGTTGGTGTTCACAACCAAGTGGTTGCCCCAACTCAGCGACAGGCTACCCCAAATCGGCAATAGAGTACCCTAACTCAACAGGCTGCCCTAACTCAGTTACAAATTGCCCCAACTCATCAACAAGCTGCCCCAACTCACTATAAAGAAGCTGCCCTAAGAGAAAAGCTCTCATTCAAGAGAAAACCAACCACTATTAGATGGATGCCTTCTACTCAAGAGTCATATGACAGACTAATGATGATATTGTAAACAGACCTTATTTTGTTAACTTTTTGAAATTGTGTAAATTTGTCTACTACTGATTTATTAACTTAGGCAGATAAATTTTTGTAAATTTGCCTATGATTGCTACTATTGATAAACTTAGGCATATAGTCACTGAATTTTTTTATAAATTTGTCTACAATTCACGTCTGTTCAATTGTGTTGAATTGTAGGAAAATTTGGCAATATTTTGCCCCTCATTCCTTTTGTAAACAATTTGACATTTTGGCCTTAATATATGAGCATTGATCCCTGCAATTTATGTTATCTCTTCTAACATATGAGTATTGAAAAAACAAATCTGTGAGAATTGAGAAATACAAATATTTTTTTTCATCTATTATCTTTTCTGATATATGAGTATTGAGAAATACAAATGAAATGAAGATTAAACATTCTTTCAAGTCTATCAACTTTGAAATGAAATCAAATATTACAAAACAACTTTCTAACTGTTGTAAGAAACAAAAATATTACAAAACAATTTGTAATTAACAACCACATATTATATCCCATTTCAAGTCTTTCAAGTTTGTAAACAACAACATGTGTTGGTTAGCCATGCCATGTATAACAACATAAGCAATAATATACCAGCAGCCATGTATAACAACATAAGCAACAATATACCAGCAATAATATTACAAAACATAAGCTGGTTTTCAATGCTAACAACAACATAAGCTGATTTAAGGTTTAAAAAACAACAACACAGTTACAAATACAAGCACCAAAAATCAAGTTTTTCTCTCCCTCCTCCTTGCATTTTCCAATGTCCTCACTTTTTTCAGAAGACCCAACAACATAATTCGTGAACGGGGCGTCAATGGTGGATCAAACCAGGTGAAAAATCGACATGGTTTTCAAAACCCACTGCCAAATTTCTTACACCCAAAAAACCTCCTACCTGGGTTGTCATTAGACCATGACGTGTTTAATTTGGCTGAGTTTCCACAATAGCACACCGGAATCACTTTAGGCATCTCCATTTTTCCTCTTCTCCTTCTTTTTCTTCTTCTTCTTTTTCTCTAACCCTAAAATGGTGCTGGTAGGGCTGTTAAATTGAGAGTAACCGGCCAGCTGGAGAGTTTTTTGACACCAAGGACTCTGTCATCCGCCATGTCACTTTGTCGTGACGTCTGTGACGGAAAACAGCAAAAATGACTGTTTTGTAACTTTTCGAAAGTTGAGTGACTAAAATGAAACCTAAGTGACTGTCTTGTCAGCTACCCCAAAGTTGTGTGACTGTTGGTGTAATTTACCTAAATTAAATAATAAAAGCCATACTGACCTTTTATTTTTTTTTAGTTTTTAATTTTTTTTTTTTTTAGTTTTTAAATTTGTATTTTTTATTTTGCTAACATTACATACAAAAGTGAAACTTTACCAAACCATATTTATAGAATTACAGCAAGAAGAGAAACGAAAATATTGCTAGATACTGAAAGAAAAGGAAACCTGTTGAAGTTTGAAAATTTCAACACCCTTCTCAGCACCATGGCTTCTCAACTACTACCCTCTGGCTCCGAGGAAGCTTGGGAGTTGGGACATCTCCATGAGAAACTCAAATTTCCATACGATGTAGGATTAGTTCAAGGGGGGGAAAAAGCATTAATAACACGTTAATATAAATATATATATTAAACTTAAAATACTGCAAACATGGCATAAGTTGTACTGCCAAAAGCAATTAAAGTTGGGGGCTATAACTAGT